>NC_140669.1:1220000-1707500 GCF_054131305.1 Coturnix japonica | reverse complement strand
AACTTCTGTGTTGTTTTATAAGGCGTTTTACTGCGCTCTATCATTCTAGGAAGGAAAGCCTTATAAACACAGTAACTGCCCTATCATAGGCTGGTTAAATGGTTTTTGAGATAGAGATCACCATTTCGAAGTCTCATATATCCCAGCACGTTAGGTGGAACGCTGCTTTTGTACTTTGCTCGGCCTTGTCAGGGATAAGTGCTCATAGACACATATATCAAATGGAGTTTCTCCTTCCCTTCATGTATGCGATGAGTATAGTTCAACTGTAAGTCTGATGAACTCGGGCTTGAGAGCTGCTTGGCGTGGTTTGCATGATTCCCCCCAATAAGGGTGGTGGCAGAGGGCTCAAAAGCAGTTTCCTTCACACTGACAACTCTTTACGATCAAATGATTGGCTTCGCCTCTTATGGCTCTTTCCTTCTGGGATAAGGAAATTGAATTTTTAGGATATATAACAAGCAGCGCATGTAGCATGAAATCATGGCATTATAGATCTGTACATATAAAGGACTGGCTGGAGTGCAAACTCAAAGGACTGCTGTTGTTCCCTATCCTGAAAATTCAAATTCACCATAATTTAAAAGAAAACTGTTCTTGTAATACTACACAAATACTCTCAAACTGTGCTTAATATTCAGCATTTGTAGAAAACTCTTCCATACAGTTTTTCTTTTAATATTTTTTTCCCCTCTAAATTTTCTCTCGCAGAGAATCCCTAATTGGTTAGACACCTTTGAAGTTCAAGATATGTCATTATCACTAACTGGCATAAAATACGACATAAAATCCTGCATTTAAAATCCCGACTGTTATAAGTTTGAACTCATCCAAAGTTCTAAAATTAATTAAATTAGGAGAACAGCCAGAATAAGGAAAGTTTATCAGGAATATTTTAATTCAAAGAGCATTCATTTATATTAGCTCTAAATCAACTGACATCTAAATTCTGCAACAAGTGTCTTGATTAGAGGGCTATATTTCTGTCTCAGAAGTGTGTGCTTGGTTGTGTTTTTTTTCCTGAAATCCAATAGGAAACACATCCTGTGAAATAGGTTCCGTATCTGTGTGCAAACTGACTTTCCTTCCTTTTGTATTTTCCTTGCTGTACTTGCGTTTTGGCTTCTCAGCATGCTGCAGATTGACGTCTTTAGGTTCAGTGCTAAGCATCTCTCAGGGCACAGTCCGTTTTATAATGTCCTACAGTGGAGAGACATCAGTTACTGTCTTACACTCTTCACATTTTCAAGATTCAAAGGATGACAAAGAAAACAGCGTTTTCCATTTCCAAAATACTCCAGAGCAATGTGATTTGTTTTGTCTATAGGTGGTGCTGCATGAGCCTGGAAAAAGAGCTGTGTTTTCACCATGGTCCCCAAATGGTGTTTCCTGGGGTGGGGGCCAGAGTACAACACTGTAGGATCAGCCCTTGGGTCTTATGGGGTCCTTGCTGGGGTCTCTTATGAGGCAATGAAACATTTGGGTAGTAGGAGCAGAGCTCAGCAGATTGGTGCTGGGCTTCATACGTCTCAATGAATGGTTGAATGCCAAGCTGTAAAAGCAAAAGCAGTGGAGTGGAGTGGTTGTTTTGGCAGTGTTAAGAGCTTTCTAAGGGAGAAGCAAGGCTGGCTGGAGTGGTGCAGCAGTGTCTCTCCATCGGGTTTGTTTGGGGTTGGGCATTTCAGTCATCTGCATGGATTTGCTCATCATTTTCCAATTTTGACCTTGGAAAGAGCAAAGTACAATAAAAGAAAGATATTTTTCTTAAGGATCATCATCAAAAGCAAGAAGGGGTGAAATCAGAGGGCTGGGTCAGATACAGCAGTCAGATACACAGCAGTTTTATGTCAGAAAACATAATTGTGGGATATACAATTGCTGCGCTTCTCTTCTAAACAAATGCATGTGATTTATTGTGCTTTATATGTATGTTGTATTTAATATTTTCATCCCCCTTAAACACTCCGCGGCTTTCCAAGCATTGGAGAACTACAAGGCCATGTTTTTGACGTTATGGCTGACCTTATTATTAATCAGAAAACATCTGGGCATTTAAAGCTGTGTATGTATGTTCAGAGAGCTAGGGATGGATTATTAGTCCTTGCACAGACCTCCAGACTGTGCATCTTACAAAAAGCCCTCATCGACTGTTGTCTCCGGATTTTGCAGGCATTTCTCTATGAGCTGCATCACATATTGATATTTGAGCCTATACCTCAGTTTCCTGACTATGGGACGAGGACGGATGATGTTAATTACTATCTGTGGTGGGTAAGGAGAAATCTCATGTCCATTGGCTACCTGTGTCTACAAACTCCATGATTGTACTGGACCTGTTAAGGCATTCACGCAGTCTCTACCAGAGTAAAAGTATTTTTCCTTTTGTTTTGAGTTGTTGAGCATTTGCTCAGGTTGACACATCCTACAGAGATTTGTATTAAACTTTCATGTTGCATTTTCAGCAGAGACCCCACAATTTGCTCAGTACACATCAGTGGAGAAGATATGTAATAAAAATCAGACAAGTGTACTTATTTTCCAGAATACAGACACTACCCTACCATTATGCTTTTTACATTTAACAGTATAAACAACAATTTAGTTTGCCCTTAATGTCCTAAATATGCTTAGATCCATCATGGTCAAAATTGAAGGGCAAGGCAAAAGGACAAAGAAAATACGCTAAATGTTCTGCAGAAATAACCCAAAATACACTTCTAATAGCATAAGCACATTGTTTAAAAAATGAGCAAGTAATGGTCTAGGAAAGGGTGTGTATTTATGGTGTCAGGCAGAGTGAAAACAAAGCCAGGCTGTCTCTGATGTTGTTTACCCACCAGTGGAGAGGAATTTCTTTCCTCCTTGATATTTATACAAGAGGAGAAGAAACACCCTGTGATGGTTGCCTTGAATGGTAGTCCTGCAAGTGGGTCAATGGGTATCAGTGCTGCTGGGAGAGCAGGCAGGAGAGGGCTGGAGCCTTCTGATGTATGCGGCATGATGCACGTTCACAAGTTGAACCTCCAAAAAGTCAGATTTCTTTTGGTGTGTATGTGACTGTTTGCACAGAGAAGATATTACAGAGTATGACTGCGAGCAAGTTTAAAGTTGAACAGGAGGTGGACTCAATCCTTATAAGTCCCTTCCAACTTTGGATGGTCTGTGATTCTATGTCTTACTCTACAGTTACTTCCTAGGTGGACTAGATGATCTTGTAGGTTCCAACCTTGTGATTCTATGATTCCATGACTTGTTTGGCACTTCCAGTGCTTATTATAAGGTAGATTAGTTTATTCAGCAGCAGGGCTGTGTCTGTGCTGGCAACAAGTTTGGGGAGCTGTTTTTTCTCAGTTATTTTTATTCCTTGTTATTCAAGCACCAAAGAATAACAAGCAGGTTGAATATAAGCAACAAGGTGGGCTTAAGACTAAAGCTGGCTTTGCTGGCTCGAAGCAGAACAGAAAGCCAGGGCTGCAGGTCTTGCTGTATTTGCTTCTCCTTGGTGCACAGAGGAGCAGAGGCTCCTTCAGAGCAGATGAGCAGATGTGTAAATTTAGGGCATGGCAGGTGAGAGAGGTAAGAGCAAGCACTGGGGACATCTTTGACATCAGATACCTCTTTTACCACTTATCTCTGCACAACTTCTCCTCTTTTAAGCAAATTATTACATTCTCAGTGATGTTTCACTCCAGTTTTTATTTCAGGTGTCAAATACACATCATTGCTAAATACTGTTTTTATTCCTACAGTTTCCATTTGTCACGTCAGTCTTAGGTCTCCTGCTATCCTGTTAGAAGTTGCATTGTAACTACTCTGGCTATTCTACGTATTCTTCCCGATGCTTCACTTCAAGTATAGAATACTTCCCCACGCAAACAATTTGTTTATTGTTGATTGTTATGAGCTAGCTAAAATGCACATGAGTTTGGGTAAAAGTTACATTTGTTGCATAGCTGCTTTTTATCAAACAGTAAAGTAGCACTTGTACCTTTTCATCACGATGAAACCTAAAGTCCTATATCAACCCCACCTTATGTGAGAAGTCAATAAAAGTTGTTTGGATTGCAAAGTATTTGCAATCTTGCCTTGGCTTAGAAGGCTGCTAGAACTTACTGAGATTGGACGGCCATTTTGTGTACTTTATAAGCATCAAAATATACTAGTAATCTAAGGAGAAGTGTTTCCTCTTATCTTTAGATGTACTTTTTAATATAATGCAGTAGTATAGGTGCATTTTATAATATCTTTTATAAAAGGTTTGAAGATTGTATAGTTAACTTATAAAAAAATGTATAAGTTATAAAAGGGAAAAAAAAAAACTGCATCTTTTTCCTCTTTTTTTTTTTTTCCCTGGGAAGTGGAGCAGTTAATATTCAACATGAAATGTCTAATCTTTAAATACATTATAATCTAACTGCTTAGGATAATTTTTGCTTTAATACCTTAAGAGTCTGCAAAGCCTGAAGGATGGGATTATTAAAATGGAATTTTAATGTCAAAATTATCAGAGAAGAGAACATATTGCTACTGTTCATAAAAAAATGTATTCAATTTCTGTTTGATTTGTTCAAATAAGAGATGAGAATATATTTGATTATAGCTAGTAAGTATTCTGAAAGTTGATCAGATGTCTGCAGGTCATTGCAACATAAGTGCTGTCAACTAGAGGGGGATTAGTACATTTAAGACATTGAAATGTGTGGTAACATATAAACATACCTGAGCTAATGAATCAGCTACAAGCTTCCGTGAAGATGCTGCAAGGGGAAAAAGATTCAGGAGTAAAAATCATACAGTTAATATACCACCCTGTTGCTACAAAGGAAGAAACCAACCGACCAACCCTACCCCCAAAAATAATCCTTAATGTATCTTGCAAGTGTATACAAAAATATTTATCTTGTTTAAAATCTGAAGTGAATCTTCATCCTTGTCTCAAAAGGACTGTCATGCTAGTGCTCAACAGTACAAGCCCAGCTCCTTGCAGCTCTAAACTAATTCAGAATCTTTCCCACATTCAGAAATAAACTTCCTCATTAGGATATCATGTAAATCTGCAGATGGTCAGGTAAGCCTGGAGGCTGCAGCTCCAAACTGTCCTGCATTGCCTTCTGGAGCTGGGATATGTTCTCTATTTCTGTCTGATGGGAAGGAGCATCAATTGCAAGGATCTAACTCAAGGATAAGAGAGAAGAATTCATGTTATGGAAACGAACACCAAAGTACTTTAGAATTAACTTCTTTCAGTGACCTGGAAACCTGACCATATCTAGCAGTTGTGGTGACATTATTCCTTCTTGGAAGGGCTGAAGTTGACTGATGTAATATTGCACAAGGTTGTAGGAAGACACCCGCTGTATTTGTAGGCTTCTCATGCAGTTAACTAGATGGCATGGTTGCAAATTTGACGTGCTTCAAAACAGAAAGCAAGAGTGAGGAATACCTGTTGTTTGGGTGGGTTTTTTTTTTTTTGGTAGAAGTGTGGGTAAAGAGAAAAGCTGTCCCGAAAGAAATAGAATATAGAAGTTTGTCTGCAAGGGAGAAGTGCTGTCACTGTGGTTTTGTTTTTATCTCAGCAGAATGAAAGAGTACTTAAGAGAGTCTGAAAGATGATTTTATAATTGTTAATTAAGATATCAAAGTCACTTTCATAGTCCTAAATCCTTTTCTTTTTGCCATGGACAACTATGTACAATTTTCAAAAGAATATTCAGAGAAAGAGACCACTTAGCAATAAGTAAATTATGAATTTACACACAGAAAAAAAGACTGAATAGTTTTGTGAATCCATTATTTTTTTTTCTTAAAAAGTTGTGTCATGAGTAATACACCTGGCTCACTGTTCATGCAGAAGCAATCTGTCCACCTACCTTACAATGAATAGCTGAAGACTAACAAAACAGTGACAAAAAATGTACCAGTAACTCAGAGGTTCAATGCCTTTGGATAAAGTATTGAAGCAATTCCAGGTAACACCTGAGTTTGTACAAGGAAAATAAACAATCAGCATCTGTTGATGGATTATTCATGAATCAGAATGTAAAAATTCCTTCAATAAATACAGTCTTCAGTGCATAGTTACCGTGGTTCTGCTGCAAAGTAGGACTGATGCAAAAGAAATCTTAACTTCAAGACTTTCGTGCACTATAGATTCTTTACTGCTGAAATTATCCTCTGGTGCGCAAACGGCCTCATACAAAGTATTCAACTCAAAAAGAAGTCAATAACAAGACAGCATTTGACTGTACCAATTTAGGTTTCATATTTTATTTTTGCTTTGCTTTTGTGTTGTTCCTCCCCTCCTAAATTATATATATTTAGCGTGCATCTGTAGCTGTTGGTTAGTTTGTGAAGGAGGATTCTCTCTGTAGTAATACCAACTTTTCTTTCTACTTCGGCAAATTCCTACCAAGCAAAGTTCATACATAACAGCTTACAGCTATTAATAAAAACTATAATAAGAAATCAATAGTCATTCAAACCTCCAACTATAATTTTTACCCAACTGAGAGAGAGGTAGGAATCTATCCTATGGTTCAGCATAAAGACGTGAAAGCACAGTAGGTATCATTTTCAGAACAATGCCCATTTGTAATTTATGAATGTTCCTTTATATATTTGTATATACAGTCACTTTTTTTTCTTATTTTTTATTTTTTTTTCCTCCAGAGCTACATAATTATAACTTGCAAAATGTAAATATTTATGAATTCACAGGATGTTCGCTGGAAGAGGAGAATGTTATACTTGCAGATTTTTCTTGTACTTGCAGGATTCATATAGTATTATTTGCCATCACGATGTACTGAAAAATGCAAGAAAAAAAAGATAATAATAATAATAATAATTCTACATTTGACTTTTTCTAAAAAATACCATCTGGTGTTATTTTTTGAGAGCTGGAGATTAGCTCTGTAATTGCTTATAGTTAAAGATAGACATTACTACATTTATTGACAATTTTATTCTCTACAATAATCTTACATTTAAATAGTGACTTTGTTCCTGAAGGATGCCAAAGTGATTAAACTGATATTCAAACTCTTTGGATCGCATCACCCACAAGTGAAATGCAGCCATCTCTGGGGTGAAATATTACAGCTGTTTAACAGTGCTCAACAGCACTGTATAACAGCTTTGGAAATGAAAAATACCTTATTCAAATGAAAACAGGGACATTTAGGTAGGCAAAATAATTATCCAAGTTGGTATTTGGCCAGGATGTCAGTGCTCACAAGTCTACGCTCAGAGGAACTTACAGTGAATCCTTAATAACCGTGGTTAGTTGGTATATGGCACTGGTGTTGGGCATTGCCCAAAGGAACCCCCGTGGAACTGCCTACAGCAGACCAAGACCTCAGAGCAGCTTTGGAGCACAAACCATGGAACGCACTGCTTGGCTCACTCACACTGCACTTCACTAACTGAGTTTTGTGCATCAGCCCTTCTCAATCTCTCCTCACGTGGATCGCCCTTGTGGTACCTGTACAGGTTTGGAGGCTGTAAGTGAACCTGTTGCCTACCAGAATGGACCTTGGAGATACTTCCATGTGACCAAACTGCATGGGATTGCGCAGCAGCTTTTCCTTTGCCAAATTTAATCACACTTCGAATTGTCCCCTCAGCACAGCAGCCAGTGCCTTTCCAGAGACCTTTGTTGGCTTTCATACACAACAGAAGATGGCGATTGCCATCTCCTCACCACATTGCTCTGCTATTCTGGGCTGACTGCTCTATATTTTAGTTGACATATCCAAGCTCGACAAATATTGCAGTGGAGATTTGCTTCTACTGAGTTCTGATAAAACTGTCCACGCGGTTAAACTTTACTCATCCTCCTGCATTTGTTGATTGTGAATTAAATAGGCAGCACTTGAAATGTAAATTCCAGCCATCAATCTCAGAGTAGCAGTACGTTTAACTGAGGTCCATCGTCAGCATGGAAAGAAAATGCTTGTCAAAGTCAGAAAGTAAGCAACTCTTTGGTAAGTCATCTGCCTCTATGCAAACTTCTGTGCTCGCATATGCCATAAGTTTTCCTCACCCACAGCTGCCAACCACAGCGTATTTCAGCACCGTTCTGTTTGTCATCTACAGTGCTTACTGATGTGCATTTATGTTAAGACACATGCAGCCAAGCTGCACTCTTTCTCATGACATGATTGTCAGAGATAAGCAACATATCACACCTGTGGGTCGCTTCAGTTCATGTGACAGAAACCTTTTGTGAGTTTCCCCTTGCTGGATACATCACATGAAGGAGCAGGTTGGAATGATAGGTCCTCATTGTGTCACCAGACTAATTCCTGCTTCTGGTGTTGTGGGTTGAGTATTTGAGGTGGGGAGAGTGCTCTATGGGAAGGTATAGAATTATTAAGATATATTTTAGTTCACTTATCTGATGGAAAACACTTGAGTTGAAAATAATTATAAATATTAAGTTGCAGTGAACACCTTCTGCACATAACCTTCCTCTTCCATCTGGAACTCTTGCTCTTTCAAGTCTAACTGAAGATCTTTTATCATGTAGAATATGCAACCTATATATACATCATTTTTGAAGTCTTTAAGCACTGAACTTGCTTCTGTGCTAGTCCAATTAATCCCATTATATATATATCAATATATATATGTAATGTCATTAAGAAGGAAATACGTAGCAGTGGTGTCCTGAGAACAAACCTCATTTCTGAGCACCTCGCTATATGTAATGATATCTGCATGAGGTAACCAATCTTTTTGATGTGTTATTGTTTTCCCCTCTTTTCCACTTCAGCATCAGCCCATTTTCCTGTAATAGCTTCTTTCTGTTTCAGCTGCGTAACATTCAGAATTGCTTCAGAAACTTGTAGAATTATAGAATGGCTTGGGTGGAAAAGGTCCAAAATGCTCATCCAGCTCCAACCCCCTGCTGTGTGTAGGGTCACCAACCAGCAGCCCAGGCTGCCCAGAGCCACATCCAGCCTGGCCTTGAATGCCTGCAGGGATGGGGCATCCACAGCCTCCTTGGGCAACCTGTTCCAGTGTGTCACCACGCTCTGGGTGAAAAACTTAAGATTTTCTATTTGCTTGAAAGCAGGTAAGAAATATTCTTGCAAAATGGGATCCTACTTTATTATTATCTGATGACAAACCAACCACATTCATGGACATACATCCTAGACATTTTCTTGGGGCTGCAGGAAGGCTCTGCAAGCAGGATGTAAGCCTCCACGTTCACCAGGGATTGTTTTCTGGGAGTGAAAACGAGACTTCTATAATGTTCATTTTACGCCTATTTAGAATGAGTATTTTGGAGATGCAAAAGTAAACCATAATTTTAGGGCAAATGAAATATGCCATTCCACTCAAAATGACTGTTCTCATTTATGATGGGAGAGGTTTTTTTGAAAGCTTTTTTTCCTACATACATTTGAATAATATTTTGAACAAGTTGTCATTCTAAATTGAAAGAAAAAAAATCTTTGTGTTTGTTATAGAAATGGTTTGGACTTGATAAAAAGACTTCTGAAAAGCCTGGGGAAAGACTTCAGAAAAACCAACTTTTTAAGAAAAAATGGTTATATTTCCCAGTTGACATATTGTATATTTTGATGAAAATTGTGAACGGAAGATATGTCTGAAATTTAGGATCATGTTACATTATTTATCTTTAGTAGATATTGGTGTTTTGACTGTAGGTTGTTAAAAACTTATGCTGTAATTGGCCTTTTGTTGAGAGGCCTTGTCTTGGTGCATTCAAAGGACAAGACTCCTTTTGAAGGAGTGGAGTTGAATAGTTGGGTATTCAGTAGACCCTCTGGGGCGTAGAACTACATTTCAGGAAGGTGCTGTAGCTTATAAACATTTAAAGAGCAAAATATTTCCTCTACAAATCACAAAATCACGGAATGCCCTGGATTGGAAGGGACCTCAAGGATCATAAAGCTCCAACCCCTCACCGAAGGCAGGGCCATCAGCCTTCACATTGAATACAAGCCCAGGCTGCCCAGGGCCCCATCCAACCTGGCCTTGAACACCTCCAGGGATGGACGGGGCATCCACAGCCTCTCTGGGCAGCTGTTCCAGCACATTACAACACTCATGGTAAGGAACTTCCCCCTGACATCCAACCTCAATCTGCCCTCCTTCAACTTAAAACCATTTCCCCATGTCCTGCCATTGTCTATCTTCGAAATGAGTTGACTCTGCTCTTGTTTATAGGCTCCCTTTAGGTTAAAATGAACTGTTTTAAACAATGTTATTCTTATCCTTATAACCGCATCTAAAAGCATTTTCATCTCAATAATTAATTTCTAATCATATATCCGCAAAGAAATGAAGGTAACTCTTCAGGTGACAAGCAGAGTTTTAGTTGTTGTAACTGACAAGCGGATGCATCAAGAAAATACTTTTACAATCAGTTTTTACCAATGGCAAGGAAGAAAAATTAGAGAAGTTTTAGGAAACGTTTTCAGAAACTAAGTAAATTTCCTGTAAGATCGAGGACTAGTTGGTCTTTGCTTTCATCTTTCTGTTTGCAAGTTTGGGGTGAATCAGATGAACTTAGTCTTGAAAAATGAGCAATTGATGGAATTAGGTAGATTTAGGTAAATTCCCAGTTGTGTAAAAAGCTGTTCAGTGTAATCAACTTCAATCCACTTAAACCACTCTTGTAACTTTGCTTCCAGTCCTCTTGAGGAAAGTGTACAAGTTTATATTCTAGAGTGCCAAAATGTTTGTTAGTGTGTTCAAAGGTAGAACAGGACTGCATTAGGAAGGCAATTATAAACTCAAATACAGCACCATGATGGACTTGAAGAACCAGCAGATCCCTTTTGGTACCATCAGCATGAAGTTCTAGGTGAAGTAAGGGTAGTGAACACCAGATTTGTTTTTGAAGAGAGGTATTTACACTGATGTAAATCGAAACGTTGTGTCCAACAACTGCACCTACAGATAGGATTGGTGCTGGGAGCTCAGTCCACTGTTCGCATGGTGCAGGTGTAATCTGCAGAGCATGCAAACATTTCAGTTGCTACAGTATCTGTGCTGCTCCACAGGGAGGTGTCTGTAAACTTGGAATTATCCAGACATGGTTATTTTGTTGCCTCGGGGTTTCCAGTTACAGCAAGTGCTTCTCTGATCAGTGAATGTGCTGGAGATGTCTGAGAGATGTGCTAGGTTGCTGTTAGTTGCTGAATTGAAGCCCAAATTTGAACTCTGAAATGGTTTTCTAATATATTGCATCCCTACAAATTGCAGACAGGGAGACTGTTGTCAGCTGAAATAAATGTGTGTAGTGGAAAAGCAAAATGCTGATGTAGTTACGAAGTATGCCTCTAGTTTAAATGGCACCACAGAGCCTCCTGTACCTGCTGGGATGCAATATTGCTGTCAGTTCAGAAATGCAGACAACTGTTTCCTTCCCCACAGGTGCACGACATGTGGGCAATCTCTAAGTACCCGTGGGGAGATCCAGATGGCTCATATCTTGCTACCTTGCTGCACCTCCACCTTCCTGCTAAGTCTTCTTAGGCTTTAAATACTCATTGTCACTCTTTAGTGGGTAGAAATATTGTGTGCATTGCAGCCGTTCCATTGTGCCCTGCCTTTCTCTATGGGCAAGGAACGTGAGGCTGATTGTTCAGATCATTTCCTTGCTGTAAATAATTAAGATCTTAGGGCTTGAAGATGGACATCATTGCTTTTTCTGCAGTAGGGAGAAATATCTTTAGATGGACTCATTTGCAAATATTGGCCAACTGTGTCTTCTCATTTGAATTACAAGCTGACAACACAATACAACCTGAATGTGTGTTCTCTGTTTTGGGACATGAATGTAGTTGTCTGTTACCAATGAGTATTTAGACATTCATTTTGCTACAAAGTTCTAATCTAGATTTTTAATTTGTGTATTACAGCTGAGTTAGCTAATTAGAGTTATGATCAGGAGGCAATGAGTTTTTCAATGAAGATTTCTATTTTATATCTTCTACCAGAAGATTTCAGTTTGCTCCTCCAGCTAAAGCAAATCCTCACAGATCTCTGTTACAGCTTACTGGGAAACCTTCTCAGTCTTGCTCAAAGGATTGCTCAGAGTCTTCCAAGCCAGCCAGATATTTCTCAAGTCTTTTCAGTGTGAGTATATGTTGGAGTTGCTTGGTGTAAATACAGTTGGCCTTTGAGCAAGGGCAAGAAAAGCAAGCATAGTTTCTAATTATATAATTATTTTCATAAATAAACTACTGTGACATCTCAGTATATGTTCACTGCCTAGGAGATGTGTATGGTGTCTCTACATTTAAGTGTTTTTTCCCTTTTTGACCAGGTGGATCAGTGCAATGTTAAATATTTGGGTTCAGTATTATGACTTTGTTTGCTTTTGGCCCCTACTTTACTCAAAGGCTTTTTTACTGTAGTGTTACAGTCTGAGCAGCTCTGGAGCACAATGAATTAATACAAGAAGAAAAGTGTGCATAAAATTGGATTTTCCAGGGTGCCCCACCACTGCTGATTGCTCATTACCGTGGTCAATAGTAGTTCTTCTATACAGGGATAATATATACTGGAAACTATTAAAGTGTGGCAGATTTGGGAGTCTCTGTAGAAAGACTTGTGTAGTGGTTACAGGTGAAATCATACACGAACACTAAAATCTCTGTCATCTGCTGAGGGAGCTGTTCGCATCTGTGTTTGTGTAGCATCCGTACTTCAGTGAGACTTCACATTGGTTTCCACTCTACATCAAAATCAGCTAAAATGAGTGTCTGTTTAACTCATTATTTGTATCATTGGCTGGAGCTGGCTTTATTCACATGGTCCTGGCTTTGAAAACAAAAATCCAGCCCAGAATCACCGCGTTCCCGTCTGTGGTTTAAGGAATTACATATTCTGCCTTTTGAGAGCATGAAATTATAGTCGTGTAAAATCACCTAGCAGTTCTTTATCATGAGTTGCATTTTATTACCAGTTTTCAGATAGGGCCATGAGGTTACACCTAAAAAGGCCGCAGTGCAAATACATGTGCAGAATTTAAACGAGAACTTACTCTTTCTCCAATAAACACACGCCGGATACAAAGGAGGAATTGGAACACTTTCAGAATGCAGCTCGGGCCAGCATGGCCCTCATCAGGGACCGTTTCAAAGATTAGTTTCTGATGTCCATAGAAACATATTGTGTGAGGCTGTTTTTAGATAATGCGCTGTTTCTGTGCATCGCCATCTCCTGTGGAAGCGTTCCGGCTGCACAGGTCTGATTGCTGGATTTTTCAGTGTCCTGTGAGAGCTGCAAAACCTCAGCAGCCCGAGCAGGCTGGCTCCCTCTGTAAAGTGAGCCTGGAAAGCTTTTATTTCCTTCTGGGAAAGCAAGCCTATCTGAATATTGCCCAGATTTCAAATGACCTGCCCTGGCGCTAAACAAAGATTCAAAGGAAGAGGAAAGGGGAAACGTTTCCAGAAGTAAAACCTCAGGTGATCTGCTTTCTATTCTCAGCTCCGACACTCACTTTTTTGTCAGCCTTGATAAGTCATTTAGCTGCGCCTTTTTCCTTGTCTTTATAATAGGGATAACAGGAGTATTGTAAAGCCAAAATCAATATTGCTAGTAAAACGCTGAGGGTCACACTAATACAGGAGGCCCACACAAGTGTGTGTGTGTGTGTGTGTGTGTGTGCAGCTTAAGGCATGAAATACCATCAGTAAACCCTCTGCTGGGACTAAGTGTCCTTAGCCCAGACGACTGTGGGCAGACAGTGATCTCCAGCAGTAGGATTTGCTTTAGCAACATTCACGGAGCCCTTTTGGGGTGATTCATGCTGAGTGGCCTCCCACCCTGACCTGCAGGACTCCTGCATTTCCTGGTCACTGAGTGGGACGTGGAAGGGCTGTTTCAGAGAGGATGCTAGCACAGCCTTGTCTTGTTAGTAAATATTAATGAGAATTAGCTGGACGAGAGGTGAGAAAAATCTCACTTTTTTTCCTACGTTATTCTTTGGTCTGATAGATGGGAATGTTTGGGTGTGATTGTTATTAGCCAGTGTTGTGGAGATGGGGAAGAAAAACCCTCTGAGTGGCATATTCAGCTTTTATAGCTACGGTGATATCCTGCAGGTGGTCAGCCTTCTCCTCCAGGCTTCAATGGCCAACTTTAGACCCATGGTCAAATGTTTTAAAGAGTGAAACTTCCTTCAAATTTCACTCAGAGACCCACTTCCAAAAGCACAAACCTGTGGCTGTGAGAATCTCTTGTTTATAATCTGTCTGTTTGAGTTTCTCAAAGCTGAGTGACTGCATTATTGGGACGACATGTCATTCCTGATTACATTTGCATGTTGTTTTAAACATAACAGTACATGCCAGAGCTTTCTAACTGGATGTGATGCAGCATCAAAGTGAATGTTTCATGCTTTGGGAACTTTAAAAAGTCATCGAAGGGAGAAAAGTGAGATGACAATGGGAGGAATGACAGAAATTTGGGTTTGGTACTACTCTAATCAAGGTAAATAGTAAAACATGTTGACTGAGTTTGACACAAGACAGGGCTGTAATGACTGACAAGGTAGGGGATGTTTTATGATTTATCAGCCCTAAACTTCTGAAGAACGAGATGTCCTTCTTTTATTTCATTTTATTTTATTTTTAACATTGTGAAGCGCATTGCCTGTTTCTTGTAAATACACAGAAGAATAATAATTGCTCTCTGTTTTATTTATAAAAATACTGGTGGAGGTATTCATTATAAATGACATTCAATTTGAATTATCCTCCCTTTTCATTCAGGAACGTTTTCTACAAACAGTGCAATAACATGGAAGGAGAAAGCTTATTTCTCCTCTGTCTCCCTTTGCCACTGCTTCCTCAAATCCTGCTACGTTGGGGCAGAATAGTTGGTAGCAATTGTAGTAACATTCCTGAAGCCATCTAATCTTATCCTTCTGAAGGCTTGTGACTTGGAAGAGTCTGTGTGCAAACCTTGGTGAGAAACAGAAGATGACTTCCCACCCCACAGCTGGGGAGATCCAGCCAGCCTATATAAGCAACAGGTGAGCTGTGGTTAAAGAGAAGGTATAGAGAGGGAAGGATGCCTGGCGATGGTCATTTTCACTGGTTGTGAGTTATTTTGCTTTACTACAGGTTGTTTCTTTTTCTATATGTGCTTGCTTCTGTTTTGTTAGTAATGCTGTTCCCAAGCTTCTTATTATCTATTTGACTTGATAAAAATGCATTTTCTTCTCTAATCTGGTAAAAATAGAATTTGATGTTTATATTTGTCCTTGAATTCAAATACACAGCAGCCTTTTATTCCTGAAATACCCAAAAATTGCTCCCTACTGTGTGCCCCAAAGTTCTCCACTATATCAAATGTTTTCATACTCTCTTATAAACAATGTATATGATGGAATAGTAGAGAAGAGGACTAATTACCTACCATAATTCATGACAGGAACAAAATAGGTTTCATATAAGGTTCACAAAACAGAGAAAATGTACCTTGAAACAAAATGAAACAGAGCTGGCAATTTTTTGTTCCTATAGACAAAATCTGACTGAATTAACCTGAAGTAAACGAAGAAAGAAAAAGAAAAACAGAAAGAGTAGCTGCTTGGTTTTGGGTTGCCTGTGTTCTCTGAGTTTATGTGCAAAGTTTGAATCCAGAGGGAGGCTCAAGTCTTCATATACAAACTTTATAATGGAAACGCTGTCAAATTCTTAAGTACAGCAAGGCAAACGGAACAGCTATAACATGTTAAAACAATATGAAAATGCTCTGAACACAGGGTGAAGGCTAGCTGTCTTGACACTGAATGTAGAAAGGTAAATGATTGGAACTTTAATTACTTTGATCCGTCATGCCTTGTAGCTATATGTCAGCTAAGCCAACAAAATTGACACAGAACAAAGGCCATGACTGTTTCAACATCTTAACTCATTTCTTATGGTTGATTAATAAGTCTATTGAATGAAACATGTGATGAGAATTGAGAAAAACATCAAGTGTGTGTTTTTATACACACACACTTCCTGCATACGTGACTTTTCTTCAGTGGACGTATTGGTTCCAACTGTGGAGCAGTAAAAGGCAGTGTACAACTCTTACCATGAGCATTGTGCCTGAGAATGAAGGTCTGTAGGCCGTGTGTGCATGCACTTGGATAGGATGGTGTCCTTGCCTAGGTATGTTTGTTTAAGCCCTCATGTAAGTTCTGGAATGGTTCCGTTTCCTCGGTCTCTTACTATTTATGGGCTAGCCTAAATTCCTGCTACATTGAATGTCCATGGCCACCCAGTAGTTTCTCTGATATAAAGGCAAAGTCCCCAGAGATACCATAAAGCCTGTAGCATACAATAGAGTACACTTCATGGGGATCTTGCTGTGCAGTCTACTATCATTTCCTTCCCTAATCCAGTCCTACTTCTCAGGCCCTAACAGCATTTTGGTCGCCTAGTACAGAAGTCCAATGGGACAGCTCATGTTTATGATTTTTTTTCACGTGATCTCTTTCGTTACTGAAGGATGCTGCTGTTGATTTGTCAGAATGAGGCAGCGACTGTGAACTTCTGACCCAAAATAATAACTCGGATTTGAAGATTTCGTTTTAATTTCCTCTTTGCACAAATTATTTCCTTTAGCACTGATTTTAGAGGCACTTCTATGGATATGTTAGTATGCTTGGCATCAATAAATGTGGCTTCCAAAAATGAGATCCGGTTGCTGTCCGGTCATGTGATTATGTAAGGTATAATAAAAATATTACCTTTAACAAAACATGTTTTACAGCAGTTGCTCCAGGAATCATATGAATAGTGAGGAAATGTGCAATGACTTTGATTTCCATGGGAACCATTAGACACCATGATGCTCTGTACCGTGCCAGGATGTGTACTGAGTCCCAATCCTTCCACCTGCATGAACCTTCCTGCCAGAAATCTCATACTTCCAATGCCTTGCATACTTCCTTTGCAGAAAGTAACTGCTCACTTCTCATTTAGAGGTATATATTGAATTACAGAATCAGCATTCAAGTTTCAGTGTTGTTTTTTAACGTCTGCAACATTTCTTGTATTTGGAGCTAATTTTTAAAGCTAGTCCTTCAAGATGCAGTCGAAATAGCCTGCACTGGATTTCTCACAACTCATTTGATGCTATTTTCCAGTCAGCACATCTAGTTCAAGACCCCTCTCTTCCATCATTTGAAGCTCTGGAACATTAAACACTGTCTTGTGTTGTAGTTTGAATATGAGATTACTTAAATAGCAGTGAATATCTCAGCAACATATCTGCTCTACAAAGGGAGCACACATTTGGATGCCGCCTGAAATGCTAATATTTTACAGGGAATTATATGGAGCTGTTCATTAACTACTTATTTTTGCCTTTGTGCAATATTGTACAAAATATGTTTCTAAACTCTAGTTCAGCAACTAAACCAGTGATTTTATTTGAAGAACAGCACTAAAGAGACGGCTTTTAAAACATTTAGCTCTGATTTTGCATTTTAAAAGTATGCTAATATTATAAAGGATCAAATTGCTCGAATACTCCTATGAAATCAGATATTTTTTGTTAAAAGTTTACATAGCAAAGTAAAATTGGGTTTAAATAGAATGCAGTCAATTAATTCTTTTGAGCTTATTTATAGATTTGAGTAAATTCCCTGTCCCATGAAAGTTAATAGGAGTCCTTTTGCTTTGATTGAAATGGTCCAGATATCATCTCCTGATTTCGGCACATCTTTGGTGTGTGTCTTAGTGCAAAACTTGTCTGATGTGACTACATGATTGCTTTATAATTTTTTTACAATGGCATGAATTTTAAGTACAGTACTATGAAGGGGTGTGTGGCACATGTCTTTCATATCAGTTTGATATTTGTGTATTTTGTTACTGTTAGAGCGGCCTATTATTACCCAGGCAAATAGGCTGTAAGTATGGTATAAGGTAGAGGAAGGGAGGAAAATACCCACGTGAGTTCTTTACAGAAGGTTCTTTCCCAGTCAGTAATAGTATAGCAAGCTGATAAAAGGTAGATATTTTGCATTTAAATTGCCTTTAGTAAATACATATATAATAGGGTAGTTTTGTTATGCATAAGTATGCTTGCAGTCTACCTGTATTGAAAGAGATCTTTGTGGCCTACTCTGATTTTCGTTTTCTATAACTGTAGAAAGTTGATGCAGTTCATACATTGCTAATATCTGTGCCTTCATTTCTAATACTTTACCAATATCATACTCATAGAATCCTTAGAGTTGGAAGGGACCTCTGAGGGCCATCTAGTCCAACTCCCCTGCAATTCACAGGGACACCACAGCAAGGTCGGGTTGCACAGGGCCTTATCCAGCCTTGAATGTCTCCAGCCCGTTCCAGTGCCTCACCACCCTTATCCTAAAAGATTTTTTCCTTGTATCTAACCTGAATCTACCCTCTTTGAGCTTGAAACCATTTCCTCTTTTTCTGTCACCACAGACGTTGTTATCATACATTGCTAACAACTAATAATGGCTGGCCATTTTCATCCTGAACAAATAAAAGTAATAAGGAAAGAAGGAGCCAAACTATATCATGTGAATGCCTGTATGATGACTCAAAAAGCACTGGGAACAGCACATTGCATTAAAGCTCAGGAAAATGTCAACTATATTCCCAGTTGTTATGCTGGCCTGCTGTCTGCCCTTGAGCAAGTTACGTTGTGAGTCCATATCTTGGTGTGATCACACAGTGCAATGCTTAGCTTCCACGAAGAAGTGTTTTAAGATTGACAAATGAAAACCCGCTATTTAATACACCATCCAATGTAATTATTATTGAGTTACCGGTTACCATTATTGAGTTTTTAACTTGGCAAAAATGTGTCTAGAACAAAAAGGGCAGCAAGATAAAAGCAAATGCTGATAACTTGTCTGTTCTTCCCTCTGTGTAGACACTGGATGGTAAAGGAAATGAATCCTTCATATGTTGTCTGAGCCCAGCAGGGAAACAGAAATGCTTTCCAAAAAGAGAAAAGAAAGAAAAATGTAAGTAAGAAAGGAACTAATCCTTCATATTTATCTAAGAACTCCTGAACCCCATTTTGATAGGTGAATTCTTTCTTGGACAAATGACTTAATTGGAATTTATGTTATATGATCTATACAAATATTGTTTCAGATATATTGACTTTTCCAAATGAAAGTTGAACTTTCTGAGGCCTTTCTTCACAAAATAATAAGCCTATTTTTAGTGCCATGGATGCCTAATAAAGAATGTTTTGTCCACCTGTAGGGAAGTTTGTTATTTGAAACTAGAAGAAAACACTGCAAAATATTGTACATGACACCAGCTTGTTCCTGCTACAATATAAACTTTGCTAAAAACAATTAAATGAGTTTGAAGACAGGAAAAGGTAGAATGCACTTGAAAATATAATCAGTTATAAATACTTACAGCTGTTAAATATACTGGTATGTTGGAATTCAGTGCAACTGTGATATTCTTGTTATTACCTTCATTTTTAATGGCACAATAATAAGAAAGGAATGGTCTTTAGTTTAAAACAGCTGTAATTTTTTCACTTTGAAAATGATGTGAAGATTTCTTGAAGGACAGAAGTGGTTTAGTAAACCATGCTGTAATACATGCTGTATATATATATAAATTAAATAATATATATTATATTAAATAATATAGATTATATTATATATAAAAAGATATAATATTTATAGTATATACATATATAAAGTCTTCTTTGTGGCTCCAGCTAAGCTTCAACTTTATAGGAGTAGGTGCAGAGTGATTCACATATGTTGAGTGTTTTTATTAAGAAATTGTTTTGATTATAGCTGAAACTGATTTGTCAAGCCAACTGTCTGTACAAAGAGAAAGCATTAACTGTGGGGATAGAATTGATTAGTGAACATTCCTGTCTGGTAGCATAAGTAAAGATATGTAGGGAGGTGGAAAAGAAAGGCATGAATCAGCAATCACAGAAGACAGGGCGAAAGAGACCTGAGAGGTCACCTAATGCATCCCTGCCTCAAGGTAAGATCAACAATACCTATGTCAGTCTTGACAGATGTTTGTTTAATTCTTCTTAAATGCCTGCAGTAATAGAGATTTCCAAACTTCCTCGGCATATTATTTCAGTTGGTAACTATCCTCACAATTCAGAAGCTTTCCCCAACTCCTGAGCTGAATTTTCTTTCTATAGTGTAGTTTTCCCTTATTCTCCTAGTGAATATGGAGAAGAACACGCTTCACTGCTGTCACAGAAAACTTTCACCTTTTTTGCTTCCATGTTTTTCCCTTCCCTGTAATCCTCTCTCATTTCTTGAACGTTCAGAGTACAACCAGAGGCTCTAAAAATTAAAAATTCCTCCTTCTTCTACAGACACAGTTCAGCTTTTCTGCCTTGTTTTACTCAAAATCGTAATCAAGCCTTTAGAGTTTGTGAAGGGATAAGCACACCTTCACCTGTAGGATTACCTGTGAATGAGTAAGGGTTACAGTAAAGCAGCTTAAGTCACTTTTGGACCCTAATATTTGGAACTGAACAATAACATTGAATGGTCACTTCCCATTTTTTTCCCCCTCGGTGCTAGCCCATCTAATCAGCACATTCATCTGACTGATTCTCTTTTACTCCTTCTTTTGAAGCGTTTTGTGTTTGCAGTCTGCTTGTGTGTTGCTTGGAGAAAATCAGCACATCTGAGAAGGCAGCATCTGGCAAGGAAAGCATGGATGCAGCAGGTGAGGACAATGTTAACCAAGGTGACAGAATCTGCTGCTCAACAAGAGAAGTGTTTGGGGCAGAGAACCAGCCAAGTCACTGCTGTTTTCTGTTTTCCTTTTTTAGTCCAGTGGCACCTTGGAATGGGATTATTATAGGAAGCTTTCATTACTTTACTGTTGCTGTCTTTTCAACAGCTGCAAGTGTTTCCTGCTGCTGACTGGGCTTCACTGGTTGAGAACTGGTTGCCCAGCAAGATAAATAGTATCAATGGGAGACAAGAACTGGTTTACAGCTCATTTCTTAATTACCTGTGAGGATTAGCAAAAGATTTTATGTTTCATTATCTATTTTGTACTCAGCTGTAGAAGATTGCAGCCAAAGATGACAGAGTAGAACATTGCACTTGACTTAACTAACTCAGCTGCAGGAAACTTAGGTTCAGCTTGAGCAAGCAGTAGATTATAAGTTACACTGATATTGGTCTATGTTCATTAGTCTAAGTTGAAAGCCAGGGTTTATTGGCACAACTATTTTTCTTGCGTCTAAGCAAGTAATTCTGTACATCATTCAGTAATGCACAGCAGATCACTGAAAAAACTGATTACCCAGGTGGTGCTGGAAAGATTTTTTCTGTTTAATATCTTTGAAATTCTAAGCAAGAAATCCATGCTGAGTAATTTATAGTAAATGCTGGGGGAAAAATATGTTTTCTTTTAGCTATCCTTCTTTTTTTCTGAAATCATAGAATCATAGAATGATTTGGGTTGGAAGGGACCTTTAAGAAACCTAGTTCCAACCATCTGCTATAGACAGGGACACCTCCATCTAGACCAGGTTGCTCACAGCTACATCCAGCCTGACCTTGAGTGCTTCCAGGGAGGGGGCATCCACAGCCTCACTGAGCAACTTGTTCCAGTGCGTCACCACCCTCACAGTAAAAAATTTCTTCCTAATACCTAGTCTAAATCTACCCTCATCCAATGTAAGATGATTTCCTGTTGTCCTGCTTACCTGTCACAGCTTGACTTTTATCAAAACTCCTGGCGCTTCAGAAGCCTTCAATAGATTTGCCACGAAGGAAACAAACATACGTGCATTACATAACTTGGCATCACAATGCAGAAAGCCCAGCTGTCATGTTTCCTATGTTCTGTTCATATCTCATGAATTGTTTCCTAAACTGACCTTAATAATGTATTTTAGCTTAATCAGCACAATGCTACTGAACAACATGCCTGAGATTTAAAGGCACAAGGTTTTCCTCAGAAAAGATGTTGTGGCTGGTAGGTCTCCTGCACATCCCAGAAGTGAGGACACTGTCCAGGTTTTCCATTTTAAATCATTCATATTGCTGACTTGGGCTGGGAAACTCACACTAATGTGTATATTGTTATGTGTAAAGAAGGGCTGCTCTGTTCAGGACCTGTACTGTCTGGTCAGAATCGGAATGTTTTGAGATGTAGTTAGTTGCACAATGGTAGATACTTACTCCAGCTCTCACTCTCTGCATTCCCTTTGTGGTAATTAAATCTTACGAGTCAAAGTCAAAGCTTACCATGAGGGAATCAGGATCTCATGACTAAGATAGCACATCTTGAAAATGTCAAAAAGCAGATGAAGAAGAACCAGTCATCTTGGTCTATGGTTTTCAGTTGTTCTTAGTTAAAGCCTGT
Organism: Coturnix japonica; assembly: GCF_054131305.1. NCBI lineage: Eukaryota > Metazoa > Chordata > Aves > Galliformes > Phasianidae > Coturnix > Coturnix japonica. The sequence continues at coordinate 1,685,136 of NC_140669.1, read as the reverse complement.
CCCAATCTATGCATTCGTTAAACCCCACATGCAGGAATGGAGCTTGGGGGGAGTGTGGGTGGTAACTTTTTGTGAGGTGCTTATGGGACATTCAGAGTTGCAGAAAATGGTCTTTTCAGGATGACACAGCCAACATTCCTAACTCCTTAGACTTTGAAAGGGCTCTGCTAATTTGGGATAGCAGGAGCTTGAGCAAGTGTCCTTTTTCCATTTGAGATTTTTGCAGGACAGATTTTCATCTTCTTGTTCAGCAAATGTTGCTCTCCCCATCCTTGAAAGCATCCTAACTATCCTTCTCACACGCACACACACATATATATATATATGGAGTGCTCTGTCCCCTATGTGTTAATGATGATCTAGCAACAGCAGGCGAGTTCCAAATGGAATTAAGAGTGTGTGTGAAAAAAAGCCTGGAAGAGAGACCTAGAAATTTCTTCTTATTGGTGAATATTAGGCAAGGATAAAATAGTTAAATAACGGAACCCTTTTTTTTTATCTCGCCATCAACATATCTGTCTGGAGGCAGAATAGAGATACATGAAAGAGCATTTTGGGAACTTTGGAAAGGTATATGTTTTGCTTGCTTCACTCTCTTTCTATAGAAAGATGAAAGATTTTTCATTTAAAGCAGTGGCATTATTGTGAAATTGCTTAGGTTTCTATATTCACGTGAGGAGTCAAACCATGTCCTTTTCCGGACCTCACTGTATATTTCCCATTCAGTCCTACATTAAAGGATTAAATATTCAGCTGTACATATTGTCCTGTAAAAAAAAATAACTTTTAATAACTGTGAAACTACAAGCTGCCACAGGTGGAATGATCCTCCTGGGATGGCATGGCGATAAGAATGTAAGGGTTCAGTTCAGTTGCAGAAATTCCACCTCAAGAAAACTTTGGGACATATAAATGGGAGTATTTCAGCAGACCCATTTAGCTTGAAAGACAGCAAAGGCTGTGCTCTGGGTGGGGGCTGTGCAGGATAACCAGGAAGAGGACAAGTCGCAGTGATTCTCACCATTTCAGCTCCTGAGGAATTCAGTAACCGCGAGATGACCCCTGCATGCACTGAGATACACAAGGGTGAGAGAGACGGAAATCTCAGCTGTCCCATCCTCAGACGTTCTCATGGGACACAACGGATTGTCTTCATGGAAACAGGAGCAATATTCAGGTCATTGCATTGAAATCTATTTATTTATTTATTTACTTATTTCACTGCAGTATCACATCCTAATTATGGCCTAAATAAGGTCCTCCTAACCTGTTTTCAAAAGGAAATGTTTCTACCGTTTATTTAAAGTTTTATTTCCATAAGTACCGTAAGTACGCTGCTGACCTATAACAGCCCTGTACACAAAGGAAAATTGAATTGACTTTCAGCTAATTGCTTGGCTTTCATTCACAGTGTTTGTTCTTACTTAAAACTTGCTAAAATTATTACCTTCAGTATCACTGGCAACAGAAAAAAATTCTGTTTCTTTGGAATTAATCTCTTCCTATTCTCAATAGAAACACTGATACTTCAGTGTTGTTTTTTTTTTCCCTCTAGAAAAGAAAGGAGAGGGATTGTGTAACTCACCTATGCTTTCAGATGACATCGTATTTTGGGACATATCTTCTCTTGGATCATACTGGTCACTAATATGTAATATACTCTTTAAGGAAGGAAGACTATAAATATAGTTTTAGAAGAGTGCTAATACGCTAATACATTTTATTTTAAACACAAATAGGATTTTTATTTATATTACTTACTTACAAAGGGTAAGTATCTAGTGATATATATTGCATAGATAGCTGGCTCAATACATTGCTTTTCTGCTGTTACAGGTTGGCCCGTCATTGATGAATTCATATGTCAAAAGCAACATGAATTCTTCTGAACCTGGGAAGCTTTCATTTGAAGGTATGATTTCTTCTGGTGGAAACCATTCTTTCATTTGTATAGTTTGTATTTCAGATTTGTACGTTTTCAATATTTTTGGAAATATATATATCTTTTGTGTCTGTTCTTAAAAAGCAGATCAGAAATTGAATTTATTCAATGAGGTAGGTGTGTCTGTTGCTGTTTTCATTTTCCCACTATTATTGTACTTATTTCTACTTAATTTTAGTCAAGCACGTAGCCTAGAACAGAGAGGAAAAGAAATATTTTTGTCAGAAGACATTGGAGTAAATCACAGCTCTTGAGAGAAAATGTCACGAATATCTGTGTAGAAAAGACAAGACTTAGATTTTACGAGAAAGAGATAGAGAGAAAAGTGCAAGGACTCAATTTATCTACATCTGAATGATAAAAGACTGACTGAACCCTTCTGGTATTGAAATCTATGCTTTTAGAGAGAGTATTTTTAATTTTTTAAGATAGTATTTTGGTCACTAAAACATTTATAATTCATAAGGTCAGAAGAGACCATTGCGATGATATAGTTTGACCTCTGCAGTACAGACTATAGGGCTCCCTAAATTAATTCCCACTCAAAAAGAGTATATCTTTTAGAAACATAACTTATTTTAATTTGAGCTTGTATTGATGAAGTACCCACAACTCCAGTAAGCTGTTAATAGATTTTGCTACATCAGCTCAAAAAACACATAGATTTTGGCCTAATCCACGCAAGGATGTCTTGAAATTCTGTGGCTCTTGTCTCACCTTCCATGGCTACTTAAGTATTTATTATGAATATCCTATTACTCCTGTAGATATCTATGGACTGGTTGAGTCATGCCTTCAATTTCTTTGTTAAACTCAGTCTGCAGAATGTCTTTCCCATTACATCATTTCTTCTGACTCTTCCCATACTTTCCTACTGGGATAATTTTTTATATTTCTCTGCTTATATACATTACAAAAATATATTTTCTATCCTTTGTGATTTTTATTAATTAAAGATAAGACAGCAAGTGATAACTGTGCAGGTATGCATAGACAGGGTATCCAAGATACCAGCATTTTTCAGAACATGGCATCCACTTCTTCATAATGTAATTTGCCTATGGCTTACGTTGTAGTTTTTATGAAACAATTTGAAGTTGAGTTCAGTCTGATTTACTGGTATTGCATACACTTCAGGAACTAGAAAATTGTGTTTTACTTCTTAGTCACTCGTCTCAGTCCTTCAACACCAGCTTCTGCTGTTGACTTCTGATGTGGGGCAGAGGTGATTTTCCTTTTTCCCATACTATGGGAATGGAAATGCGCAGAGCATTTGTAACTAAGGTGACTGGATTACATTTATTTGTGGATCACACACATTCAAATTCTCCTTGTCTCTTGGAAAGAAAATTGTTCAACTTATCTGTGTCAGCACTGGAAAAGGACATCCTGTTTGTTTTTTTTTGTTTTTTTTTTTCCCTGATAGGCATTGAGGGGTTTTAGGCCTCCATCTTGTTTATATAGCTTTGCAAAGAGGAGGGCACTGAGTCTTTTCATGAGCTGAAAGGAAATCTGAAATATAAGGTAACTGAAGAGCTGATTCACTGGGGCTCTATCACCACCCCAGATACCTCGCTAAGCTGGATAATTTGTCCATCACAAGACAAGTCCGACTTAGGAGGGGATTAGTGTAGTTAATACTACAGACACCACTAGCTGAAACATCTTCTGTGTAATCACTGTATTGTTGTGTTTTTTTTTCCCCTTCTCTTTACCAACATATCCAAAAAGGTTCAACTCTCTTCTGTGTTGTCCTCAGAGAGCTTTCTGATGGGCTGTGCAGGTCCTATAGCAGCTGGAAATAGCTTAGAAAAGGCATACACACAACAAACGTCAGCACATGTAACAGTTTTCACATTTCTGTGAAAGAAAACCATGGGAAATAATGGTGAGCACTGCAGTGTTTTCCTACCTGTTTCTTGAATGATTTCCTTGGCAAAGGAGAATTTATGTGACTTCATATCTGAAAGATGTTATTTGATTCATAAGTGTGGCCCACACATGGGTCAGTGTGTGGAAAACTCTCTGTGTTCGAGGTGTTCTACTCTTTATATCAGTGTTTTTTCCCTTTTTACATACAGGATAAATCTTGCACATTATATTATCTTTAGTGAGTGTCCATCATTGTATTAATATGACAGCTCTTATCCCACTGCACTAGGCAGAAAACTTGTAAGGAAAGAGATGTAGATGTCTGAGTGCATGCTGCTGATGTTCAGCACTTGTGCTTCTCAAAAACACCTTGAGTTAATATTATGCTATACATAACCGCTCATTCTTATTCTGTATGAGTGAGTCTTTGTTCCCTGAATTTGCCATGGGCATTCTGGTGTTTCAACTTTATCTCTGACGTATCACTAAGATCATGTTCTTTTGCTGGCGGATTTAAGAAAAAATAAACAACCCACAAACCAAAAGCAGAAAAACCCCTAACGTATGTAACTCCCTCATCCATATTAACGTAAGCATCTGAATTACATTTTTAATGCACGTCAGGAGTTTTGCCATTTCAAGTTCTATACCCTTTTAGCAGGTTGTTTGTTCATTTTAACTACACTTTGTAAACTAACACTCTTTGTTTTTGACAAAAGACAGCAAATATATTGTTCTTACACTGCTTTCTGGATGCTACCTAGTGCTCATAGTTTTCTCCTTTAGATTTCCCTTGCATTCTTTCAGATCTCTTTGAAGTAAGTGGAATGGTTTTAATGTTGACCCAAAGTGAATTGGTTACAGGAGATAAGAAAAACATTTTAATAGTGCATAGACAACGATGATAAAGACAATTTCAGGCATATAGGAAAAGCAGAGAAGGAAAAAGAAATCAAGCAATTTCTGCTCTGGTCTGGTAGATGACTGATTTCACACGCTTTTCAGCATAGGAATGTGGATGTTCATGAAAACTTGATCAAGAGCCATATCCAAAAGAGCATTTGCATATCTGAAATAGAGTGCAGAAAGATTTTAAAGGCCTACATCCAAGATTGTCATCCAAAACTTCATTCGTTCAGACGTGCTTGAGCCTGAAAGCCTCACTGAACTTAAGCAAGTCCTTTGTGGGGAAAAGAGAAGTTAAGTGTGAGAAGCTGACCCAGTCACAGTCAGCCATGGGGAATGGCGTAATGCCCCTCCTTTCTGCTGCCAACAAGGCTGCAGTCACAACAGTCCCAGGAGTGCATCCACGCCTGCCACTCATAACACAGCATGGCTCATAATTACCTGCGTGGTAGAAAATCATTGCATGGTGTGTTACTGTCATAAAGAACTGCAGGAAATGGTACGGAAGCCTGGAAATGTATTGTTGTAATATCAGGAGAAGAAAAGGGTCCTGATAGTTCTAATTAAAAACTTGAAGGAAATCTTGGGAGGTTGTATTCAGCACTTATTGGTGATGCTGAGTAAGTAGAGCAGACTCCAGAAGCCAAGGGGTTTGTATAAGACAATTCAAAGTGCTCTGATGTCTAAGGAAGCAGTGGAGTGGATAGGATATATTCAATAAAACATTTGATATAGAATGTACTCATCTAAAGTGCCAGTGGTTTCAGACTAGATTTGAATAAGCTGCTGTTATGAAGACAAGTGTTTAAAGTAACACATAAACTGTCCTGTGCCTGCTTGTGTAGTCTAAATGCTCCTTTTTAAACTGACCCACTTTAATTTTTTCATTAGAGGTTTGGGCAGGACTGGGTTGGATAGTGCTGCACAAATACAGAGGACTGTGAAGAGAGAATTTAACCAAGAAATCTACAGCAGTCTTACTGCTTTGTTTCACATGGATTTAATACTCTTCTCCTTGCCCTATAGTGAGCACAAAGCAGATTCTGTCCAGGGGTGGTCATTTATTCTCTGAAACAGCAAATCTCCAACAATTACATGGGTTGTTTTACTCTGTCTTGATATAACTAAGAGAGAAAGACTGCATTTAAAAAGGGGCCACACTTGTTTTTCCTTCTGTAGAATTTCTTTCTCATTAAGTATGGTAAGTATGGTTTGGGTTTAGAAGAATATTTAGTGAGTAGGCAAGACAGCCACTGATTTTTAATATTCTTTCTCAAAATGGAGAACTAAAATGAGGAAAAGGGATATATTATGATATAAAAAAACTATTGGAGCTGTGTGGATTCAATATGGCAATACATGCTCAACTTACATGAGGCCTTGTCTGCCATCTTGCCTCTCCTGACGGCATTGCATGCTTGTCTTTTAGCATAAATTCTGAATACCTGTGAAATCTGGTATTTGTGCATCTGCTGTTAAGTCTTTATTGTCTCATCTCTAAGAAAACACATGATCCAGTTTCAGAAGCAGGCTTTGCATCCATTGTTCGGAAGGATAGGCAGTTTTGATTGCATTTTGTGTTATAAACCACCAACTTACTACAGAAATCGCTGGACTTACTGCAGTAAAAGAACTCCTTTATGCTGAGGGCACTGTTTGCATGAAAAGAAGCCTTCTGTACATAATGTGAAAGTTTCTGCGACTGAGAACTGCACAGTAGTAGTAGTAGTTAGGGCTTTATTACTTAGTTCTAATTTGTATTGATGGCCTAAAAAAAGTAGCATGCTATGCAGTTCTATGAAAGAAAAGATTATAAATGGAGATTAATTATAATTTTGCTAGCTCAGTACTTGTAAAACTAAAGCAATTTATATTCTTTCTCTTAATGATCTCCATTCCTGATTGCAGTAATGTAATCTAATTGTGATTATGATAGTATCTGAATTATGTGGGCCTCTATGTGATTGGAACTACTCTTTGCATTAAAAAGTAATTTTGGAGTAATGATGAAAAGTTACTGTGGAAAATTGGCAAGTAATATATTTTACTCTGTATCTTAAGTTTCTGCTTTCATTTTTGATTATATCTTATAGCAAGGATAAGTATGATACTATATCAAGGATTTATTACATCAAAGACTTATCAATGATAACTATGAGTATCAAGGATGAGCATGATATTATTGGAATAACACAGATATGGTTGAGGCAAGAAATTGAGGTTTTGAGATACTGGTCTGGGGTTTGTGGAGAGAAAAGGGAGACAGGAGGAGCCATATCTGTATTCCAGGGAGATGAGAGGAATGCTGCAAGTGTTTGGGCTGTCGTGGCAGTGTCAGTTCTGATGAAAGTTAAGCACAATAAAGGTAGTCAGGTGGTTTTCTGAATGATTTTTTGAGCTTTTAGATCTTTGCTCACAGATGAGAGAGGCCTTCAAGAAAGCCAGAACTTTGATAGGGATGGCTTTTAATTACTCTGTCATTGACTGCAACAAATATGGTAAAACTAAGGAAGGAATACTCACATCTCTAAAGCTAACATATGATTGCTTCTAGTTCCTCGATTCAATAAAGTGTGCTTTATTGAATTGTCTTTCAGAAACTATTGGAATTAATTCAAGGATTTGAGCCAAGGTAATAAAGGCTGTTGAACTGAAGAGGTATGAAAGATCTACTGATCTCAACATCATTTGATTTGAAATATTTTTTTGAGCCTTATGGCAGGCTGACTTTGAGGGAATGCAAAGTGTGCCGAGGAATTTTTATCAGGATTTTATTATAATGTATGGTAAATCTACTGAAGAAAATTGGAATATATTTCAGAAACAGTTGGAGGACATTTGAAATTCATCCTGGTTTAAGTCTAAAGAAGGATAAAGGTAACAATGCCCAATGTGGCTAAGTAGGGTTGTGTAGTAGAGAGTAAGATAAGCAATAAGCACAAGGTGTTAAAAAAAAAAAAAGGAAGTACAAAATCTGGTAAGGTGAAGCAGTTGAAAGTCCATATAAGATAAGCAGAAGCAAACTAAAAGACTATTTAAAAAGCGAAGGAGGGAATGCTGAATGCTAACCACAGTCAAAAATATTTGAGATGATAATAATATTCTGTCAATCTATTCCAGAGAATTGAAAGGAAAAATAGATCCACAAATCACGATAGTCTGGACAAAGAGATAACGGATTTGTTTAGCAGGTTTTATTTTTGTGTACGGATACACAGAGGCAGATGGATGGATGGATGGGCAGATGGAGAGCTGTTGAACAAAGGAGGAATGTTTTGCTTTACATTGCAACATGTGTATCTTCACCTGAGGGACTGACAAAAGTGACAAATATCGCAAAATTCATGTCATGATCTGTTAATGTGACCTGATTGGCAGCATTTGGTACAAAAAGTATTCCAGTTTCAGAGAGTTGATCAAACTTCAAAGGAAACCTGAGCTATTGATAGTATTCATTTTGGGCAACAGCCACAAACCTTACAGGGTAACCTGTGTAACCTGTTCCTCTAGAGAAAGTGTGAGCAGGAGATGTGAAGAAAGCTAAAAATATATCACAAATATTTGAGATAGTAACCAATTGAGATTGGTGTGTTGGCCCCTAGAATTGGCAAGACTGTATTTTAGCCAGCATTTTGCCACAGGTTGTCCCTTGGTTACTCACCAAGACACCAGTGATTCCTTTGCTCTGTCCATGCACCATAGATTTGACTTGAGTCACTCAACCAAAGCCAGTGTGTACTGTCAGGTGGGTCTGAAAGGGCTCTGCTGTGCCTGTGAGCTGTGTGCTGCTGTATTTGCATGGCCATTAACTTCTCAATTTTGTTAGAATGCAGGCAGTTAAATAATAATAATAATAATAAAAAAAAAATAGAGAGATTCCTTATGACAAGCAGCAAATCTTCACTGTCTTTTTCAGCCTCAAGAGGGGGATCCTAGCAATTCCATCACGAGTTACAAAGAGCTTGACTCATACGTTACTTTTGTTGCATACTTAAGATTTCTCCTAGCTGTTGTTTGCCTCTGCTAATAGTTTTCATAGCAAAGTTTGGGCTAACCTTATGGCTTCGGCTTGGCTGGCAATAATAAAAACAAAGAATTGTTTTCTTCAGGCTGTCTGTTTCTTTTCAGAAATCTTTTATGAATATCCAGTATTATTGTGAATTCCCCAATGATGCATTGAATTTTGCTCCCCCTGCTGTCTCTACAGCAGCAAATTAACCAACCCTTTTGCCCACCGTGAATGTGTATTGGTAATGTGCATGAACAGGGTATTTTTGCAAAAAACAAACTTCCAGTGGAAGGAGAATGGAGTGATGCTGTATTTAGAAAGCCAATCAAGGGAATATTCCACATTTTAGTCCCCAGTGGCAGTATGTTCTGAGCAAAAAGTTGACAAAAATTGATCAAGTGGAAACATTAGTTACTCAACTTTGAAGATTACTCGGAAAAAAAAAAAGAGAGAGGAGTTATTTTACTAACACTCTTTAGGTCTGAGAATGCATATCTTGGAATTGCTTAGTATTCCTGTGGTGAGTTTACTGCTTTATTAACAGCCCCTTTCAGAGGTGTAGGTTTGCTTTTGCTTTCCAACAAGCTCATCTGCTGACCCTTTCCTTCAAAATTAATTGTATTTATCTGGTCAGGTTCGGAAAAGACCAGAGCCACCTGCTTTTGAGGGCATGAAGACTGTCATAGTAGTTGTGCAACTGTGGAGGGCTATAGGTGTGGGGACAGCAGAGGTGGGCTTGTTGGCCACCACTGCTTCGTTTAACATCTCTGCTTCCTAAAAAATAAATGAACAACAACAAATCCAGGCTAAAAGAGCAGGCTGGCAGGAAGATGCCTCTCGTGGAAGGCCAGTCTCTGAGCAGCACTGCCCTCCTGAGGTGTCAGAGATGGGGGCCCTGTGCCCCCGCCATGGAAGTTCCTCGGGTGCCTTGTGAGCCATGGAGCGCGTTGTGATAGGCTGCAGAGCCTGCCGGCTGTCAGCCCGCTCCCTTAAGGGAACTTGACAGATCTTAAAAAAAAATCAATTTTAAGCTCACATGCCCCAGTGGGTGCCAAAGCCACTTCAGAGAGGCTGAAAGATGGCTGAGTCGACAGGATTTGACTTCCAGAGGTAGAAAGGTGACAAACTCCATCATGAGAAAGGGGCAGCTCAGGGCCTCCGAGGCCGAACCTGCTCCCAGGATCCGGGGCCTGGCATTGTATTGAACCTATTTATCTCTTTCATGGGCCCAAGGTACCACAGGGAAAGAAAAGTTGTTCAGAAAACGCTGGCAGAATTCAAGGGTGTAAATGATGAATTACTTTTCATCAGCTGAAAGGAAACATACTCCGGAACAATACTGAAAGGGAGCAGGAGCATCTGACCTCCTGCTTCAGAGCAGCCAATATCTTCATTCAAGAAGACAACCATGAAATTACACAGAAAATGGGATTGTCATGAACAGCCCCTTGAAATCTCAGTATACAGTCATTACTGCATGGGAAAAAGCCTTCATCCACACATCATAACTTGTAACAGACAAGGGTGGGGGGGAGCTGGGGCTGGAAAACCCTGAAAACAGGCCTTGGAGTTTCCAGTCAGAATGTAGAAAATATTTGTTGATTCAAACTTTTCTCCTCTAGTCTCCCAAATCGCTGTAAATAGACATAACAACGTATGAACTTCATAGCAATGCTGGCTTTCTGGCTGCAGACGGCTCATTGGAGCTGTTTTGTAAATCAAAAGAAAGGAAGAGCAAGGGAAAGCCAATCTATCGCTTTATTTATATTATCAGTCTTTGGTGAATGATTTATCATTTAAGTGCTTTGAGAAGAGCGTCCAGAAACCGTTGTCCAATTAGTGCTGCCCTCTTAAACCACATACTATAAATATTCATAATTATCAGAATCACAAAACAACGTTCATCGGGGGCTTCATATTCAGAGTAACAACTTATTTTCTAGGTTTGCCTGTAAAAGTTTATGTTTATCCAAATTAGGCAAGCAAGAGGCTGTTGATTTATTTGAGTGAAACAAATGACAGAGAATGAGAAGCCAGGAATACAGGGATAAAAATATAAAATATAACACGTTTAACTGTTTATTTCTTCATTCTTGCAGATTTCTACATTGACTTTAATTAAGGTTGCCCTGGGCTAGTGGGCATGGGGAGGATTTTTTTTTTTCTTTTTTAATTCCTCATTAGACTGTTGTGTTTTTTTTTTTTTTCCTTGGCTCTCGTTGCTCTAATGACTAGTCCCATTAAATAGGTCAATGGGTTTCTTTTATTTCAAGTTTTATGCAGTCTCATATTCCTAGGAATCTTAAACGCTAAACACCCGAGGTCTTTCTAGGCATATTTCTTCTTTCCTGTTGGTGTAGATGAATTTATTGTTCCTTTCTCTTTTCCCTACAGCAGCTGACCTTTCACTTCAGCATACCTGCAGCAAGCTCTAGAATGTCTGGGCCTGCCACGTGCAAAGCTACTTACTGGGTAAGTGCTTAACTGAGCTTTGCAACCTGCTGGCAGCAGCAAGGGGGAGGATAAAAATGGGACATGCACTGTGTCCCCTATGTTCCTTCCTGCCTTTTCTTTGAGGTGCCAACAACGTTAGCAGGATCAAGGGTAGTGTAAATAGCCACCCCATATAGTTTGCTATGGGGACAGTCGACTTGAAGAGTCAAGGAGATTGATGCATGCACAAGCTGGGCATAAAAAGGCTGCTGTGTCAGGCAGGTCTTGTCTTGGAGGCCACTGCAGAGCCTTCTGCACAGGGGGCAGGACTGGCCCTTTGCAGGACTCAGAGGCTCAAATCAACGTGAAGAGAAACATGAAAGAAGTCTTGAAAGACATTTTTTTAATATGGTCTTTTAGTAAAGTAGACCATTCTTGAACCAAATCATACTATACAAAGTATTTAATGTCATTAATGTGTCAGGTAAAAACATGGAAGGCATGCATGAGCTAACAGGGCAATATTATGGTTATCGTAGTACATGATTGCCATCATAGTGCGATGTGCAGGACCCAACGCTATTGAGAAATAGGTCAAGATTTAAATTTAACATCTGACCCTTCAGTACAATTTGAACTGTGTTATTTCAAGTAGTTTGAACTAAAAACATGTGAGAGTCTCGTCTCGCATGTCCTGCATCTGTAATCAGATGGTCTACATTGTGAATGAATTGGCTCATCTGCTTGCTCTGTAAGGAGCCCATGTAGACCTTGCTCCCCAGCTCTGTGCCTCAAGCAGTGTTCCTTAAGCATGTGTAGATGAATCTTACAATCATCTAGCTTCAATTTGTAGAGTAATTAGGACCTTGACTGTGACAACCTTTTAGCCTGTCAGCAGTTGTGGTTTAGCTCATAGTTAAAATGCCAGCGGCAACAATATTGCAGCTATTCTTAATATATCCATATCTTAAGTAGATGAAGTGATATGTGGTTTTGATTGCCCTTTCCTCCTTTAGTACTGTGCAGTGATGAAACCAGCTTTCCTGCAGTGGGAAGTTAGGGAACCCCCAAAATATAACCAAAGAATGGCAGCAGCGTATGGTGAATGTGAACCTGTCAAAGGCTCTGTTCCATGGCAAAGGATATCTTTTATTCAGATTTAAAAGATTAGGTGGGTACAATTAATCAAGCAATTTGACCACAGAACATTCTTTCATGCTTCAACAACGTGACCTCAAACTACACAAACTGTGGAGCTGAAATGTAGCCTCATATACTGAGCTTTTATGTTTTGTAGCCTGCATGTGCTTCAGCACATTGTTAAGGAGCTATCGTTATTCTAATTATAATTAAGTCACTTGAAATAAATTTGGAAATAGTAAACTGTAAAAATATCTAAACAGGGAGCTAGGCCATTGATTTTATGGCTAACTCATCACCTTGTGTAGAAATGATTCTCACACATCACAGTTGATAAACACTGCTTTTAGTTCACCAGTGAAAAAAAAGCTTGAAAACAGAAACTGATGTAGATACCTCTGATTTTGAACACTGTATCCCATACTAATGCACCATGTGGGACATTATGAGGGAAAACTGCAATTCTGGCATGCAGATGAATACTGCAGATGAAGGAACTTCATCTCATTGGTATACATAGTTGTTCCATTGGGGAGGGGAGTCTTCCATCCTGACCAGAGTTTCTAAAGTATTAAGCACCAGAGAGGTAATTAGTGAGGTTTTCAAAGCTGTCTGGGCTCTGGATGCCAATTGAGTTTCTAGGTGATTTTTGAAAATGATGCCTAGAACCCATCTGCATCCCTTGGCACCCAGATACCTTCAAAATGTCAGGTTTAGATGTCTGCCTCCATTGGTGATGGCTACAGTCTGTAGCACAACTAATTGTGACTGACAGCACAAAAGGACAGGTGCAAGATTAAAGCACAAGTCTAAAGGTTTGGTCCCGTGTAGTTGATGGACATTTAGTATACTTTTAATGTCTTGCTTTTACTGGCTCCTTAATTAAATATTTTAATTTTTTTTAGATAGAGCAGCAGAAATCAACTTCTTTGACTGATATGAATCCTGTTTACTCTCCAACTCTGAACTCAGCAGGTTAAGTAATTGGGAGACAGAAAAGTTCCTATACTTCTATTTCCAGCTGGTGGTACACAAAAGGCAGGAAGTTATCTCATTAATGGGGCACCAGCTTTATGCAAATTATAGTAACAAAAAGGCTTCCCTTCATACTTTTCATAAATTACCTAATAAAGTAGGAATAAATGGCCATATTCAAGAGCCTTTGTTGTATTTTTAGCACAAGACTCTTTCTGTTACTGCAAATATGACTAAATGCGCCTTGTTCAAAAGGGGTGTTTATGAAATAAGGCCACTCAAAAGCTTTTATTCCTTAACAGCCTTCAGTTACTTTTATGGCACAAAATTAACATAATTAGTCACAGAGAATAGATGACATAAGCAGCGTGCCATGCACAAAAGGGGAAACCAGTATCTAAGGAAGGTATTTTGAGAGATCAAAAATTTTCAAAGTGCTCAATACTAGAAGGTCCTTTTTATTTGTGCACAGCCTTAAGATACTTTCTTACTCCGTGAAATTCACATAATGAGATGCAGCAGACAGATGACATTAGCGATGAGCCATTAGAAAGAGGTCAGTTTCCTCTGAAAGATAGTCACTGTTCCTGCTCGTCATTAATTTGCAGCTTCAAAGCAGTGAGCATATGATAGTCTGGCATGTTAAGCAAGTTGCAGTTATCTTTAAATAACCATTTTTTTCCAGTTATTAGAAGCTAAAGTTTTTAAACTTCTGACTGAAAGCAAAATTAAAGCACGCAGCAGTGTAAAAAGGCTGTGGAGAGATTAGAAAAAGGAAATCAAATGTGTTTTATAAATGAAGTTAGCTTTTCCCTGGGGAAGGGCTGTCTTAAGTTTATGAAATTTTGGGTTGTATGTAGACTTCATCGAATTGATTGCTGGATAAGAGTAAAGTAGCTGTGTTTAGTTGCTACATACTTGTTGATTAACGTGCTGATCTAAAGGGCAGGAATATGCAACTACATAAATGGTGCTAAAGATGAGAAACAAAGATATCAGAGAAGCTTGAGTGAGGTGAGTAACGGTAAAATGATCTACTTCTCACTTGGTGCGAAGTTTGGGCACATCGCTAGTTTGGCAGTGGAATGTATTTGGATATTCAAAAGGGCTTGGGTGATTTGAATCGTGTCTTTGCTATACGTGATTAGGAAATACACAGAAGCATGGGGCAGTAGGCAACTCCAGTGAACACCACTGAAATCTTGTTATAAAAAGTCCTGTCACTTTTCCAAATAATGTCACATGTCCTAGCGGGTACTAAAAACCGCTTTTGTTTTATAATAAATATCCTTTCATTTCTTGTCTTCCCTTCATACTTAATGCTGGAGCTATGTCATGGGTGAAGCCTCAGAAGGATTCCAGTTTAAGCATTCCAGTCTCATTGTTTAAGCTCAGACTTAGTCATGGTGCCTGAGCAATGCAGAACAGAGGACAGCATTGCTAATGGTTTTACGCTTTGCCAGGGTTAGCAGAATTAACAGAAGTATAAGGAAATAATAAAGTAGTAACTTGCCCTATACACCCTATTTGCATTATCATTAACAAGAGCCCTTTGGCTTAATTCAGCATGCATCATTGTACCCCCTATCTTAAGAAATACATATGTCACCCAAATTAGGATTAATTGTTTTGGTTTCTCTCCATTGCTCTTCTGCAAAGAGGGGTCCCAGCCCACGCCTACACTCCTCAACCCAGTTGCCCATGTGCATATTTGGTACACGCTTACCCATCCCCTACGTCTTCAGCACAGTCCATGGCACAGCTCTGAACAGGACTGTGGTGTCGTCCACTACATAGACACCCACTTTGCTCCTAGGGAGGGCAGGAAGCTATCAAGGTGCAATCCGTGCCATGTTCCTTGCCCTTGTAGCCACACAACTAAATAGTTTATTAATTATGAACTAATTGATATACACACCCATAGATCCAAGTGTGACTAGCTGCCCATTAGTGGTGTTGGTCTTTTGCAGCCCATGGCTGGGGAGGTCTAAGCCTAGTAGGTCAGGTGTCTGAAGTAGGATGAGATGAAGCTAGGCTAGAGCTCCTATGGAAGATCAGCTTACTGCACAAGCCTGGGGGCTATCATTCATCTGTGGTGTTTTAATTTAGATTGGTCTTTCATTCTGTGCTGTGATTTACATGGAATGAAGCAGGGTTCACTGAGCAAAGAGAAGTGCAGGATGTTTTACAGCCTGGCTATGGGCTGAGCTGCTTTGAGACTCATTTAGGACTACCACTGACGTTAGTTATCATTCGTTTAGTTGAGTCAGGTCATGTATTATAACCAGTTGCACAGCGTACACATGCCAATTTTGGTTGCAGAGTTGAATTTTCCTGAAGCCTTGGGATACCCCGATTTGATGTCCCAGCCCGGTCTGGCAGGAGCACCAGTTAGCACAGGAACTAAGCTGGTGCTTCCAGTGCTTTCTGAAGGTTCAGACCTTCCCATTGCATGAGGAAATGGAACCAGCTGAAAAATTAGGAACCAGCTTATCAATTAGACACACACAGTTAAGACTGTAAAATAAATAGAAGATTAACAGACAAACTATTCCTTCCTCCCTCCCTCTTTCTCTTGAGGCATTGCAGACCTGCATTTAGAACAGTGCCCTCTCTCATTTTGTAAGACCCGTCCTTTCATTTTTCATCCTGTGCTTTTTAATAGTTATTTAGGCATGGGGCAATAGTTGTGGACTGTTCTTGTATAGCATATGAAAAAATCTGCTGATAAAGAGAAGGGAAAGAGACTGGGCAGATGGTGTTACATTAATCCTAACCCCTGGCCCCCGCTTGCTTGGTTAACAGAGACACATCACCAGTCGTTTTGGAGTGCAGGAAATCTTTCGTTTCTTATGATGATAAACAGAACAGTATTCAAGCATCGGTAAGTGGTGTTGAGTTTCAGTATTTTGGCCAAAATTTTATCTAATTGCCATATTTTCTTCCGCAGAAGAAAATGTTAAGTAAAAAACCTGAAATCCAAAACATTTTGCTTCAGAAAATAAATATTTTGATTTTGAAATGTTTTATTATTGTTATTATTGTTATTATTATTGTTATTATTGTTGTTGTTATTGTTGTTATTATTATTATTATTGTTGTTGTTGTTGTTATTGTTGTTGTTATTATTATTATTATTATTATTATTATTATTATTATTATTATTATTATTATTATTATTATTATTATTATATTGTTATTTTTTCCTGATAGGAGGCTTTAGCCTTGTTCTTTGGGTCATGCCCTGCAGCAGTTCTGTGTCTCTCCTGTCCTCCAGTTTAAATGAACAAAAGCACGTCATAGAGGAACAGCTTCTCACATCTCTTTGGGCAGCAGTGATGCAAAGTCCATTATGTTACTTCTGTAGGTGCTCAGCTCTTCGCACATTTAGTGATAATAGGTCATAATCTGCCAAAAACAGAACTCTCCTTTTTCTTGTCTCCTGAGCAGGTTATCAGTAAGTTGGGACAAGGAGCTGGGTAAGGTTCATAATATGAATTAGTTTGCTGGCCTGCCTACCTTTTTATTATATGATGCAATGCCACAAATGTTGTAAAGGAGAGAGAAAGCTGAAAGAGCTAAAACTTATTTACCAGTGTGCCATTTATCAACAGACCCTTGGTAAAGATTGTAAATGTGTCAGGATTCCATCAGACGTCTTCCATGAAATTACTGAATCTTTATGTCCAGAAAGTAAACCAGTTGTTATCAGTTGTTGTTCTCAACTTGTCTGGGCCAAAATTGGTGAAACTGATACTGAAAAGTGATATTGAAAATTTTCAGTATATTTTTACACAGGGTACAAGATGAATTTGATGTGAATATGGAGGAGGCAAAGAAGGATTTTTCTGCTATTTGAAATGAGAAGTTAATATCTTTAAAGGACATTTTATTCCATTTCTTAAAGGAGAAATATAGTTTGTGATACATACATACTATTTTTCCCCCCTGTTATTTACCTCCATGAATTTCTATTGTTGCATTTATATTCCTTATATGAAACTCAAGTGAAGTAATATATCAGTACGGGACCTACTCCCAAATTAAAATTTTCGTCAAGAAGAACTTATTAATTTTCCATCTGGCTAATTTGTTCTAACTGGACGTACTATAACCACAAAGGTATCTTCCAAACAGACAGACAGAATTTGTCTTGGCTCTTGGTTCAAGTATCTGAACAACCAGGCATCCTGAAAGCCTTTTACAGTACACTGTTTTGGTTTTCCTTGTCTTTCCTTTCTTCTGTGTGAGAAGAAAAAAGAGAAAATCCTGGTTTGTTTCCTATTTTTTTTTTCATGAAATATAGGAAATATCCACAAACATCTTTTTCTTTCTTTGAAGAAATATTATACACCAAATCCCAGCATGCTACTGATAAGAGTTCAGGTTAGTACTTGACACTAGACAGTGGGAAAGGCTTTGTGAGAACACTTAGCTGACCTAACAATACTCCTACTTACAACAGTGGGAGTAAATTTAATCAATGCTGAGTGTATTTCAAAGTCTCATGCCTAAAATGTCAAAAGGTGCCACTTCAGAACATTCCATTTGAATCTGATTATGCAGTTATTTATTGTTTGGTATTTTGTTTACTTTTTGACAGTGAAGGTGCTATATTTAAGTTATAACTGAAAAGATACATTGAAGTGGAGATTTTATTATGATGTGGGTGGTAACGCACTGTTCACAGGTTGCCCAAGGAGGCTGTGGATGCCCCATCCCTGCAGGCATTCAAGGCCAGGCTGGATGTGGCTCTGGGCAGCCTGGGCTGCTGGTTGGTGACCCTGCACACAGCAGGGGGTTGGAGCTGGATGAGCACTGTGGGCCTTTGTAACACAGGCCATTCTGTGGTTGATTCAGTGATACTTGATATCATCAATTGCTCAAATTAAAAGATTTTAATTTCTGTAATTTTCAAGTCCTGTATCAGCCATTATTGATAATTTTCTATTATTAATACAGTGACAGCAAATGTGATTTTGGAAGAGAGACTGAATGGGGAAGTGCTGCTGGGAAAAATGGGAGGCTTCAGGACATTTTCTGAGATTCTTGTAGTAAATGGAAACCAATGGTAAGGAAAGAAATACAACGAAAGGAGATACTAGCAATTTCTACATGTCACATTTCAAAATGGATTATTTCTGCTTTAACTAATAAGAATCTATAGAACGGAATGAGAGAATTATGAATTGGATGTTCTTGTTAAGGTCTAGTTCAGTTTAATTAAAACACGAACTCTAAAGCAATATATATGTCCATGTGCCTGTAGACAAGTAGTCTGGTTTATCTATCAGCACGCATACAAACCAATATATGCAATACAGGCACCCTTGTGCATTATACCTAAACTTCAGCTTGAGACATAAAGCTTTATACATTATTTTAAACACGTTTTTAACACATGTTAATAATATTCATGCTGTTGCTTTGAAAAATCTGTGAGATGTAGTTAATGAAGAGAAACTGCAGCATAAATTGCATGTAAAATATGCAATCCACAACAACATATTTTTTCTCAGGCTACAGTTTTTTACATTAAACATCTTTTAGCTTGTTTAAATTTATTTGCTTTTGTTTATAAAGAGCATCATCAACCACCACTGCTTGAAACAACTGCGAGTAGCAAACCAGGCAGTCTTCCTTCCTTAATAAGATTCTTTGGTTAAAAATAGATTTTAAGTATATTTCACATTAAAAGATGTAAATCCTAATGAAACTGCTGAAAATGTTCCTCATTTTCAATGTTGGTTTTTTTTTTTCCCATAAAGCCAAACAGTTTTCCTTTTTTTTTTTTTCTCTGAAGTTTCAGGAAAATATTCATAGCTTCTTTCAGCTTCTCACAGCAGATAATCCATTGTGCATTTCCTGACCTGTGGTTTACTAAATGCATGTCATCTGGAGGTCCATTTCTGACACTTGCGCTTGCTGCAGCAGAGCTCAAGATCATGTTATGCAGAGCATGATGTTCCCTGTTCCGTATTTGTTCCTGATACATACTGGTTATTCCTAACTCAGTATAAAGTTTGCACTCTTCCTTCTATGATTAAATGTTCTTTTGTAATTTCTGCCATTTGACAAGATGTTTTGAGTCCTTAGTCTATTGCCTAATGTACTGGAAGTCCATCTCTGCTTGGTGTCAGATCCATGTGTTGTGCATATAGAGGAAATATTTGTGTGATCTATGCTCAGTAATCAGTCTGAGCATTCATGGTTTAAGAAATTAGTCCACCCTAACAGTTGCTTATATATATATATATATATATATATATATATATATATAATTGCTTATATGGGGAGCTGCTGATTATCTCATGACTATAATTTAGGACAGAGTCCTGTTGCCATAATACATGTAAAAACAAACATGAAAGCAGAAACCCTGGTACAAATAATCTGATGAAAATATAGACACAGTTACAGAGTATGACAAGGTACGAGTGGTGATTTATTTGCTATCTAGATCGCCCAATCATATTAGCTCTATATGCATCTTAAGAGTTCTCAATCATTATAAAATGTGTCAATAAATGAGTTCATGTGCACCTCTGAAGCCATTCTTAATAGAGCTGGCTTCCTAATGCCACCATGGAAGTCTCAGATATTGAAAAATAGGTGAAGAGAGCCTTGGACTGGACATGATATAAATACACACAAGTGTAGGTGTGACACAGGATTATGTCTCAGGACTGTGACAGATAAAGAGGCAGTGGGTAATACAGAAAGAGAGGTACAGTGCTGCAAAGATAAAACTGAAAAAAGGTGTAAGGATAGGCAGAAATGAGCAGCCTACACATAGGAATCATGCTATCAGATTGGTGTTTTAAACCCCTCTGAGCTGGTGAAAGAATGGAAGCCAAATGAATAATTTTGGATGTGAGCTGACACCTACGAGAGAGAAAGAAGCAAAAGTTGATTCTGTGGAATTGCTTCTTTCAATGGGAGCCCTTTTGAACTGATTTTCTATTGCCAGCTAAGGTTTCTCTTTCAGGGGTGTGTTTCTATGTACTGAAACAACTCGGGTGAACAACAAACTGCAGCGTCATACAGTTGCAGTTTTTTTTGCTTCTGCAACTAAAACCAGGATTGTTTTGTTCATTTCTCTTGCTGTATTTGATGCTCCACTGCCAGATTTATTTCTGTTGGGAGATACCTGAAGCCTAGTGGTGTGGGATAGAAGAAGTAGAAGGAACTTACAGAATTGTAGGCTTTTGCTGAAGGTCTTCAGAAGAAACACGAGGCATATTTGAATTTGAAGCATGGTCTGCATTAAGCAGATTATTAAAAGAAGTTTGAATTTGGGCTAGGAAGGGGCTATTTAAGTAGACTGAGATACCCTTAGCTTAGAGAAAATGAGCCTTTGTAAGTTTATGAGAGTAGCTGTTCTGCGACATGTCCAGCAAGGCAATTTGCTGTCTCAAGAGGTACAGCTGACATTAAGATTTGCAGTCAGACTCAAGGCCCTACACCTCACTCAGGAGGATCGAATTTGAACAGTTTTGGCTGTTGGTACAGTATTTGAGTTATAGTATAACACTCTCAGCTTCCACAGGATTGCTGTCAGAAGGAAAGAAAATCATTCTAATTTTTAAAATCTGAATTAAAAAAAATGAATGAGCACTGAGAGCCACAGCTAGAGGTCACTTCTAATGGAAAAAATGGTACATGCTGTCCCACCTGTAGGCTGTGGTTCAACACTACCTGCTGAGTTGTGAGCACGTATATATTCCATGGACTTCTCAATACATATCGTCCAATTAATGTACATATGTAAAGGGGAAGGTCTCCCTGAATCAAGCTGGGAAGACATGCAGCCCAAGCCAGTCTGTCTTGTGCTTTCATGGTGACTTGTCCAAGCTGGGGGAGGAGTGTGCATCTGCAGCAGGAACCATGGGGAGCGAAGGAAGAATCCTATTAATACTGCCTGCTCTAATGCAAAACCAGATTTCATTTTTAGATTTCTATTTTCTACTTTAATTATATAAATCTGAACATACTTTCGAGATTATGAAATAAGAGCTGAGAAGCCAGTTATTTTTCATCATTTATTTTTAAAGCAAATTTATCTTTGAATTGTCATCTGTTAAAATTCCTGAGAAGCAGACCACAAATGAGTACAATATGAACATGATTTTCCACGCCAGCTCCATTCAAATAAGTGATGTAAAGATCTTTTTTTTCAGGATTCTTTTGAACACTTGAGCAGAAAGTGTGACCAGTTCCACCTGAGCAATACCTGGGTCATCCTCCACATTAGATGTGCACATATATGTTTGTAAGTAGACACAGAATTGATGCTAAGCTCAGCCATGTATTGGCAACATAAACTCATTAAATCTTCAGTATAACAGATTCAGAAAGCTTGAAATGCTCTGCAGAAAGGAAGAGCTATGGAAACAAAGGAAGGAACTGAAAAGTTCTTCCTTGGAAATGACAGGGGGAGGCTCCTTTCCTTTCTGATAGCTGTCACGCATTTAATGTCCTAAACTTAAAATTTTATTTCATATATTTGGATTTCCAGGAAGTATTACCATCGTATTGTATTAATGTAGGTTGAGGGTTGAGGGAGAGACTGTGAAATTGAACACTTTACGTTCCTTTCTTACCATTTTGGGTGAGCAAACTGTTGCCCTTTATACTACAGTTTTGAGAAGCTTCTATAGCACTTACCCCCTTTCAACATAACAGTTGCATTTCTTTCATAGCTCCTCTCCCCAGCAATCATTAGGGATGATTGGTACACTTTCTAAACTCAGGCTTATTGGCAATATAACTACCATCTGTTTTACGCTTGCTGATAGTTTCTGTATATTTCTCTCTATAGTTACAGGATTCTGCTCTCTGTTAAAGCTCTCCAATCTCTTTATCCTTTGCTACGAGGGAAAGTTTTGACCCTTAAGTCCTGGTCACTGTATGATACAACATATTATGTCCTGACTGCCATTTGTAGGTCAGCTGTGTCTTCTGGAAATTCCAACTGGTTACATAACTATCAGTTCAACAGATTCTTTATTTAAGCATGACCACATTTCTCCTTCATGTACAGTTTGCTTTGGAGCAGTTGGTTAATACAGTCACATAGCACTTTTACTATACAAATGTCAGATTGCATCTATGTCAAATATCTTAATTTCTTTTTTTGAATTATACTTTTTGCATTAATAAGGCACACCTACCTGTGTCTCACCTGGCCAAGGATATTTCAGTGCAGTCTCAGTACCCTGATGTTTTCTAGCCCCAGCCAAACCATTCTTCCCCCTGTGGATTTTCTTTAACCTGAGTCTGTGCAATAATGTCATCTTTCTAATCAGGCAGCTAAAAATGCTTTTTCTCCGTGTGGATTGAATGATTGCAACTGTAAATTAAAATCTAGTTCTTCCTTTGTAGCTTAAATATTTGGCATCTAAAATATGCCAAAAAATGATTACTTTTGGGGGTCCAGTGAAGGAATCCAACTGTGATATAAAGAGAAAGGAACATGAGAAAAACAAGCATTTATCACTTTGCAATTTACATAGCAAGTTTAGTCCGGCTATGATTTAAAACAGCACATAGAGCCCCTAAATTGATCTTTGAACAGCAAAGTTGAGCTTAACAGCAGAAATGTCATCAGCATTGTTAGGAAATACTAGAATAAAATAACAGCATTCATTGCCGGTATGTCCTTGAAATTTATTAACTCCTTCGTGCTAGGAAATATAATTTGATGTCACCAACTGCTGCAGTGTATTTTTGCACAAGCTCTGATGGACTGAGCCATCCATAGCCATCTCCAGCGGGTCACAGTGACAACCTGGCCCTTTGATTAAAGGTTGCACTCTTTATTTAGTCACTTTTGTTCCACTTGGAAGTCTCTTCTGGTTAATAGATATTTTGAAGCCAGAACCTGTGCTTGCAGGACTCTGTAGTTAACCAACCTTCTGGGACAGAATTGAGTTCCTGAAAGTCTAAACCCAAGTACAATTATGAATCGAATAGAGAAAGGAAATTGGAAGGAGGAACTAAAGATATTTTACTCTTATGAATCAGTACACAAATACAGATTTATAGTCTGCATATGTGTTTTGTTTTCACTGATGGTTGTAACTAAGGACACCTGTAAGTCAGGGGAAAAGGGAAAGAATGAGAAATGAACGGAAGAAAAATGTAATAATATGCAGCATTTTGGAGCTGATTTGGAGTCTGTTATGCGAGACTTAGAAATTAGTTGTTCTTCTTCCTGGAAAACCTGTATCGTTTAGCTGGTGTGCTTTAGTGTAAAGTATGAAATACAGTGATATTTTTAAAAGATTCCTTCAGTGTTTCCAGCGGAAATGTTGAGCTAAGTGTAGAATTTGTGGGATCAGTTGGCTTATAAATAATGATCCTTTATGCTGGCATTGGGAAATCCGTGTTCCCACAGCTAGTTCAATAAAGCAATTAATATCAATGAATGCTGAAGAAAGCAAATCTCCATTCACTTTTGTCTGGATTAGTTAACATAAGAAAAATCCCATCCCTCTCCTAGAATATTTAGCCAGCTCCTAGGAAGACATGCTAATGAAAGGTAAATACAGTGTGCTGCTTGACATGTGTTTGCCATTCTTTCTCGCTCCTCATGTCCTGCACTTTCCCCCTTACAAAACAATTAACGTTTTTTTCTATGCAAATCTTCTCTGTAGCAGTTTGGTTTCCTGTATCCCTCTGTGCCAAACCTGTCCTGTCATTAACCCTCTGCATTCCTGCTGGCGTTTCTAGGTGAGTTCCTGCTCAGCTGAATTTCATTACAGAGGAGCTTCACCTCCCAAACTCACAGATAATGTGTCTTAGGCACACAAGTCTGCTGAATAAAACCTCCCTATTTCCTTGGCACTACCTTCAATCCAAGGGCACGTGTTTCTCGTCTGACAGGGCATATTTCTATAGCCCACGTAAAGTTGTCTACTAAAGGAAAAGGAAGGTCTGTTGAGGGAATGGGTGTGGTTTCTCTGACCTCATCCAACAGCAATGAATTTGTGCGTTCAGCCTCTGAAGATCAACTTTTTTGATAAAACGGAGTCATAAAACAGCCCTGAACTTTTCCTGCATTTGGCTGCGTTATCTGAGATTTCACACACAAGCAGTAAAAAGCTTAAAAGATTTTTATCTCGTAGCAGCCAAGAAGTGTGGTAATAAGGTAAAGGTTGAGAAGCATTGTTGGCATAAGAAATCCCCTGCTTATGCTGGATTTATAACACACCCAGTTTAGTAAGAATTGGCGCTGCTGAGCATTTTCTGACAGTGTTGGGATAATATATTGCAAAAGGCAGCGTGGCCAAGTCTCACACCTGAGAAGTAAGGCGCATTTCATTCTGCCAATGGAGAAACCTAAATCAAACCTTAACTTTACTACAATGCAATTACACCTCTCTGAGGAGCCCCAACTGTACAGAGCTGAGGTATAAAACTTGTGATTTTGGTATACTGTAAGAGTTTATTAACCCCTTAAGTATTTGTATATGCTCTGATTTTGGAGGGATAGCCTTTTAAAGTTTACTAGGCGCGTTTCAAAGGAAAGTAATAGTTTCTGGTGGGTGATGCTATGGGTGTGAGGCCAAAGCAGGTTTTCAATGAGGCTTAATTTTCAGAGAGTAAATAAAACAATATGTGGACCTTTGGACAGCATTTCCTCTCATTAGTGTGTGCTGTGAGACCTACCCCACGCTTCAGTAAGAAATGCTGCTTGGTGAGAGAATTTACTTTCCATTTCTGAATCTGTGAAAGTCTGATATTGCTCTTTTACATTCCCTTAGCTTATCTGTGAGCCTGCATACCTTGCCACAATCACCTCTCCTTTCTCCTTGCTGTAGGATTAATAAAAAAGATGTATTGTTGTAATGAATGTATGCTAAAGCCATACAGGCAGAAGAAAATAAAGTTTTATGTGTGCAGATGTGTGAGCTGCACCAAAAAGGGAGTGTTCAATATGAACTCGTGCTCGCATGTATTCTGTGTGCTATTTCTGTTCATCACATATACCCTTTCTCTAAAAGATCAGATTTCACAGCCTTTAGTTCTTGTGATTTTACTTAGCTCATTTTTATTCCATATTTCATACTGTGTTACTGTTCTCGTGTATGCTGGTTTGTACCTCCAGTGTTTTCTAAGCAGAAGAGAAAAAACAGAAGTTGAGTTCAAGCCTCATATTTGTTCTATTATTATGACAGTGGGAAGTTTGACTTGAGAAAAAATGTAGCTGGAAAAGAAATAGAAGAAGACATAATAAGGCTGCAGCAAGAGTTAAACTGAAAAACAGACAATTCTCTTGTAATTGGCAGGTATCATTGAAATGAATACTACTGATACAGCATTTTATATTTTTATTTCTTTGATTTCTATAAAATTTATATATATATATATATATATTGTTATACATCATTATTGCATGATAAGGAGTGTAAGATAAAAGAACCAAAACAATATTTTGTTTCCGGTTTGGTCAAACCTAATAGAAATTTCACTTTGTCATTTTGAAGAGAAATATTTCATTTTACATCAGCTTGACAGTCATCTGCGCTAGCTTATGTCGATACTTTTACAGACTTACAGCTGAAGTTCCTCAGACTTTCCTTTTCTGGTAAACGCTCAAGTATGATGTTGGTTTATAACCTTTTATGATGATCAGCCCAACAGGTTGAGTTACTTTAATATATCGTGGAGATTCTGTTATTTTAGGGCAGCTTGGCAGTTGGTGTTTGAAGTGTTGGTCTACATGAAAAGACTTGAGTCATGAAACTGCCATCAGATTTTCAGCTTTATGCTCCTGACAGCTCCAGGGAGGGCTAACACGTGGCCTCTTCTCCCCACTCTACACAATATTAAGTGCACTGCTGTCTATCATGGGCAAGAGAGGTCTCCTATGGCATACTGCCTGGGAAGTTTTGCTGTTTCAATAAGCTCTATCTGTGAAGAATTGGGGCATTTTCAACAGACACCACCAACACCCACAAAAAGTTTCCCAGGGTTCAAAACCAGGAAATTCTGTAACCATCGAATACGACAGCAGAACCTAATAGCCATCTCAATACTTCATTGAACAGTGAATTATAATGTAATGTGTATTTTGCCACTTCTATGCTGTGGCCGTATTTTTATAAGACGTTGGATCTCTTTTTTCATAGCCATGAGGCACTGCACTTCCAACACTGATGAATGTCATGGAACAGGTTTGGCTGAGGTGCAGACAGCAACAATACAGCATGTACCATTTCTCCTTGCCCTGCAAAAGCACTGTTGAAATCTGCAACTACTGGCTGATGTCATTTTTTCTTTTGCTTTCAAACAGAAAATAAAAAACACACAAAACTACTCAGCACCAGAAGAAAGTATATGGCTGCACTAGAGGAATTTTGGACATTTACCAATGTTGCTTTTCAGGTAAAAAAATTGTCTTCTTTTTCAAATAAACTAACCTTGTTCAGATAACACAGGTAGCAGCAAACTTTGGCTGTCCTGTAATTCCCAAACACTTATCCCCACATACACTTCCTGTTCTCTGACTCTTGTCAGCTGGAAAAGTCATTATCTGTATGGAGAGCTTTCCATCTGTCAGCTGGGAAAGTGATTACTAAAACTGATAGCAATAACAGTTGTTTTGGTTTAAAATGACTTGCTGTGTTTTTGGGGAGGTTTTCCTTCTTTTTCTTTCTTTTTCTCTTAATTGTTTAGTCGGTTTTTCTTGTTAATTTTGTGAACATCAAACATCTAAACAGTATCAACAACTCCGCTTCCTGCTAGGCAACCATCAGAACTCAACTTTCCCTGATAAAGCACATGAGAATGACATTTGTAGAGAGTGTTCTTTGGATTTTAACTTTGACCTTCAAACTTAAGTGTTTATTTGCACCCCTTTCTTTTTTCCCTTGACTTTAAGCTGCCTCATCCCCATTGCTCTTCTGTCTTACACATGAGATGCCAGCAGTGGTGGTGTAAATTCTGCCCTGGGGTCCTTCTGCTTGTTCTTCAGGTACCATGGGTTCAAAGCTGACAAGAGCTGGAGCCACCCTAAGTATGTTAAGCAGACTGAAAAATGTTGTTTTGTTAAAGGAAAAGTGGAAGTGTAGCCAGTAACCATCCCTCTTCAAAGTCATCCTTTATTCCAATCATGTGAATTGCCTTTAATTGCTATGAAGAACATAATAAATATTTTGTTCTTCCGAAAAGCTGTTGTTCAGTGTCTCAAACTTTTCTTCATAAAAATTGAGGCCAGCTCCAAAATACTCAGAAGTGTGACTTCACTGAATGCTCTTAAAATCCATATTTAGTTCCCAAATAAGTAGCCTAATTTTCCGTAACACTGTGTAATCAGTAAGTCTCATTGACCTCACTAAGAGTGTCTGCCTTCTCAGCATTTCCAAAAATGAAAGCAATTTTTTTGTAGTCAAATGTACTCAGAGAACCTTAAGTTTTGAAAGAAAGTACTTTTTGAGGGATACTGAACTTCTGAGAGACATAGCCAGGATAAAGAATTGCATGTGTTTGTCTTCAGATGCTTATATATTACTGTATCCAAAGCTGATATTAATCTTTTATTAGATTTGAATTACATGAGAGGATTGAGATGTTGTGGGCTGTGCAGGAAATAAAAGAACAGTTGTGGATATGGCTGGAAAATGTGGAAATTCCCATCTCCTCATTTCAGGTGATTTTGGAGTTTAAATAGTGCTTGGATTGCTGAAACCTCATTTTGGACTTAAATGTTGTCTGCATGATTACCTCAAATCCTAATTTTGTCACTTTGACTTTTATCTTGCAATCTTTTATGACTTGGAATAACTTGTTGTCATTCTTTTATCAAACGAATGATTTGTTATTCTTAGATCTGCTATACAAATAAGGCCATGAGGACTGTTAACTGTGTGTTTATCCTGTGAAATATCACAAGCTGTTATGAGTATTTTATTAAACACGAAGCATCTCAATAAATCTTATGTTTAATTTGTAGCAAAATTTAACTGTGAAAAGATCAGAATACACTCCTGTAACACTCTTTTTTTCAGACAGGAGATGTGAAATTTACCTCTTCTTGTAATCTTATGGAGACAGAATTGTCTTATATTTAAACCTGCATGTTACAGTCTTCTCTTTCACTACTAATGGTCAAACTTCACTCCCCCCTGCCCTCCCCTTACACTAACATTTCTCATTATTTATGGTCTATTGAAGATTTTTTCTTTCCATGGAGTATCTTGTGCATTTGCCTTGAACCTTGAAGACAGAGTAGATGAAGGAGGGAAATAAGAATAGTTTTACAAGTGTAACATGCTAGGAAGGAAAACCCATTGGAAGTTTGCAGCCCTAAGGCTGAGAAATATTCTAAAATGCTGACAAAGTTCCCTTTCCACCTCTCTGGTCTCCTTGAGTGTCTTTCTGGAGGCCTTAAGGTCTGGAAGAGCTGGATTTTGCTCCTCACTTAAATCCCTGTGTGCAGGGATTAGGGATCATATCTTATATTTCCAATACCTTCTTGAACCTCATTTTACCGCCCCACCAAGTGGTTGAGGTTTCCACAGTTTCTTAGGGAAAACAGTGCTATAATAGCTTCAAGGTAGATTAAAACAACCAGTAATTCCCTTCCATTTTAGCTGCTCTCTTTTATTTTATAGTCTAAAGAAAGTTGTATACAACTATCCATTAAATGATAATACCTCTCTTTAATTTTCCTCTGATTTTTTTTCTTATATAGCACCTGCAGCATAATGAAAGTACCCACTTATTTCATACGCAGAGTTATAGAAACCAGTTTCATAGGTGTTATCTATCTACTACACATACATGTGTATGTACCAGTTGCAAAGCAAGTTCTTTATGATTTAATTTTGTTTAAACTAATGCTGTTCTATCATGCAGGAATCACCTGGTATTGAGCAAGGAGACAGACACCAAGTAGCTCAGCTCCATCTGATGTAATAGCTGTACCCTATCTAGTCATCAGTTGAAACCTGCCAGTGGCCAGGCCTGGAGCTGAGCTTATGAAGCTCATTATCATAAAGGTACACTATATTATATATAGAATTCAAATGTTTATTTTATAAGATATTCTTTATGTTCCAGGAGTTATTTAAATGTTTCCATATTAGGAAAAGATTGTGAAGGTTTTTATTTACCAACACTTGGATTAGCAGGCTTATGGGCAGTTGTATGGATAGAGAAAGTGGGATACAGCTTATTTACGTCATTTTTAAAGGGTTTTGGTTGGATTTTGAATGTTATGAGTTCTGTGATTTAATGAAAATAGTTCCCACTTAGAAACTTAGAAACAGTACTTTTCACTTCCCTGATTCCTCTGCCACTTTCCTTAGAAGTACACCAACTGTTTATTTTAAACATAAGCCAGTAATAACTTCAGTGAGTGGAATCCATGCCCATACAATAACCAATAGCAATTTCAGCATCCTACTCGTTTTCAGTGAACATTTCTGTTGTAGAGTAAGACTGTAGAACTCATAAAGTATTGGAAATTCATTGTAGAGTGTAATTGTCTGACTTCTAATAATTACCAAGAAATGTGTGTATGGACTTCAAAATTATATTGCTAGTTGAGTAAATAAGAACAAAAACTTTCAACTAAAAGCATAAAGAAGAAATTTCACTTATATTTACAAACCAGTTACTGATACCTAAATTAGAAAGTCTGGCAACTTTCTAATCAGGAATCCTCTAAACTTTGAGGATCGGTAGGGATCCTCAACTACCAACAGAAGCTGTGATGCTGGGTATTCACTGAAATAGGAAGGAATTTTATCTTAGAACAAGAATGATAAATTGAGTTTTCTCCATCTCATACATAGAAATAGACTCACAAACATAAAATGTAATGATATTCTGTACAAATTTGCTTTCCTTACTTCTTTTCCACCGTTTTATATATCCAGTGCATCTGAAATCATCTGTCCTTTTAGGGAGATGATAAACCAAACAATAGCAGTCTGTATTGTGAATTAACTAAAAGGGAAGCAGTGCACAGCTACTTTATAATGAAGGACAGAGAGATTACGGGATTTCCTTACATAGATGGTTTTAATTAATGATAAGCAAACTGGCCAAAAAGGATCATCTTTTTCATACACATTTATATTTCAGCACTTAATAGTTTGTCTGCAGGAGAAAAACCACATTTCATGGTTGTTCACCACTACCCAGTGACCCTCATAGTGCAGTATGAGTTGAAAACCACGCGTTTCAGTAGATGTGGTATGGGAGAGATGTCAAATGCTACATAGTGAAGCGATCACAGCATCTCATACATCTTATTAATAAGAACGGAATTCAGTTGCCCAAATGAAAATTGCTTTTGACCAGACAAGGAAATTAAATGAGATTGTGCTTTACATCAGTTAAAATACAAATTGCCCCGTGATCACTATGAATTTTTGGAAGATAACTTCTGTTTCATGTGGCATCAGTGCTCTTGGCATCTCTCACCATGGTATGCAGCACTGGAATCGGGCCAGATTACCCAGCCAAGTATCATTGCCTTTTGATCCAAAAGCACAGGAGAGTAGAAAAATAATTCTCCCATGTCAAAATCTATTTTCTTACATTTTGCAGTAGTTAACAGTTTGTGATATATATGTGCAAGTCCATAATCTTATAATGAAACACAGTATGTTTTATGAGGCTTCCAGGACGTATGTAGGAAAGAAATATGATGCATTTTTAAACTTTGTAACAATGGAGATTATTTATGTTTTATGTGATGTTTGAAGTTAATATTTTGAAATCTTGCTATGGTTGTGTTGCGTAAAATGAGTGTTGCTGTTGCTTAAGTAGCTCATCATCGTGTCTCATAAACATGGATTCCTCAGAGTTGGGAAGTTTGTCATCTCTAACTCATCTGTAGGAAAGATGTGAGTCTTGCAAGTTTGTTCTCCATTGTAGGGAGGTATTTTTGTTTTGTTGTTCTGTGGTGTAATCAAGTGAGGTCCACAGAGATTAAGGGAATTGTCCAATCTACAGTTGCAAATGAGATTATTAATTTATTGTTTTCTCATTATACCCAATATATTATACTTTTCTATTTAAGCAGTTTGGTATTTCTCTTATTCTGGAATTCACAAGCTGTCTTGCTTGTCAGAAAATTTATTCCTTAAAAAGCATATTACTAAATTTGTTTATGAAAGTTTTAATTCAGCATAAGAAAAACGCTCATGAAGTTGAAATGTACTTTGAAATGTACTTTGAACTTTGAATGGTAAAATAGGGTATTTTTTCAATTACATTTGGCTGCCTTAAGTCTGAGTTGTAAGTTGTAAGCTAAGTGCTGATGATCATTGTTTCAGAAATGATTAGTTTTAGATTAAGATTAGTTCTCATGCAAGTAAGTTTGAGTTTCATCTAGAGGTAAAACCATAAGAGGGGATAGTCTATACCAATACTGTCTGAGGTTCTACTGAAACTGTTTTGAATGAAGATGATGTTATGTGAGCTTTTGTTTTTCATACCAAAATACATCTAGAATGGTCATTAAAGCCCTGTGGTGACCATTGTCATTATTGTAGCTAAGATAGGAGATGGTGGATATTACCTTAAAGCTTTGGTGTTACTTGATGTGCATGATTTTCAGCTTGACTGAATAATTACTGAAGTCTTTGTGTTAGCTTTGAAATTTAAAGCTATTTTTATTGTTGTTATTACAAGAACTTGAATTTTTTAAACTAACTTTAAATGTTTCTCATTCACGTTTCACCGTTTCACAATTAAGCAGAAATGCAAAGAGCCTAAGCAACTTTCCACAAGTAATGCAAAGAGTTAACATGAAAATGTGGGGCGGATGCATTTAGGAATATGGTGTAATCTGTGCAGATAGGTATAAACTTATAGGATTTGTGAACCCAACTCATGAAATCCATATAATTTCCTCATAGAAAGTTGCACAAAATTGTTTTGAAAGATTAAAGCCTGCTAAGTTCTTTAAACAGGAGTCTGAGCTGTTCAGTTCTTCAGAGAATGAAGAAAAAAGACAACAGTTGGACAAATCAGACTTGTCTTCTTACAAAAGGAAAAAGCTTAAATTGCAGTTCAGTTGAATATTCATTCATTCATGGATGTATTTAAAAATCCTGTAGCCACTTTCAGGTCTTCAGGTGATCGTGGGAGAAAACAGATGTTGAACACAGATCTATGGTAAAACAGTTGCTTCCAGTGATGCTGACAATCGCAAACATATGTTGTGGAGGTGTGTGCCTGAAGGCAGTAATATGGTCCTGTATAAAACCTAACACAGTGTAACTGAAGTCTAGGTGATTACCAAAGCTCCACGATTTGATAAGCTTTCCAAAACTTCATTTTCAGCCATTGTCACCACAGCAAATTTTGAGTGTTAAAGTCAGGCTGCAACTTGTGAACACTTTCACATCTTTCTTTGGTTTTCATTGAGTATGAGGTGTTGTTCAGGTGCCAGAAGGTTGCCATCAGAATGGACCACTGGTTCACTATAAACTGCCATGAACTTACCTAACAATCCTAAAGGTTATTACCTTATATCTTAAAGTAAATAGAACCTTAAACCATGAGGTATTCTTGAGCCCTTTGAAACTTTGAGTTTCCTGTAACTGGAAATACTGACTGTAGGAGTAAAAGCCTGC
The DNA here is from genome assembly GCF_054131305.1 of Coturnix japonica. Classification (NCBI taxonomy): domain Eukaryota; kingdom Metazoa; phylum Chordata; class Aves; order Galliformes; family Phasianidae; genus Coturnix; species Coturnix japonica. The sequence goes on along the minus strand of NC_140669.1, from coordinate 1,652,258 downwards.
TGAATTTTCAGTGACACATCAAATGTAGAGCAATGTAGTGTGTGTCTTGATAAAATAATACAGGAGTACAGTAATGCATAATGGCACATGACAGGTAAATAAATAAATTCAAGATGTGAAATAATGGGGAGGCTCTCTTTCTTCCTCTGAAGATCATCAATATACAGTAAGTGTTTTAAAGACCAACATTTAAATTATTAAGATCGCCAGTTTAATGAAAACATAACAGCTCATTTTAATAATTCATGACAACAATTCAACACAAAGCACACCAAATATTTTTAGCATGTGTCTTAAGAAGAGCTGCGTGCAGATATCCCCAGTATCAAAATATGCAGTACTACACACAATAGTTTCTTATCTGCTAGGTCTGGCAAAGGGAATAAACATTTTTTCCTGATGAGAAAATCAAAGTTGGATGCCATTTCAGTGAAGTCAAGTTGACACCTGCGGAGAAGCAAGTCATGACATTTTAGCTGACTGCTTTCTTTTTCTCCCTGTTGTTGTGTTTAGTTTCCTCGTTTTATTTACCCTGACAGACAAAAGGAACCTAGATGAATATTGGTGTCCTTTCTCCATATTTTCTTTTTTTCCTCTCCACTGGTAAATAAGTACTTTATACATACTGGGCTGTGACAGTTCTACAGGGAAGAAAACACTCGAATGTTTTTATATGAAAACACCGTGTCCCTCCTTTCTCTTGATATCCCTCCCACCCCCACCCTGATTTTTCAAACCTGGGTACATTTATCAAGATAATAAGCTTCAGATTTTGTAATAACAGATCTATTTTCTTGTCATCCTGGTGCGGTCTTGACTGACTGAACTAGTAAGATTCTTTAAAAAAATATGAATTTAGGATCAATAATATTTACAGCCCCATTTATAAAGCAGAAGTCAAAGGCATGTATAATGCCGTATTTATTAAGAGAACTTTCTCCAGGGACTTTATTGGCTGGCCTCTAATCCTACTTCTACTTTTTAACATCTCGTTCTCTATCGAAAACAACAACAAAAAAGTTGCAGGTGTTCATAAATGTAAAGTAGTGCATAAGAAAGTTCACAAATTTTATGTTTTATGACGTAATATTGTAGTCTACAGCGCTCATCAACTGGGCTTTTCCTGGCTCTAGTGTATTTTTGTTAACTGTAGATACCATTAAAGAATATGTTAAAGTTACTGTAATAGAATTGAAATACCTTTTATTACATCAATATAAGTTCCATTTACTGTGCAATAAGACAGTGCTTAATAATTTTATATTGCAAGCATAATTATGATATCAAATTAGTAATTTTCACAAAGTACTTGCATTAGACACTCATATGATACGATGCAGTATATTCCACTTCTCTGGTGCCTCAAAATGCACGTTCCTTTTAATGGAGAAAAAGCTGAGATGTGGTAGAAGGAAGCACCTCATAACTCCATTGAGCAATTCCATATGGACTCTTACCTTCCTCAGGGGTACAGATATTACCTAGATTGTTTTATAACTCGATTCCACTGCATTGTTGATAATGCTAGAAAATTACTGAACTCTAAAAATTATGTTGTCTTCCTCTTTGAGTATAATGTCTGAGATCTCCAAACTGCTGCCCTGCTATTCTGAGCAGCCTCTCAGTTTGGCCAGTTCCAGTGGCACCAGTAAGGCTGTTCCCAACAGAGCAGTTTGTGGGCAGGATTAAAATCTCCAACTCAAAAACTCTGTAAACATGAACTTGTGGAGCTGCAGAATGTGATGTGGAAAAAGGAATCAATTTGTATCCCATTGAAGGGCAACTCCTTCCAAGGTAGAGCACATCACACTCAGCAGTGTTTTAAGGCAAGAGCTGGAGACTCGTGCATCCAGGTAATGGAGCATGCGGAGTCTGTACTTTTTTTTCCCTCTCCTGAGCATTTTTGCATGCAGTTTATTTTTTATTCAGGTGCTGACAACTTTTGCAATGTAAATTTGTTCAAAGATTTGACTTTTATATTCTAAAATAAAAGACAGAGTGGTATGAAGATTCACTACCAATTTAATAAACCTTTAGGAGTCTGCCTTAAATACAAGTTTTCTGTACTAGAAAGCTCATCAATATCTAGACAGCCATGCAAACAGCTAGGAGGCCAGTCCATTAATGAAATGTTAATGACTGAATTAGACCTGTAATAACAGAAGTAGAATGTACTGCTGTGAGTCCATTAACATCAGCAGACCCTGCTGGGAACAAGTAAACACAACATACAAAGAAAAAACTTGTGCTAATAAACAGTTTTTGTGCTGTAAAGGTGCTGGGAAGCATGAGTTGTAAATTCCGCTCACTGCTGTGCTGGTGTCATGCCTTTTTACAAAGTTTATCCCAGCAACCTAGCTTGATACACATTTATATGATGATAAAATATGCTTAACAGCACTCATGCTAAGTCCATGCCTTGATGGTAAGACAAAGCCTGCTGCCAGACATCCAAACAAACGTGTCTGTTGTGTCACATTGTAAGGATGTGTTCAGTGGTAATTGCAGCTTCACCTTGCAGCCAGCCCAGGTGGGTAGCAGGGAGTGGTAGTTATCACCTGATGGATGGTTGACCCAAGTGAAATAGAATTTATGGACGCTAACTCTGGCTTCACAGAAAACACCACTGTCGGAACTAATTACCAGTGCTGTTAAACTTTCATACTGTGCCTTCAAAGTAGATCACGCTTTGCAGAAGGTTTTAACCCTAACAAAGGAGATAAGAATAGTAACATTGCTAGCAGCTTAGTTGTCGACCTTGTAACATATGGTGTGAGTGTTCTTGGCTGCAAAAATGGACTCAGGATGCAGAAAGTAATGACTTGACTTCTTGGAATGAGCTCTTCCTCTTCCCAAAAATATCACTCACCTTTTTCAGTAGAAGTGAAGTGAAAATATTCGCTTTCTCATCTGGTCCTGAAAACCTCAGTAATTTCCTGCAAGGCAAAAAAGCAAACCATTTGCCACATCTTCCCACTGTGCAAAAGCTGCATGTCAAGCTGAATCGTGGCAGCTTTTATAATGTAGTTGTCAATAAAAATTGCACACAAAAAGCAAAATATGTGTCCACAGTATGTCGTACAAAATACAAATTAATAACACCCAAACTGCTATTACAGTGTTCGGTCTTTTATTGAACTCAGTTTGGTTCCCTCTTTTTAACTTCCTCAGATGTGCAGCGTCAGTTCCAGCTCGCCACATTACTCAGCAGAAAGCCAAAGGGGGGAAATACCAGGTTTCTTTCCCCTGAGGTTTGTGGATGTTGCTGCTGTTTCTTCTCCCCTGAAGCTGATGTAGCATCCAGTAGTTTCAAACCCATGTTTATCCCATTCGCATGTCTGCTACCAAGGTTCTCCACTGCTCTCATTCCCTTTCTGACATCTGATGGCTGTGGAGGGTCCAGAATTACCTAATTATTGGGGTACAGCAGTTTATTTTCCATCCATCTCTGATAATACATTATAGTGTGAGTGCCTTCATATCAACCATATACCTTTTAATTTTAGGTGGTTTTTTTGCTTTTCTTTCTCAAGATTTTTACTTCTTTTTTTTTTTTTTTTAATTGTTTTTTTTCTTGTACTACAATAAGATTATTGTGTTCTTCATGGTCTTAGAGTTACCATGTTGCAACTGGTAATAAGGAAAACTGGGAAATCATAGAGATATATTTGGGAATTGTATTTGGGATTTATATTTGTTGAGCTGATGCTGTGGGTATCCTTCATGGATACTCACCTCGAGGCCATGGTGTTCTCATGCAGCTTTGAGCACATCAGTTATATTCTGTTTCAGGACTCCATCCCTAAATTAGGGATGATAACATCAGCCTGTCTTGTGGAGAGAAGTTGGTTTTGTAAGTTAAGTTGCACTTACTTTGCTTACCAGCATGACACTATTTTTCTTTACTTGGGTGTTGTTGTTTTTTTTATGTGCATCCTGAAGCCTTTCCAGCTTCCTTAATACATTTTCACCTGCTATCAGACTTCCAAGGAGTAAGTTTTATACAGTATTCACAACTGTGAGCATGGTAGCAGATCTGACATTCAGATCATGCAGTGAAATTGTTCACAAAGAGGAGGACAAAGACAAGTAGCAACATTTGACAAGATAAGAGTATTTGTTGAATCGAGGCTGATGAATTAATCTTTAGTCCTGAGCCCTGGAGCCCCAGTTTCCATTCTGTGTACCTGGTAAGGAAAGAGAAACACATGGCAAGTTTTGTATTTGATGATTGTAAGGTGCAAATCAAAATGTTAATTAGAAATAAGCTTTTCAGTAGTATGCTCACCATAAAGGATGCTGATGCAAGTTATTCAAAATACTGATCTAGGTATAGAATGAGTTGCTCAAAAACCAGTGACTTCATTTCATATTGGTCAAGTTGGCATTTTTCCTGACTTTGGTACAAACATAATACAGATGCAGATTGTTATCCAATAATAGGGCCTCAATGAATGGGAGGCCCATTCCCAAATGGGAATTTTATTCCCTTTTTTTTTCTAAAAGACTTCAGATATGGTGAGTCTTCCTTGACTTTAAGGATGATAATTGCAATAACTGCACATTTTACCCATTGCATCAGAATGCCAGGGTGACAGGACGAGGGCTGTTGCCGTGACCAGAACTGGAAATGAAAACCTCTTGGATGAGAAGTACGAGTTCTGTGGACAGACAGAGATGATCTTACCAACACTGGTGACAAGTCAGACCAAAACTGAGTTCTGCAGAGCTACCTGGCTCCACTGCAACATCTTACCTCATTTCTAACCTCTGACGCAGTAATGTAATTTTCTAAGCCCACTTAAAGCTGATAGTGGACTGGTAACGCCTGAACATAAATGATTACATTACAAAACTGCATTATTACAGTTTGTTTATAATTAGATTGGGCAAAGGTCTTCTCCTTTCCTGTATATAGCTCTTGTATTTTGATGCTGAAGAGAGCCAAATGCCTTGGAGTAGTCTGCCCAGTAAGCCAACCTGTGCAGTTACTGTGCAAAGAGACTGGGGACCAAGGCTTTCCACTGCCCGCTTTGAAATCCTTTGGAATGCACCAGGACCCCACCACAGAGTGAGGATGGTTGTGTTTAGGCTAATTTTTGAGACTTCAGAGGCTGGAATGATTTCAGCAGATATATATGTCTGGTTTTTGCTGCTTTCTGTCATACAGCAAGGTTTGCTGAAGTGTTAGCTCTCACTTTAAATTCTTCTCGTCTTGATCTATTCCATCCTGTTTCTAGTTCTTAAAGGTTTTCATATAATTATTTCTCTTAATAATTACCATTATACAATTGCCATAGCTGCCAGGTTTGTTTCTCTTTTCTACCAGAGAATAGGAGAAATGCATTACACATTTGTGTAACTTACGATCTTTGATTCATGCTTAAAATGCATGGAATATTTTTCATTTTCTGTTTGAGGCTGTACCTCATCTGGGATCACATCTCACAGCGTAAGCTTACCCTGTATAAATGGATGCCTTGTATTGCAACTAGGTATAATCTACAATAAAAAAAAACAAACACAAAAACAAACAAAGGAGGTCAAGAGAAATGAATTTTTTAAGGCGATAGGGGCCAGTGAATACTAATGGCTGCAGGTAGAGGCATGCTGCATCTGGACAGTAATGCAGAAAGCCCTTTTGTATGGCCATTTTTTCCCCCCTTTTAAATAAATTTGATTTGACTATCATTATAACCCTTTGTTGTTGCCTTTAGATGAGAATTCTAGGAAATTGGCTCGCTGGCATGCATGGCTTACCGGCAGGGAGAGCAAACTGGAATCTGAAAGCACAAGCATTCCTACCAGAGATCTAATTCAAGAAGTTATATTCTCCAATTGAGAGAAGTTTTTTAGGGTTGAGTTTTTTGTGTATGCCTTTGCTGGTAGGAGCAGGCACAGCAGGCTGGAGGAGAGATGAGTGTGCTCATCCACATCACATCTAATTCCCTGCTGACATCTGCATTGGAGCTGCCGCTAGGGAGGATAGAAGCATGAATAGATATTGGTGTGGAGAGAAGAAAACTTTGTGATACCAAACCCAACCTGTCTGCGGACCTGCAGACTGCCCAGGGAGGAAGGAGAGTCATCATCCTGGAAGATCCACTGTGATTCTATGAAAGATTCTCAAAGAATACGAAGCCTTTAGCACATAACTGGTGTTATGCTAACTTCATTATGTGTTTTCTTGATGTACATCCACGATAAAACCATGCCTATGGTTTGAAATCTGATGCTGTGTGTTCTACAGTACTTAGGATAAAGAGGGATGAGATATTTTAGTCTCAGTTGTCATGCTGAATGTTGTTTTGAGGGACATCATAAACTAGAAAGGAGAAAGAAGTAAGAGAGAAAAAAACAAGAATTGAGAATTCTTAGAATTTCTTTCTAAGAAGAGTTTCTTTCAGAGAGAATGTGGGTTCAAAGGTTGCATTATGGCACAAACAGATTACAACTCCAGCTACAAGGCAGCAGACCGGCCCTGTGTGTCCATGGTGTGTGTTTGGCACATGGGAGCTTGGACACCTCACTGCTCTGCCTTGTAATATTTTGACTTCTAAGTGAGCAAACAGGCTGAGTATACAGATGCATTTGATTACTAACAATCATTAAAATGTGAGCAGCACCATGATTTATTAGCATAGTTGTTGACTGTGATTCCAAGAAAAGGTAATTGTTTCAGAATAATACCCACAATTAATTTCACATGTGTGAAGTCCATTAACTCCAGCTACAGGCCATGGGATACGTGTAAATGTTCTCAAGCATGGGCTGAGTTTTGAGAGGGAAGGATGGACCTCTGGTGATGATGGCTGATTTCAGGGGAATCCGGGTATGGGGTGGCTTGTGGTGCATTTTCCTTTGTCTCTGACTTCCTCTACACCCTAATTACTCAGTTCTTCTGAAATGAAAAAGCTCAGCAGTGAAATTCAATGTTGCTAACATGCAAACATCAGAGATCCTAAGATGCTCAGACTATGGTAACTGTAGCATTTGTAAGTATGAGATTGCAAATTTTAACACAATTATAATTTATCATTAGTCATGCATAGGTTTTACATTGCCTGTTTTTCCAGTGACACTAGAGCAGTGATAAGATGTCCAGCTATGATAAGAAATTTGTATGTCTTAGATTGCGCTATACCATGAAATGCTAACAGACATGGTGTGCCAGAAAGCCAGTAGTATCCATTCCCAGCAAGCACATCGATATATGTTATGACTTGTAATACGATTAATTTCGAACAGAATTAATCCTTACCCAATCATTAAACAATGAGAAATATTGAGTTGTTTATCTTAAGGATTAGGAAAATTCTTTTGGAAAGAGACAAACATTTGTCCCTGCTGGAAGCTCCTTCAGCTGTAATGCATCATTGTGCCTGACCAGCCCTAGAAACCTTGGAAAGACAAAATATGTACAAGCTGGTTGTTAAGCATATGTGATATGTTTTGCCTCGTCACCTGGCAACGAAAAGGTTTTTCTAAACAAATTTCATAGATTGCCAAAATTCCAACTTTTTGAAACACGTAAGCTGCTTATTTATTTATTTATTTATTTACTTACTTATTTATTTACCTTCCTCTTTGTTAAACGGAGCCCAAGGTACGTCTTCCTCAGGAGAGTAAATGTTATCGTATCTGCTGGAGGAAGAAATAACTCCAATTGCTTTCCTCTTACATACTGCATATAGCAGCATCGGGACTGCAAAAAGACTGAAAATGCTCTGCCTTCAGATCTAACTCATCATCTGTTCCTACACATGTCTTAAAGTAAAACAAACAAATTAAAAACCCCACCTCAATAGACCTAAATGTAAAGATGAAAAACTTCTAAAATTACACACCATTTCGGGGATCTATGCTTTGTTTAGGTGCAAAATGTCTAGAGGATCTGGTGAAGGAGAAGTGAAAGCTGATCCTTTTTCCTTTTAAGACACGCAGTATTTAGCAAGGAAGTGATCAACTCATTGGCTGCCACGTCCCTGAGTGTTTAGGGCAGGGGAAAGAAATGTGGAGATGTTCTTTCTTACGCAGTAGAAAAGCCACATTGCTACACTCTAGCAAACTTTAATAACCTAATACATTTGGTTACCTCCTTAATCCATCGCTTATGTTTTCTATACATCTGCTGCTATCTGACTACCAATATGTTTATCTTTACCATTGGTACCTCCCTTCCGTGGGCACGATGGTGTCAGTGATGTTCCAAGGCAGTGCTGATGGGATCACAGCTCATTACCGCATGGAAGGTGATTGAGATTTGGGCGCACAATGGGGTGTGACACCATTGAGCAAAGTGGGCTGTGAGGGGAGGCAACTCGTTATAAATGGCAATGACACGCAGAGTTGGGGAGTCAGCAATGATGAGTAGACCTCTTAGTATTATCCTCGATAGGAGGAAACAAAAGTGACACCCGGGAAGTAATGACGTATGGTTTAGGTGTGATTCAAACACAGCTGTGCTGATGCCAAGTTAGCAGTGTGATCATCAGAGTGAATGCTAAAGACAATGGGTTGTCACTGGATGTGCATGGCACAGCACAGCCATGAGCACTGGTATCAGCACAGGAAAGTGTTCAGATTTGTATTACCTTAATGATGAAATAGAAAGCATTCTTCTTTCTTGTGCCACAAGGAGAGAAAAAAAAAAAGAAAGAAAAAAAAAAAAAGAAGAGAAAGGGCTTTAAAATGATAAAACAATAGTAGCCTCCTTGCTGAATGATGTGGCACTTTGTAATAATGTGGTACGTTTTGAGAAGATCTGTATTTTTTCAAAGGCAAACATCAAATAGAAGGAAAAAGGTTATGTCACCTTCACCCTCACAGTACTGTCATTTATATGCTATCAGCTCATTAAATTCACATTAAGATACTCCATGGGACTTTAGGAGCTATTAATGCACCTAAAATGGCATAACAAAATCTCAGTTCACTTTAAGAGAGATGGCATTGCGACATTTTGTATTTCATCACTGAATTATTATAGTCTCAGATGCATTCTGCTGTGATGGTAATGGAAGGAGGAATACTGGAGAGGAAAGCTGTCCATTTGTTTATCCCCAGGGAGAGAAAAAAGAAAGTTTGATAAAAAACTACAGTGAAAGTAAAGCATTAACAAGTTAACCCCTGTAGCAATGCTGGAGAACGTGCAGGATTTTTATATTCTGCTCATTGGGATGTTTGAGAAAGACAAAAGTAAGAACTGGAATATAGGGAGTTGCTTTGGGCAGTGGAAAGTGCAGCAAATATACTGCATGAATGCCAGCATGCAGCAGTCTTATAATTTCCTAGGTGAAGTCTTTCAGGACAGACATAAAATACCTTCATTTGAATTATCATGGAAAAAAAAATGTGGTTATTGTAATCAAATTTGGTTTTAGTGTTAGGGTTTTTTTTCTTCTTTTCCTCACTATCATCAGCATCCATACCCAAGTGTGCTGCTATAGGTAAATCTGCAGTCTAGCATGTATAAATCCCATGTGAGATGGTTGTTTGGGCACTCTGCTCAGTACAGTGCAAAGAAACTGAATTGTGACTGAGTTACCTTCAGAGGAATTAAATATATTAATACCAAATTAAAAACTATGCTGTTTAATCCATGGGAGATATATATATATACACACACACGTATGTATATGTATGTATGTATAGACTCTAGAAAGACAGCTTGATCTGAGAAAGGTTTTTCCACAGAGTACATCTTTGTAGCTGGAACTATATATTTTATACATGTATAATATGAATTGAAGGATAAAGTATAAGATAAACTGAGTTTTTAGTTCAGGGCTATATTAAACAAACATACTTGTAAGTCAGTGGTTAAAAGATAAAGTGAGTTGAAGTAGGCTCAGTGGTTTCTTGTAACCTATTTTCCTGATAACTATTTAGAATTATTTAGAAAACACTGTAATTCCTTGGAAGTGCTTCCTTTGCTCTCTAATCAACAGAAAAAAATAAATGCCGTAACTTGAGAGCTTAACTTCATGCACAATAAGAAGCCATCAATGTGAAATGACAGTTTGTGAGTCTGAAACATTTTAGAGCCTTCAAAATACACAGGGAGTGAAATTCTTTCCTGCATGGAGAGCCAGGACAAGTGCGACTTCAGCCTTCAGAATAGCTCTTAACTCCAATTATCTGTTGTATGGGCCTTTGGTGGAGCAACAGTGGATTTCTTCAGTGGAGAGGGGCTCAGAGATGTAGGATGAGCCGTTGTGAAAGAAAACTCAGGTTTTGAAAGTAGGGAGGAGGGGAGCACCAGCACAGGGAATAATCGCTTAATAAATGCACGCTGAGCACCTGCTAAATTTAACACAGCATTTTACTACATTCAGTGCTTCAGAGCGTAATCTCTTTAGCACAGGGATTCTGCTGCTTATTAGATAGTTCACCTGTTGAAAAACATTAGATAGACACCAATTTTATCATCAGTAACACTGTTCTTGAATGGCCAGTCTGAAGGCTAAAACCTGATTGCATGGAACATAGGGTTTTCTAGCAGAAAAAGAGCTGTGTGGCACATAAAGCCTTGCTCTTTGTGCAGCACTGACGGGCCTTGTCCTGATGATGAGGGATGCTGATGTGAGAACTGGGCTGCCTGGCTGATTCCTATTAATGGCTACTGGAAAACATGGGGTTTAATAGGGAAATTTGTTCATTCTGGGACAAGAGTTTAGGAGGTCTAATGAAGGTTTACAGTACTAGTGTTATTGTTGAAGAACAATGAATTTTAATCTACCTTCATGCAACCGTAAAGTGAAAGCCACAAAGAGTGGTTCAACATAAACATGGGAACTTAACATTTAGAATAATACAAGAGGGAAATCAGTAGTATTTGTGCAGTTAGTCTGGGGAAGATACAGGTGCACAGGGTCTTCTCAGTAAGCAGAGGGAAGATGCTAAACCCAATGAAAGCAATATGATCACCGATCAATTAATCTGATAAGGGTAGCCATCACTGTATGTATATCAAGCATTCTGTTTGAGCCTCAATGTGCAAACTAATTGGGTTAGAGAAAAAGACAACCATATTTAATTGTGTATTTATTTCTGAAGGAAAGCAGCCACTGTGTGAGTAACTAAATTTATACTTAGCGTATTACCAGAAACACAGTGGCACATTTTGGAGTTATAAGTAACTTAGCATGCATAAGAGCTCAATTCATGCTCAGTTCATCCCCAAGTGTATTCTCCGCTGTAAAAAAATGAGATTTAAGCCTTGAGATTGTGCCTGATTTAACCTAAACACTGCAAGAACGCAGAGCATTTGCACCAACACTCACATAGCTCAAGCTGTAAGTCATGCTAATATCTAACCATGGTGTCATGGGTTTATGGGCTTTCACCAGAAAAATCCATAAAGACTTGACCACCTATGCAGAAATACAGTCTTATGACCCATTCTAACATTTACCTGCTTCTCTCCTAAACTGTAGCTCCTATTGTTCATTCATTGGTAATGTAGTTGAGTTGCAGCCAACTGTGCCCTTAGTGGATGAACCAAAGCCTGTCTCCATCTACCAGCTTAGATGGAGGATTTATTCTGATACATGCAGTTTTAACTCCAGACTAGTTTTTCCTCCTAGAAGTATGTATGTGTCTTGGTATAGGATGTCCTAAGGCCAAGGGCTCCATCACACTAGATTCAAAGCAGAAAAAAGCCTCCATTGCCATTGGGAAGAGTCTGGGAGAAATCTTTGTCGTGTTCATATTCCATCTGCATCCCAGTGTAGCAGTCAGGTTACTTAGAATCACATTTGGTCCAAATGTAATGGGAGCTGGCTAATTCTGTCCCTTTCAAAGTAGATGTCAAAGCAAAATAGACCCAGTCCTACCGCAGGCTGAGAGAACAGAGCTCAGAGCTGTGGGTGAGCACTGGGAGGCCAGCTCTTGCCTTTTGCCCTGTCACCTTTCAAAAAGCAAATAAGTGGGTCAGTTTATCTGCTGTGTATTATAAGCTTCATCTGCAAGGTGGAAATAAAATAAGTGTTGACATCATTACCATCCACCAGAGAGTCTGATTTTGCATTGAAAGCGCTGTGTAACCTTTTAGTAAATTTGCCAAAAGATCCAGTAACTCTGATGTTTAATAGCATTCAGGGATATCTAAAATTTATAATCTTTTCATCAGCTCCAAATAATTCATGTTATTTGTTTACTGTAAGTCTATCACAAAGCAGATTATTTTTCATATCTCCAGCAGCCACCAAAGCCCTGTAAGTGCCTTGCACCATGGTTTACTGATCCTTAATGTTTGTTTTATAAGGTGAAGCAGAGTCTATCTCCTTTATCCTTGCATAGACACCTAAACGAGAAATCTCCTTAAGCTAGTAAAGAGCTTAATTCTGCACTTTAGTTTTTCATCGCATCTTATGACATATAGTAGATAATCATTGTTGCCACTAATGGCTTGTCTACAGCACTAATCCTTTCACAAGTATTAACTGAAGCGGCTTGAAGTAAATATTGCTTTGGTTATAGATCTACCTATGGCTCAGTATCTCTCTTATATGCAGCGTGTCTAGAAAATAACTGTGACTTTGTAAATTGCTCTTCCAGCTGCTCAGACCTGCCCTCCTCCATGACGTTTGCAGGAGGACTCAGCAGCACCCACCTCCTGCTCCAAAGGTCTTTGGCCAAAAGTTACACTTGGACCTAGAGAGGCTGCTGTGCAGAATCCATCCCAGTATCCCACTCACAGAAGCTTTTCATTTCCTCACTACCAGTTTGAGGGGGATGGGAGTAGAATAATTTGAGAGCAGAATAAATTTACGCCCTGTTAAAGAAACTGACAGGCTACAATGTTAGTGTACAGTAATATTATTCTAAGTACCCACGATGCTGTTTTTGGCACCAACGCTCTGCTCCAGTGTGTAGGAGAGATCCTGACCTGCCTTCCTTCTATGATTCTGTGATTCCTCTTGTGGCTGCACATGAGGTACTGTATCAATAAGGAAATGATTTGCGTTATCTCAGTCAATTAAGGAGTGTATTTTGAAATAACAAGGTGAAATCTAGAGCTGCAAAGTGTGGTACGTACTTCAAGCTAAACAATCATATGTCTTATAGGGATGGAATACATTGATACTAACTTAAGAGTTAAATACCAGCTCTAGTATTAAGTTTAATAGTGAGTAGTTAAATACAGTGTAGTAATATAGATTTAAAAAGACAATCTTATGGTGAATCACATTTCCTAAATCAGACAGGGAAAAGAAACCTCTGGTTTCTGTTTGTTTGTTTTGCTTTTGTTTTCCAAGAGGAAAATAAATGCAAAGGGGGTTTCTAACTCATCTGAACATAGAGGGGAGAGCCACGTTAGGGGAGTTCTCTTTTGCACAGCAGGCTTCAGTTCAATGTGGTAACTGGGAGTGATCAGTCAGAGCTTCATTCTTGTGCCCTTATCTAAGCAAAAAGATCCTGAATATTCTGCACCTGGAAAACTCACTGTGGGAGAAATCTACACTGTCACAGCATTTCTCCCACAGAGACAGGTCTTTTCTGTTGCTGCCGCCAACCCCTACCAGCAGTCACCTCCTGCCTGTGTCTGCTCCCTGCTTTGGCAAAGAGGGATTGCTGCTGTCAATGGTGAGATGTGATACGGTGTTGGAGCCAAATCCCCCACCGGATCCTCCATCACCAAGGCACAGGAAAAGCAAAAGGTTCTCTGACATATTTTCCAGTGTTTCTATTTTAACTGAGCACAGCTTCTAAGATGGTGCATTAATATCTGTAACTGTTTTGATTGCTAGCATAAGGCATTTAGCATAATGGCAGTGACTATTGCTAGGGGTTTGAGTATGTGATTGAATTACTGTGGCCTGACAAATTAACAGACATCAGCTGAGCCCCAGAAACCAATCTGGTTCACTCTCATAGCCTGTGGCAAAGGAAGGTGAAATACATTATCTTTAACTTGAAAGAAAGAAGTCTAATCTAACTTGTTTTCCCCTTAAGATGGTCCAAGAATGTACAAATAGGGCAGAGCACCTCAGCAGATTCCTAGCAATTCCTCAGGCTGCAGCAGCTCTTGAGTCTCAGCCCTGGTTCTCAGTGTTAGGTATACAGATTTGCCAGCACCGTGCCTAGGCTGCCTTGAGGTCCTGAACAGCTGATGTCAAACCAAGAAGGATATCTGTGCTGCCTTCTGCAGGGCTGATGTGTAAAGGAGGGCCATCAGGAAGGGTGCTGTAAGGAAATGAGTGCAAATAAACAGATCTTTATTTTGGGAAACTCACGCTATTGTGACCTACAAGAAATGTGGTGGCGTTCATGCACATGTAGTGGATAGAAAGTATTCATTCGGAGGATGAAAATAACTGCTTAAAAATGCCTGTTTGTAAGTTAATCATCTGGTAAAAATGTATGTTAGGCCCGTAGTGCAACTCTCTCCCCTTGTTGGACATCACACAGATTTTCTTTGTGATTTGACAATGTGTTTGTCACACAGTGATTTACTTTTATGAGACCTAATTTCTTTCTACCAACCTAAATTCTTGGAATGCATGCAGGGATGTGGGGGAGGTATATGATATGGTGGTCTGCAGCCTCTAGAAGGTTGGAGAAGATATGAATTTCTGCCCTTGAACTCTTAAACTCAGAGAAAGGACTACAGGGGCATAAGGGGAAGATAGACTGCTTGGACTTATGTGAAAGCAAGTTACAAATAGCAGACAAGTAATGTCCAAGCTCAGGAGAGGTTAAAGTACAGTCAGACCCAAGACTTTGATGAAATGCAACGGGATGCACACAAGGTAGAATAATGGTCCACATGCTCAAGTACACAAAGAGAAATGGTTCCATAAGTAAAAAGTTGCTGCCTTACTGGACACAAAAGCGCTTTCAGAGTGAGTATGAAAAAGCTCTTAAATTTTTATCCTAATGCGTAACTGCAGTAAAAAAGAATTATAAGGATTACAAATCAAGAAAATAAAATAGACAAATTGGAACAACAACAACAAAAAAGAGAATAGTTGGAGAAAACTGTTATAAATTTGTATAAATTAGGAGTTGACCAAGCTAGCCATGGATCTAAGAGTGGTTTCAGGTCTTGGCAGTTGCGCTCTTTGCTAGATCAGGTTTCAAAGCAAAAATGTTTATCCCCTACATAACCAGCCCTGGTCCGCAGTTACTTATCTGAGTTTGGAGTAAGCCTTGAAGAACCAAACCTGCTGTTCGTACTCAAATCAAATTGCAAGTAGGAAATTGTACAAAGGAGCACAGATGAGTGACTGTGTGACGGCCCTGAGTGACTCATCCTATGAGACTTCTGAGATGCCGTTTTCTCAGTTAGAACATTTCAGTGTATGGGAAAGGTGGCTTGGAACATATTTATCAAAGCCTCGTTTAATAGGCAGACGCCTTATTTCCAGAATTTTTAAGTGTGCTACTATGTTTTTGAAAAATAATTGTCCATTTCAGTACCTGACACAGATACATGTGAACAGATGCAAGCTCAGGTTTGGTCCAAGAGTGAATATAAGTGATGCAGCCAAAAGGAAAAGTGTAATTCAGAGCTTTTGGCCACAGGCCAGAGTCCTATATATATACTGTACCATCCATTCCTATAAGCGTCTTTCTGATCGGATAAAGCATAAACCTGAAAAATGTTTAAATTGATGAGGTGAGCAGTACCACTTACTACACAAAGTGTTTCCTTGGCATGCCTGCCTGGTGGAAAGATCTGGGGCAACTCAGGTCATCCTGGCTGTTTCTCATTTTACCCATAAAGAAAGGATATTTAGTTATGCTTTTCCTTACTGTGAAGTCTGGATGCATGCTGCTAAGCTGGATATGCTTGTTCTTATAGGTGGGGCTTTAAATCTAGTTTGTAGTGAAGGAAAACATGTAACAGAAAAAAATCCAATCTCTTATGTACACTAATAATTATTCTTATAAATACTGTTGGAGATGTGGAGGAGAGTTGGCCAACAATAGTATGCAGGAATACTTCACTATGTTCTTAGAACTGCCTAACATTTTTTTGTGTGAGCTGTTTTGCAATAAGAGTTCAAATCTATATTATACAAAGCTTGCTGTCTGGTCCAACCATCCAGCAGTATTTGCTTGATAGGAACTCAGACTCTCACTAGTAGTGGGAGAAACTAATCCTGAGCATATCTGTTATGTAGGAACTGCCCCAAGAGTATCCAGCAACTTCTCATCTAGACAGCAAGGTTTGAAGTGGATCTGCCAGTGCACTGACCTTGACTTTGCCCTTATTCCAAGTATATGTATTGCTAGATGTCAACAATCTAAACAGAACTAAAACCCTAAGCAACCGAAATATAAACAATCAAAACAACAAATGCATTTGTTGTATTAGCTGACAGCACCCATAATGTCACTGGACAAATATGTAAATACTGACCTAAATCTCTTTGCTAGAGACTTTGGATTCACTTTAAATGTTGGAATAGACAGCAGCCTGATTAGCCCGCAGCCCAACCAGAAACCTCTATGCCCACACAGCCCCGGGTGCAGAGCTGTGCTGTGGTCCCTCTTCCTGAGAGCTCAGGCCTATGGGTATGCTATGGGATGCAGGGAGCTGTGACAGAAAAAGGATTTAATTCTTGTGAATTTGGCACTACTCATTAGTTGTCAATTAATTAAAAACAAACCTGCAGTATTTTTGGCTGAGCAGAAAAAAGTAGACAACTAAATATGTGGAATACTGAAGTACTGACCCCAATCCATCAATTAGTTGGACATTAATTGCATTTTTTCCCACTGACTTCAGGAGCTGTGGATCAAACCAAATGTGGTAGACTGCATGAAATCAGATCTCTGTTGCTGAAGCCAAGGACTTTCATAGGTGTTTCCTGGAGCAGGTAATTAGTCACTTTAACCTTCCTTTTCATTTTAATGGCTAAGGGCAGGAAAAAGAGATAGGAATGCTTGGTCATGTTGTCCAAAATGGGACAATCCACCCTCACCAGTCCTGAGGGACAGAACGCAGATTGGTACCTCCATGGAAACTGATAAAACAAAATATATTAAAAAGTTTATTATCCATCTAGTAGGAGGGGTAAGAATCCAATGATTCTTAATATTCTTAATATTCTTAATATTTTCCGTGTTAATAACTCTAACCATAACTCTTTGTAAGTTGATAACTCCAACTATGGAGCATAGCTTCCTTGCTAAAGCATTTTTTACCTCAAGATAGGCAAGGCTTCTCTACTGCTGGAGTGCTGTGATCTGGCTTATACACAATGCTAGGTATCTCTAGTATTTCCACATGCTTAATTCAGATTGACCTCAGCAGGAGCTATGAAGCTCGCTGCCTTGTGGGACTTATGGTGTAATTTAGTATGTATTGAAAGGCAGTAATGCTATCTACCTATCTCAGTGAAATTTGATATGGATAAAACTAAACTTTAAGTCATCTTTACCGGTATTTCTGACACTTTTCAAGTTTTTTGGGGAAATTGTTTCCTGTTGTCGCACTTCCTGTTGAGGGATATGTAAAGAGTTATCTCTACTGCAGGAGCATCAGGAAGACCCGACGTAAATACTGCACTGTGATAATTTTCTCTTGAAATCATTTTTAATGATAACCTGGGTGATTCTAAACATGATTAGAAATGATGAAGTATCACAGCTTCCCCTAATACAAATAGAGGGGGATCCTAAATGCAAGGCAACCTCTGCCTGTTTTGCATAAGGGTGCACTTTTCTGTGCTAATTTGCACTTTCTGCATATTCCTATGGTAATTCTCATTGCATCGGAACTATGGAAATACAAAAAACACGTTATTCAGTAAGTGAGAATTACACAGTTTGATGCTAGGAACTTTGCTGTGAAATGGCCTTAGTTCTCCTTATTTTTTTGCATTACCACATTAAGCAAAACCAGCACTTAAGCATGTTCTCATCCATTGAAATAACACATGCTTACTAGAAACAAACTGCTACACAATATAAGAATAAGAAAAAAGTGAGAAAACAAACATTATAACATCGCCCGTACTTGGCTTCTCATATAACAGAAGAAACGCAGTAAGTCACTGCCATTCTACAATACTAAAAATATCATTTTCAGTAGAGTAGTTATCTGCTGACGTATAATTTCTTCTAAAATAGTGAATAAGCAAGGAAATTTTTCATTTGCGATGCAATTGAATTCTGAATTTCATTTTTGATTGTAGTTGAGGTTAACTTTGATGTTTTCAAAATGAATTATTTCAAAGACCGTTTATTCAGCTAATTTTGAAGGCAAAAACACACAGAAACTTTTATCCCAGTTGGTAAGCAGCTATCCCTTAGTTTTATTCAAGTTTTCACATAAAAATGTCAGTCGGGAATAAAACTGACAAATATATTCAATCAAAGATGGAATATTTTTTTCCTCTTAAGTTGCAAATGGCTTCATTAAAATAAAAGCACCACCTTAGGGATTGCATAAAGCAGAATATTGGTACCTAAATGGTATTTATGACTTGGCTAAATGTAAAGTGAATTAAAATTTAAAGGATTACAGTCAGGTAGGCCACAGACATTCATAGAGGAATGTCCATTAGGAAGATGAAAGAACCTGCTGTCCCCAGCGACAGCAGTACGTCGGTTCGCAGTCAGGCGTACCTACACATTCAGAGGCACCGTAAATGAGCACATCATGGTTGAGCCCCAAGGTACTCGTGTGATGCTTCCTTCAGGGAGAGGAAACAAAGTCCTCCTGTAAACATCCATCCTTGTGTGCGTATCTGTCTACGTGTGAACTTTTGGGTTGCGTAACTAGTTTGCTCACAGCTATGGAATGGGTCGCAGTCCTGCATTTCCCTACTTCTTGCCTTGAAGAAGAATGAAGTAATTTGCTCAGTTCTTTTGATTAGCTGAATTGAATTCTAGCCTTAGTGGTCAGTGTTTTACACCGCAGTCAGCAGATGATTGACGGGAGTTCTTGGAAGACTTGTTTTCTTCCCATCGTTTTGGTTTCTTCATGGAATAGCCATTGTTCAAGTTACTGCACGGTGGGGAGCTGGTCAGGAAATAGCTGCTCATTACTCAAAGTGTTTGTGACCAAACAATAAAATATTCTTCAAGATGTGTGCTTCTAATTTACAAATGCAATTCAATGAGAACCAAGATTTCCAGTTTTAAAAAGTATTGAAAAACGTATTCAGTCATCTTTAATCGAATGCCATTGTATGACACCTATCTGTGCACTCTTCTGGCCATCTTACTTGGGCATTTTGCTTCAGGCATTGGTCTTGTTTATCGGAAAAACCACTTACATCCTAGAATCAGTCAAATAATCAGCCCTGATATTTATTCACCCAGTGTCAGCCCCTTGAATATAGTATGCTCAGGATCTTGACAATTATTTGTGTTGAGAAATAGATATCGTGCATTTTGCTGCCTTTTAAAAAGATGCGGCAAATTTGCATAGCATTAATTTACATAATTTTATTTATTTCCTATTGCTTCTTCCCAGCGACTCCCTATTGTAATGTGGTTCCTGGCCCTGTAAGTTGCCTTCTCTGCTGCAAGTTCCCGTAGTTTGCACACACACCCCAGTGTGTAATTTGCACAGCCATTTGTGTCACCTCATTCTGTGCCCCTGTATGTTTAACTTAGCATATGATAATACCGCAAAGCTTTAAATCCAAAGGAATGTGAGATGGGATATATCTATTTATTAGAATATTAGCATTTCTAACATGACACGTTATACAATGCTTTGAACCACATGGTGCATATTCCTTTATTTAAATAGTACCTCCGAGTCTGAATATCTCCTTTCCAATTTGGACAGATTAGCTAAGTGGTTAAGTGGCGTCCTTTTATTACCCATCTGCTCTGTGCCTTACTTGGATCTTTGATAAATAGGTGAATAGATGGATGTTTTTTCTTTCAAAGTACGTGTCTTTACAGCTGTGCTGTTATTTATGTTGTTAAATGCTCCATTTCCCACTTTTTAGAACATTTCAGAAAGTCTTTTAGGGAAAGAAAAGTAAAACAACAAAAAAAGAAGATGAATAGTAAAAAGTAAGCAAGCAATAGTGAAAAACTGCAATAGTAATAAGTGGGTTTCAGTTCCAGAGTCATGTATTAAGATTTTTTTTCCTTTCTTTCTGCAATTCTGGGAGTTCCCAGAGAGGTTCCAGTGGGTAAAAGCAAATGCATCACCAGAGAGCAAAACTTTGTCAAGGCAGGTGATATCACATGGTTATTGAACACTGTACATTAGGAGTAAGGAAAAGGAAGACAAAGCCACTTTATTTACAGTCAGTTCTATAACACTGTACTCTTTTGACAGTTTTCAGTTGGTTTGAAGGAAGATAACCATAAAACTGTTGCAGAGATTTTGGTATAATATGCTGTGTAAAAATAGTGTATATGAGAAATATGTCTTTAATCTGAGGTGCAAAAATATAATGAAACCGGATGCCTTTAGCTGTGCTAATTGCACTTTGCCATTAAGGGGATCTGACTCATAAAAGTACCAGACTGACACCATCCGAAATCGCACAAAAAAAGCACATTTGGAATTAGCTTTTGGAAAGGTTAAGTACTCTTAAGGAAGGGAAAGCCCACATATCCTGGCAAAGGGTGTGCAGAGTACTGGTGGAGCAGAGGGCTCTTAAAACCTTAAAGGTTGAGCTGGGACAGTCAAAGACACAGAGAACATACAAGAAGTGATGTTTAGTTAAATGTGCCTAACCCTTGGTTTAGGAAGGCTATACCAGCAATACAATGGATGATATGATATAGTTGTGCTAAAAGCAGGTTGTATGAAGACATGAGTAAAAATCCACATTATTTGTTTGAAGGAGATCATCACAGGGAACTTGTTGTTAGAAGAGTGAATCACTGAAGCTTTTGGTTTCATTTTTCTTTTTTAATTTAAATAATATTTTTGCTTTTAAGTAGCTCAGTGTAACGTAATTGTAGTCCTCTCAAGTTGTATAGACACCTGAAAGCCCTTTGCTGATTACTAATAGAATTAAACATGTGGTTGGTATGGCTGGGGGTGGATTTGGGTTGGGTGGTGCTCAGCTGGGGGGATTGATTACTGATGAGCAGCACCTGGGGCTGGAGGTGGGCAGTCACCTCCCACAACTCCCTCTGCCAGGCCCCAACAAAAGGGGCTGGGTGGTCTTTCTGGATGGTTCTGAAGCTCTACCATGTGTACCTGCAACATCGTTAAAGCTTGAGTAATGGGGTTATGCAGAGCCATCGTCAGTTCCTGTGCATCGTTTGCAGCTCCGTGGCCTTTTAAGGTAAGTGAAGTGTGGATTTTATTTTTGCTTTATTACGTGGAGTTCAATGTGGTTTTTGTTGGTTTTGGGTTTTTCTTGTTCTGTGATCTGGTGGGCTGATATCAAGTATTGATGATGAAAGTAGAGAGCGATGAGACTGCATCTTGTGTTAGAATTCTGTGCTGGCTTTGTCCTTGTGTCTTTGTTGTTGTGATCTTTGGGCTTTAAATTCAGCAAGTCCAAGCCTTCCTCAGTAAAAAAGAAAGCGTTTATAAGTGGAGAGAGTCTGCAATGGCTATGGAAGGCAGAAGTAATTGCTTGGTGTCAGCTTGAGCCCTGTTCTTTGTATTTAGGCTTGGTTTTGGCTAAGTAAGTGGCATACTGAGTTGTAGCAAATTCTGTGCATCTCTGAGGTGTTCTTAGCAAGTTTCTTTTCCATCACTGTGTAGTCTCTCTTTGTTCCTGCGTGTCTTTTCCATGCCCCTGTGTGTCCTTAATGGCTGCTTGGCCGCCCCCACGTGCTTTGTAGGGGCTTCTCCATGATGTCTCCCTATGGAGGAACGTTCATTAATTGCGGGCTGAAGTTTGCAAACTGTGGTGTTGGAGTTTCAATGAATCCAATGAGAAGAGTGACATCTCAGGTATCTTTATAGTTCTTAATGTAGATGTGAATGGGCAGTTAAAGGTGCAATTAAGGTCAAGAGAGCGTTGGTATGAAGTTAAAGATCTGGAAAGACTGGTTTCTGTAGCAAAATAAGGTTTGCTTGCCTTGGACTGAAATAAATGCTGCTTTTCTGAGACTTAGTCTGTTTATTCTTGTTTTCTTGTAGTAGAGTGCTGGACGGAGGCAGGGAAGCTGCAACTGTATAGGAGATGTGATGCTTGATAGCAGGAGCGATGACTTTTGGGTCCGGGTGTTGCTGTTTTCTTGAGCATGATGCAGTGTTTGCTTGTAGTGGAAGCTCTCAGAAAGCACGGGAGGTACCAGGGCTCTGAACAACTCGTTTAACTCTCAATGCCGGCTGCTTTTGTGCCTTACCCACTGCAAGTGGGCTATTATGGAAGGGTTCAGCTAGTCCTGGGGCAAACCAGGTAGTAAGTCTGAGTGCTTAAAGCAGAGCTTTTGTGATGTTAAGTGTTTGGATTGCTGAGCTGTAACTGGGGGTTTGGGGGGCACGGGTCAGTGAGAACTATGGAGGATTTGGCAGTGTGAACTTCTTGCATTCAAATGGGTAAGCATGTGAACCTGTGGGTCCCTGAAATTAGCATCAGCTGCTTTGTATGGTGGTAAAGAGATGCACCTGGGCTGCTACTGCAGAGTAACCGGCTAACCTGAACTGCCTTTGGTTCCAGCTGGTGCAGTGACCTGCTGGGCTGGCTGAAGCCCAGAGCTTTTTGTTCTGGACTTGAGGATGCTGAAGGTCTGTGGCAGTTCTGTTTTGCAGAGGGCACGGGGAGCATAAAGGTTGATTTTCCCCAGCTGGGGAGTTGCTACTCTGCACCGAATTTAAAAGAAAACTTAATGCAGCAGCTGCGGCAACAATTAAAAGAAATTATTTATACCTGCCCAAGTTCTTTCCTAGGTATAGGGCAGTCAGTAGAGTTTGCTGAGATTCTTGGCCGCTGCTTGTCTGTGCTGTGGTCTGGGTAATCTATTTATCATAGCAGCGCATTTCTGATCTTCCTTATAAGTATCCTGGACAAAATGTGCCAGCTGAGCTGTACCCAGCAAGAATAGGGGAAGGAGGAGAGAGGAAGGGGGGAAAAAAACCCTCGAAACCTGACTGTTATGGGAGATGATTATTATAATTCTTCACTTGCAAATTTCCCATTTGTGTTCTGCTGCTTCCCACAGTCTCTCACTGTCACATTCATTCAAAAGCCAGAATGGCATTGATGGCGTTCAGCGTTTTGGCTCGTTCCTTCCAGTTCTGCCTGGAGACTGGGGTGTACAGCATGTAACGGAAACCTTCCACCAAAGTCCTGCCCTCCCAGTCATCCCTTTTTCAATTGAAAACTCATTCTCCTTTTGTCCTCAATCAAGTGTGTTTTGAAAACAAAACACTTGAAAAGGCGCTTTTGGAGCTTCCCCTTTGCTAAGCTGTTCCTCCTTCAGATTTTTATTGTTTTTAAAAAGCAAAGCAGTTCAGAAACCCTCTTTTTGAAGTTCCCTTCACCTACTTGTCTTTGAAGCAACGCAAAGTGTGGCTATAAAATCGTTCTGAATTAATTTCTTTTGTTTGCAGCTGGTTATCATCCAGCTCTGGAGTATTTCAGGGATATTCCTGTTACTTTTCAGGGAGCGCTGTGCCATTTTCTAGATGTTATCATTATGGCCTTTTACTAAAGGATTACCGCCACTATTACAGCAACTACAAGGGGGATGCACTCCCACTCAGGGCTGCGATAAGATGCCTCACATCCTCCTCCTTGCCATGGCTTCCTTAGTATCCCACTTGTCCAACGGAGACATGTTTGCAGCAATGATAACAACTTTCAAAAAGAAGCTAATAAAATGTGCACTTTTTTTTTTCTTGAGGATTGTGATTTCCTCCCAACAAAACTGTCACTGAAGCCAGTAACCACATTTAGTAGAAATGATTAGAGATGTGTGACAAATTTACAGCATAATGCACAGCAAAACTGGAAACATCTTTCTTTTCATCAGCTATATGAAAAGCAAGGGAGGGGTAGGGGGTTGGAACATGTTTTTCTCTCCCTTTCTGCCTGACAGAATACTCTGAATTTTAAGATGTGGGAGTATAACTTCTGAATAATGTTTCTGTAAAAGTATTAGCCAATTTTTTAATAGAGAAAGCACATTCTTGGTTGTAATCAGATGTCAGTGGCCACTGGCTAGCGTCGTTAATCAACAGGGATGAGAGATCTTGGCTTATAATAACAAAGAGGCGGAAGCAAATACTGCTGGTTTGGGGTTGCTTTTTGGTTTTTAACTATTTTTAAGAATTTGTGAATGAGACAAAGCGTTTGCTCCCATAGGGAGAGGTTGGGCTTAAAAATGCACAGATAAGTCTGGGAATGTGTTAAGGTTGGGATTTGGGCTGTAAATTGAGTGACTTACACACTGGTAACTGTTTAGGCCAACTTGTAACTTAAGATAAGTGTATGGATATATACACTTATATATTATGTGTCACACATCAGATTTGGTTGGCTAAAGGAGTACTGAAAGTGCTATCTTTTGGCTCTTTGTTTCTGATTTCAAGAGAAAACACAACAATTCTTCCATCTCAGTAGCTGTTACCTGAGTAATCAGGAGGGATCAATCTTTTCTAGCCTTGGTACTGTCTTCTGCTGTTGAGTGTTGTTGAAGGTGGGAAGGTAACTGAAAGGTTTCACGCTTCTTCCTTTTCATTCTGTGCAGGTCCTATTCACTTACAAAGAATTAAAGAATGAGTTTGGAAATAAACGTGAGAGGCAACTCTGTTTAGAAGTGTTCAAACCATGACACAGCCAAGCTCACTGTGTACCCTGAGCTCAGGAAAACTGCTTGATGTATGACATAAGATGCTTCTGCCACCTCTGAAAGGTGCATCCCTTCCTCTGCAAAGGATCCAAAACCTAACTACTTCCATCAGTAGTTGGGTTTTTTTTGTTCCACATCTGTTTGTCATTTGAATCTAGTGTGGAAAACCAGGCTGAGCCTTTTGGAGGCTTTGAGCATCATCCACTTATGACAGTGGGTTTGAATTTTAGTGTCCACAGTGCTCTCTTCTTCATTAGTCAAGCTGTACAAAATATGAATAGCTGAAATCTCACCTTGTAGCTTCATGTTGTGGACCTGCATGTGTTGCCTGTGTAAATGTGAGGGCTCTGTGTTCCATGAGCAGGAAGGAAATGTGAATGGCGTGTAGAATAAGAAAGCTGCTTGTCTTGAGGTTCTTCCAGAAACAAAGAGTTTTGAGTTTTATTTGTTCTCTAGCTGTGTTTGTTGTTCTCCAGTTTATGATGTATAAAAGGTCATTCTGTTTAGATATGAGAACAAAACAAAACAACAACACAACAGCAATAACTGTTTGATACCTAAATAGTGCTTTTAAGGACAAGCACTGTATGGCTATCAATCGAAAACTACAAGTTTTAAAGGAATAGTATTTGAAACTGAGATTCCAAAAAAAGAAACAAACAGGTTTAATGTTGGAAATGAATAGACTTATGTATTCAATATAAAAGCCTGAGCAGAGTTAATGAAACACTGCCTTTCATAAGGTACGTCCTATATTTGGGTGAGGTTTTCAGCAACACAATGGAGAAAAGGTTAGGGGTAAATGTATGTTCAGCCCTCTAATCTACTGTGAGTTAGTATGAAAACAATGTCTGGAAGTAATTTAAATCCCACGGTAGTGTTTAGGTAGGGGGCAAGCTATAGAACTGAAGTTCTAAGGAGCACATTGACCTATGGGATGTTGGTTAGTGGGAATGTAAAGGTGCTGAATAACTTTGGGAGCATGCAACATGCAAACACAGATCTAGATTATGAAATTCCAGCCTTTCCCTGAGGATGCAGTACTTCGTTGTTTTCCAGGAGAGTCTTATCAAGAGGAAATAATTATTTTTAATTCTCATGCTTATCCCTTAAGGTATTTTTCAACAACTATTAAGTATCGTATTGATGCATGATGCTGTTGTGACTAAAATCTTGGGGCAAATAGTGGAGTACCACAACTGCATTTCATGCTTAAGGTTTCTCTTTCACTACATTTTCTTGTTTAACTGCCATAGGCAAAGTTGTGTACTTTTTTGTTAGCTTAAGGACGTATCATACAGTGTCACTGTGAGGTTAATGTAAGTTTCAATTTGAAATAGCCAGAATGTATCTTAAACACAGGGACTGCATGATTTTATTCCTATAGGTTTATATAGGTAATGAAAAGGAAACAAGGGATGATAAAGTGAAAGAACAATTTTGGGAGAATGTGTATGACAGTTGAACATCTACCATCTTGTTGGCCTAGGGACCAAGAAGGGACTTCAGCATTTCTCTTCAGGACTGAAAGTAATCTTTAATATGCTCTCATCAATGCTGTTTCACTAGTGTTCAAATGCTGGGTTATTCCTGACTCAATTTCCCCTCCTGAAAACCAGGATGCTCTTGCTCATCTGTTGTACTAAGCTGTTGTATTTACCAGGGAATGTGTGTGCGGAATGATTTTTGAACCATGAATGAAAGATGCTTCA
The DNA here is from genome assembly GCF_054131305.1 of Coturnix japonica. NCBI lineage: Eukaryota > Metazoa > Chordata > Aves > Galliformes > Phasianidae > Coturnix > Coturnix japonica. The sequence goes on along the minus strand of NC_140669.1, from coordinate 1,625,853 downwards.
GAGTGCAAAGAATTACTGCATTGTTTTTATTCATGACTTGAGCTGGGTTTTAGTTAGTTGCGTGCTTTGTATGCTGCGTACTGGGTTTTTATAGCAGTGTCTATGTTCTCTGGGTACCTAAGCAGAGATTTTCATTTCAATAGTACACAATTCAGATGCTGGATTCATACCAAATTCACCTCCTCTGCACATTTTAACTGCATTATTAATAATAATATGGTTGATTGCTGATGCTATATATTTGTTTTCTAAAGAGCTTGTTGAGAAGCTGGGCGTGTTAATAAGGTATGGTATGTTTCTCCTGTGTTCTCAGCAAGGTTCCTGCTTGTAGCATGCAACTGGCACTGCCCATATTCTCTTTTTACTGCTTCTAGGCAGAGTGCACAGGCATTTTCAATTCACTAGATTGTTCACAAGTTACCTCCAACCCAACCTTGTCATTGCAATTTGTCACACTTGCAGTGTATGCTTTTATGAGCTGGATTCTGCTGGAGTCTCATCGCATCAGGCCAGTGCTGCAGGGTACGAGACAACAACCAAGATCTCGAGCATAGTTGAAGAGGTAGAGCTATAAGGAGAAAAAATAATGGCTGCAATCACTATTAGGTCCCCTGTTCCCACAGGTCCTGCAGCCTTTTCGACATTCGGAACTACAGTTCAGCTGTATGACTCCCTTTCCCTTTGCCAGTATACCTGGCATCTTCTCCAGCATGGCAAGGGGGGAGAGCAGAAACCCTGACATGGTATCTCTGGAGGGAGTATGCTGGGCACTGTTTCAATGGGAATCGTTTTAGAGGAGACTTTCTCTCTAATCACCTTTTGGCTTACTGATCATGGGAATTAGGGCGGTGTTATGAATGAACCTCAGGCTGAGCAGCATTCACAGCTTTACTGCAGAAATCTGGGCTGTCCTTGGACTAATCATCAAAGGTTGTTTTATCTCATGTTGGAAGCAGTAAGGTTATGGAAGTGCCAAAATTAAAAAGGTGAGGACAGAATTAGTCTCCTTCCCTTTAGTGGGAAAATATTGGTGGTAGGTGGATGGTTGGACTGGATGGTATTGGAAGTCTTCTTCAACCTTGGTGATTTGATGGGAAGAGTTGTAGCTTTCTCATGCCTCTCACATCTGCTTCTTAGGTGCTTAGAACTTGAGTTTGTTCCTTGGTGTGTTTTTGTGCAATCCCTAACATCAGGATTCCTTGGTCCCAGCTACAGTTTTGGGTTCATAGATGCTGTATAGTGATACCTATGTAGAGATTGTGTACCTTCCTTGAAAAATGAAAGTTAAATTGCTTCTGTTAAGTTAAATTGCTAAATCTACTGATACCTTTGGTTGTATGCTCCTTTATGGAGTTGGGTAAACTTTCATTTTCAGTAAGAATGAGTTAGGTCTGGTAGTTATATGTATACACCCTTATGAATTTTGATACAAAACTTATATGGCGGGGAGGGGGGTATGGCATGGGGAGGGGGAACACACAATAACAAGTAAAGCTGCAGTTCCAAGCCAAGGATGAGCAGAGCTTCACTGAGCTTCTCTTTCTCAATTTGTCGTTTTGTTCACATGGAACAGTTGCTGAAGCTGTTTTCCTCAGATATCCTGCAATAAATTTGTGCTTGTACTATGCATATTTTCTTGGGAGGAAGAGATGGAGGGTATCATGGAGGAGCATGGAGCTCCTCTGCCCTTCACTTTGCTCCCTCTTCAGATCAGTGCTGGTAGTTGGTCAAGTTTTTGACAGAGGCTTGTGGCCTGTTGGGAGAAAAATGAACGCAGGGACCTACATGTGGGTACAGGTCCAGCATTGTTTTGTTAGCAGACCACACAAGTGTCGTGATATTTCCCAATCTCAGCCTGTGGAGGGCAGCATTAATCCTAATCCCAGTTCACCCAGCATACACAAACTACAGGACAGGCAATGAGTCAGAGGAATGCTGTCATCTTGTGAACATGAGACTGTTTTACTTGGGGTTTTGGTTAGATCTTGATAGAAGAAGTGGGAATACTGATGTTGCAGGCTTGATTGTTGCTATTATCTCCTGTCCCCTCAAAAAGGGGAGGGTGGTCTGAGATGCTTCATAGGCTGCTCTCATGCTGCAGCATTGAGGGGCTCCTCTGGTGCATTTGTTCCACTCAACCAGCATTTTAAGTGTCTTTCCTCTTGTTTAACAGTGTTGCTATAATAAGATTAGGTCTGGACTTTTCATTGCTGCTTCTCAAGTTTTGGTTAACGTGTTCTCAGATTGCAGGAAGCATATTTGAGCAGATGCTTATAAATAAGCTCCATTGCTGTCTTTCCCTCTGAAAAACATTAAAGGATTGGAAATAGTGATGCCATTGAAGTCTTGGCATCAGTTTGCTTAAGTGATGTAGGACCTCATTCCAGATAATATTCTGGAGATGTGTTTTTCTTTTTAAGAAGATTTGGTCAACAATTGACAGGAAGAAGAGGTTAAATAGTAATGAGAAACTACTGTAATTGTGCTTTTTTTCAAGGCTGGTGCTGTAAGTGATTACATGCATGATCGAAAACCATACGCTGGCTCCACAAATGCAGCCTGACCTACCTGTATATTTTCAATACGAGGTAATGTCTCCTATTTCTAGGAGAAGGGGAAAAAAAATCTGCTGTTTTAGGCTATATACAAATGATAAAAGCGAAGACATCAAAGTGTGCAGCCTTTCAACTCATTCTCAATTAGAATAAGAGTTTGGTTGCTGTTTTAAACATTTATGGCTAACTAACTGTGACAGCATCTCAGCTCTGCAAATGGGATGATTTTGGATTGACTTTTGATCTGACTGACAGTTCCTTATATACTTTGGTGTTGGTTTATAGCACACGAGTCTGCATTTGAATCCACATGTGACTAATTAGGAGCTGTTTATGGTCTGTATGTATGCGTTCACACAAGAATAAAAGCTTTTTCTTAACTGGAGCCAGGTTATTAATGAAAAAGTTAATTTAACAAGGTGCCTGACCTGCTAGGTTTAATACACCTATAACAAAGATTAAAAAAAGTCTTTTTTAGCATAAAGAAATTTAAGCTAACCTTAACAGTAAGTGTGTAAGCTGAGACGATGCACTTGAAATCCTTCCATGCTTCCATGGCTGTTACACTGCGAAGTGTTGTTCAAACTGTTTAACTGTATGTTTATGAGCATCTCAGAGAGAAACTTCATTTGTTTGCAAATTCTAGCTTTTCTGACAAAAAAAGCCATGCATTTATGCCGATCCCTTCATCTACCTTTATCGTAAGGGCTCTTGACAACACGAGTGCTCCTATCGTCTATTTGTGCTGCTGAGCACCTTTGGGGGTTGCAAAGAGGCTGCAAAGAGAAGTACTAAAATGAATATGAACATAATAACATTTTCGTGATAAAATAATGCTTCCGTGTCACAGAAAACGAAGCTGTCAGTGTGCCTTTGTAGGCCTCTCTCAGGCTTAAGAAAGGGTCCTTGACAGTTTCAGCATTGCCTTTAAATATCTTATTGAAATGTAGATTAAGACTGTACATCTTATAATGGTTGGGAAGCCTTTTCATTTTAAGTCTTGTAGAAAAGCAAGCATTAAGTAAGTATTAACTTTAGCAGTTATATTTTAGCATTTTTCTCAGGTTGATCCCTCCTAGACCCAATATTTAGATCTATTTAAAGAGGCAGTAGATTACCTGCCAGTACAGTAGTACGGCATTGTGCGTTTCTCTGAGTTGCCATGAAGTCAGATTAGTTCTATCTTCTATTAGTGCCATCTTTCATGTGTTTTACAAAAGCACTGTGTGTATACTGATACTACTGTCAACGATGCTTCAGTGTTCTCGGTTAATATGTAGTGTTTTAAAACATACTGTAGTTTAATGTTAGCTTACTGGAAGTAGAAATGACATAGGAGCTGTCTTCTTCAAAATACTCTTAATTCAGAATTAATCTTTTAACTGTTTCTTCTAATGAAATGTGAAATAGTGTTTAGTGTATTTATCAATCAAGATTTCTTTTAAATCGCTTTGAGTCTCAGTTTTTTAGGTGTTAACTTTGGACTCGTTTGGACTAAATTGGGAAGAGTTTATCTTTCAGAAGGCTCTTAACATCAGAGAAGTCAGTTTCTAGCAGTTACTGGTCTCTTGCTGTGATGTAGTCAAAGCTGAGAGTACCCATAATGTCAGATCATTTCTACATCTCATACTTGCAGATACCTTAAGCCCTGGTGGAGACTTGTAATCACTAAACTCATAGAAATATCATCTCAAAGGTAATGACCTAGCTGTAACAAGATGGTCTTGTTGCTGTTTCTTATGTAACCGATATTATATATATAATGAGCTTGATTTTGCAATGCTTAGCTGTTACAAGGGTAACTTTCAGCTGCACAGATGTGATATAATTAATTGGAAGCAAAAAAAATGCACATTTTCTTAATACACTCTGACCTTTCAGGATGGGGTTCCTGCTTTAAACAGGTGTGAGAATTATGGTGCTTTAATGATGTTGGATTCCTGTTTGCTGAAAATGTATCAATAAATATTTGATTGTGGAAGAAATTAGTCTTAGCTCACATGAGATGGGAACAAGATAACACGAGAAAATGATTCATGAATGAAAAAGCTGTAGTGTGAGGATGCAGTAATGACATGTGTGCTTAGTGGAGTCTGATAGTGGTAGTTAAGCCTCTGAATAGCCAGCATATAAAATATAAGATGTCCAGAAAGTACTGCTAGGCACGTCGGTGGTCTATGTGAGCGCTGAAGTATTCAAATACTCCAGGTTTCTTTTTGTTTCTGAATGTTGGATTATCTTTTCCAGTACTTCCAGTATGAGCTGGTTGGTGTATAGGGAAATAATTGGATGGCTCTACAGAGGTTTAATGAGTGTTGGACTTCATATTTGAAGCCAGCTGAAACTTTCTGATTTCTCTTGTTCTGCTTTCTTACTTCTCCATTCCTATTATTCTGCATGATCTACTATTTAATGCTTCATGTATGAAAAAGTGGAATGACATTAATACATTCAGTTCTACAATTAATTAGTTGACTTGGAAGTAGACAAAAAAAACTATATTTTTAGGGAAAAACTATCAAAAGTAGGGAGTCTTACTGTTTTTAAAGCTGCTTGTAATGATTGGAGGTACTTTGCAGAACTTTCAGTGTTGACTAAATAACAGTAGCTTGTGTAATTGGTTTGAGGTGACATGAAAGCGCATCATCTCACATGCACTTAATTGCAAAACAGCACTCAGTCCTCTGCTAGGTGTTCATACTCTGCTTTTTGTGTGGTTTTCTACACATCAATGAGAAGGATGTTCCACTTACCAAGTTGGTAAAGATTCATGGAGAAACTTTCTTCTTCTGTGGCCTCAAAAATCAAGGTAAAGCGTCCATCTAAAATGGCCTAATGCTGGAAGGACACCAACAAAAATCTGGTTTTATATTCATAAATAGAAAAAAATGTTGTCCTCCTGATCTTGCTGCCAGGTTAAAATGAAATTGCAAAGTAGAAATGAAGCTTGCTTAGGAATGTGATGTTGTACTTGATTTCAAGCCAAAGCCATGAAAAAATATGTCAATTTCCCTTTTTGTGATTTTTAAAGAAAACAAACCCAAACTTAAATCACACAAAGTTCATTCAAGCTCAACCCAGGGATTTCCATCAACCAGATGAGAGAAATTCTTGAGAAACTCTGGCATTTCGGCAGCTTTTTGGATGTACCTGGGCTGAGATTTGATTGCAGCATCCAGAATCAAGTAGATTTTTTTCTTGGTTTATCTGAGCATAACTAATAAATCTCATTTGATCCCAGTAAATAACACTGTTAATTTTTTGATAGGGGTTACGTACTGGATGTGGTCAAAATACATTGTAGCTGTTATAAAAGTAGTGAGCTTTTCTATGTTATGTTAAAGACTTCTATTTTATGAGGCAGTTGTTTTTCTGCCTTGGTTAGAGCTTTCCATCCTTTAATCTCTACTTTCTTTTGGTCTGGGGTTATCTCAAAGCATTGTGGTGGTCTTACCTGATTTTACACATTTGTTTTCTGGTAGATGGGTGGTAACATCCAAGAAAACAACCTCCAAACAAACAGTAAGTTCACTCTTTGTAGCTATTTAATACTACTTTGTGCTCTTGTGCTCCCTCTACTGACTCTGCACCTAGCAATGATGTACCTGACAAGTACTTAGAGAAGACCAAGCATGGCTGCAGGGACAGGAGTTAAGAGGTGATGTGACTTGGTTTGGTGTCATAGCCTTGACTGTGGCCAGGTAGGATTGGAACCCAGATTGTGTGTATCTGGTGTCTGGTCAAAAAGGAAGCTTATACCTCAGTCTCTTCCAGGGGAAAGTCCACCTGCAGGTTGGTATTAATTATTAACCTTGTGATCTTTGAAGAGGATGAAGAATACAAAAGCTGTTGAGAGAAGTGCACATAGAGATCACCTCTATCTTTGCTGCTGTTGAGTCCTATCAGAGTCCAGGAAATTCTTTAGTACAGTTGAAGTGTTGGTGTTAATATAGCTTTTTTTTTTTTTTTTTTTTTTCATTTCATTGATGGAAAAGCTTTAAAATTTATAGCACAGAGGACTGAGCATCTGAAGTAGCACTAGAACCTTTCTGGTCAGCTTTATATTTCTTCTTTGCAATTAAAGAAATTGTGCCCTAGTCTGGGACCTTTTTCTCTTTTTTGACTATTGAAAACATTATGAATACAGAGCTTGAGACTTAAATACATCTGGCTAGGTAAAGCAAATGTCATTGCTTTAATCTGTTTTCATGTGGTCAATGTGTTGTGCTTGTTTTATGTGGATGTTGTGCTTTTCTTTTAAAATTAAACTCTTCATACGAAGAACAGAACAAACTTGAGCTCTTCCTAATGATTCATTTTCATGGTTGTTTTGGGATGTTCAGGCACCAAATCGTTGGTCATGATTTTTATTTCTAAACGCACCTCAGAAATTCATGTGATGGAAATACACGTCTATGGCTGACGGTAACCACAAGATATGCAACTATTGGATTTGTCATGCTACCTTGATATAAGTCTTAAAATACCCCTAATGTCGTAAGAGAATCAAATTTTAAATATATATGTAGGATATAGGAGTATTTGAAGTGTGTCATCCTAAATGGCTTTAACATTAAAATGTTTTTTACTTGGAGATTTCAAAATATTCAGCGTTCACCTTTGGTTTTAATATAGGAAATATTTAAAGGCTGAAGCTAGGTGATGCAAATGGATTTAGAATGTGAGGTTTATCTGGGATGTTGTAGAAGAATGTGAGAGAGGAAATCTAATCTGCATTCTAATTTCTCCAGGTTTATTTATCTGATTTGGTGTTATCACAAGTTTTAGTCATTCCCAGTCCTGCCGTGCTGGGGCTGCCCAGAGTGGTGGCTCTTCAACCAGAGGTGAACATTACACTGCTATATGGGCACTGATCAGCTTCGTGTGTGAATCTGTCACTTGCTTAACAATTTGCCGGACAGAAATCTTCCCAGATGGCTTTTCCCTTTTGCCACTTCTCCTGAGAGCTGCGGGGGTTATTTCAAACCAGAGCCAAGATTGGGCTCATGATTGCATCTTTAAGTTGCAACATCAGACATGAACTGAGCAAAACTGAAACTCCGAGTACTTCAGAATGTTCATAGGATTTATGCATTATTGGAAGATTTAAACATTTGTGAATATTCGTTTGCTTTTTCTAATGTTTACAGCCCAGCTTTGAGCTGAATTAGTGATTTATTAAACCACAAAGCATTACCCAGATTTTTCTTGCTTCTGATTTGAAACAGTAGTAGGCAAGCTTTTAGATGGTGAGATCTTGCATACCTGAAAAGAAGAATTCTCTGAAATGAGAGACTGATGTATTCAGGTTTTAAACAACTCTGCTGGGATCCCAGAATATGTGCTCTAAATTATTGGTGTAATAGTAGATAGATTTGGGATGTCTCAGTCTTATTTTTCAAGTGATTTTATTTTCAGTTCTGTTTTCCTTCTTCCCCTCTCAGTTCAAACTGGGGTGCAGAGAGGCATCAAAAAGGGAAAGGGTGGAAGTAAGTGACAGGATGACTTCGTATTGGATATTGCACTGGAATATAAATACATTTTATTAGTGTGTAGGTTGAAGCAAGTTTCCTTCTAAGTAGATGAGTTTCTCCTTAGTACATTTAAGTGGGTTCATTCTAGTGTAACTGAGAAATCTCACAATTTTCTCTTCTTTTGGAAGAAAATACTATATACCTGTAGTTAACAAAATGCGTTGTAATGTTCCTCTGTGCTCAGGTAGATATGTTTGTTTTAATTCTTGCATAGTTAATTTTGCAAGTATTAATCCAGCAAACAAAAAAGGGGAGGTTCCTTATTGTTCCTTCCTTCTGTTAATAATCTTTGTCTCATAAATAATTATACAAATTGAATCATCAATAGTTTGCAGTTGCACAGCTATAAGGTGCTGAAGAAGTCTGTGTTTTGCTTGAGGGGAGCAGGTGAAAGGGAAAGCGAGTGTGTTTGTTTGTTTTCTTGGCTCATTGCTTTATGGATATGCAGGTCCTAAAAAATAAATGGTGGTCAGAAATGAAGAAACACGTTGTTTGGGTAGTTAGAAAAAAAAAGATGCTGTTTTTTCTATTTGCCAGGGTCCTTCTGAGCAGCGTGTTTGGCAGCTACCAAATGACATGGCCTGCACTGGGCTGATTTGACGAAGCCTCTGGGATGTGTTAAAAAGTAAACCAGAGCAAATCACGTACTGGAAAGCATAACTCAATCAAGGAAAAATGTATGATTAAGGGTGACATGGGCAAGGAAAGCTTTGTCAGAGCTCAGGGTAAATATTTGTATCAGTGTGAAGTGAAAGCTTCACATTGCTGATGTCAAGCAGCTGGAATTTTCATTGTTTATAAACTTTTGTTGTTACAGTTGGATTTTGGCAGAAAAGGTAGCAAAGAGAGAACAGTTTCCCAGCAAGCAAGTCTGAATTTTGATAAGGCAGTTAGGATGGATAGAAATACTGCATCTTTACATTCCTGCATCTCAGGGCATCGCATGTGACCACCAGTTGCTCTGACACATGGTTGACTTGCCCCATTGGAGTTGTCCAAGCACAGTGTGTGCAAAGCTGAGAGATGCTGCAGATGACTGCTAGCCTCTTGAGAAGGCAACCAGTAACCATCAGCTCACGAGACTTAAATAGCTGCTTTAACAACCGCAGCTCTGTCTTCTTCAGAGTCCGGAGTTAATTTGTCTTCAGTGAGTGTTGCCAGAATGAGTCAAATATATTTAAAGAAGAAAATCTATGACCTATTTGGGGATTGAACCCAATTCTTTGGATTCTGACCAGGAGCCTGAAGATGAGAAACTAACAAACTACCTTCCCCTAACCCTAATGTACTTGAACTGCAGCTATGGGCACGTACTTTGCAAAATACTTTGTTCTGCAAGTTGTTTTATTACTTATTACTTAGTTCCAAGGATTTGAGATCTAGTAGTTAATCTGTAGTGGTTTCTTTCTGGGGGTAAAACTTGGATTCTAGCCCTGTGTAATGTGAGTTAGGGTTGATTTTGGTGATAGCTCCCAATATTTGGATATATTTTGGTAAACAGCAGCTCAGCTGCTGTGGATGGAAGTTTTCAACATTGGTGGTTCTTATGGTGCCATTTGTCATTGGGGTGTGATCTCAACTGCCGCTCCAGGCCTCATCTCTAACCCTGATGTGGGAAGTAAGGTGTTGCAGAGGCAACCTGTGGGAGAAGCAGCATTGCAAGAAAAATAGTTAAAGCTCTAAGAATGGTAATTAAATTCCTGAGGAAGGAGCAATTGTACTCGAAGGTGGGTTCTGTTGAAGAGTTGGCTGGGTGTGTGGCTTGAAGGTGTGTGCTCCTCTGCTCACGTATGTCAACATGCTTCCATTTAAAGAGCTCTATATTTTAGTCAAAGCAAACCAGGAGCTATCCCTGCCAATGAAAAACGGTGCTCGGCAAGAACCTAACAACATTACCCAGCTGCACTAAGAATAGAAATCAAGCCCCTGCTGGTATAATTAAGAAATCTTCACTTCCAGTCCCTGGGCTTTAGAGACCTGGATCACTCACTAATTCCAATTTAGAGAGCTTTTTTGATAAGAGCTTTTGTAAACTAGGAAATAAGCTGAGAGTGAAAACTTTTCATTGCAAGTATTTTAGTTACGCCGTCAGGCTGTTCAGTGTTATTTCATGTTTGGTCTGTCCTGGAGGGAAATCAGATATATCAGCACTGAATTGAAGAAATACAGTGTACTCATCTTCCTAAGGGTGGGGGGGTGGGAAGGTGGCACTCATCCACAGTCTGCTGTCTTATGTTTGTAGAAAACAGCTATTTCCTAAGTGTGTAGCTTGGCTTGGCTATAACCTCCTGAGCCTCCTGGCTGCTTGGAGCTGTGGCTAATGTAGGGGCAGACACTCAGCCTGGGCACATATGAATGTTTGGGTGAAATTAATCTATTTCTGCATCGTGAACTCTGTAGTTGATTTTTGATCTGAGTTAGCTGAGGGAGCTGCTCTGGCTGGCAGTGTTGGAGGGTTCAGTGTCACCTGTCTCCAAATAGGATAGGTAGACCATTATCTGCTTTGTTTCCCTCTCTACATGGAAAGAAGTATGGCAGCTGTAGGAACACTGAGAAACTTGAATGTCTGTTTCTTTTAACACAGGTGGATATTGGTTTACTTTCATTGTAGCTTCTCTTTGACTCATCTCTTGTTCTTGTTTAATGTTTCTTAACATTCTTCCTTCTCACCAGGCTCTCTTCTGCAGTTTCTTTGAAACAGCATGTGAATTTGGTACTACTTGTGTGTGATTCAAACCTTGTAACCCACGCATTCCAGGAGGTTTAAAGATACTGGTGAGATCACCCGCCTACTCATTACTTATTATTTTATGCATGGAACAGGTCAAGTATATGCCTTGTAAAACTGTGCATCATAACTATTACACCGCACAGAAGATGGAACAGCATATTCTGTTTCTAATGCTGCCACTGACATCTAGTTAATCTTTTCTATTTGCGTTCTCACCTGGGACACAAATGTTGATACCTGAGGATGATCATTTGGGAGGTATAAATTCTGAGTGTATTGGATCAAGTGAGATGATGATGATGCCTGTCACAAAATCTTGATGTGGTGGATTTTTATGTGGCTTTTCTGCTGCTTTCCACTCATTGAGTGTAAGAGCACTTTACCTTTGACAGACCTTGACAGCACTGATAATCTATTTATGGAAGGTTTAAGTTTAGTGGTCTTTTACGCTATTGTTAGTGAGGTCTTCCCTCTGTGTTTCACTGTATTCTTCTCACCTCTGCTTTCTCCAGTCATGAACTGAACCTTAGTCACACTGCCCCCACCCCATTGCTTGTACCATTTCCTTGCCTATTTATTTGTTTTTGAGAACAACAGCTCTAGTAGTAAGAGGCCATGGTCTGAATTTTCCTGTTCTATGGAAGATTCTCAGTGGTGTTCCTGCTGATGTAAATCAGGTTGTCTTTGCTGTCCAGGATGAGATGTTGCTCATGAGTTTGGGCTCACTTCCTTTCCTCCTTCTAGGAGTTGGTGTTCATTCTGACTTATTTATCTTTCCAACAATATTGTGATAGGAATCCAAATGTAGAAAGTTACTCTAATGGAAGATGGTTTCTGCTTCTCAACAAACCTGGTGCTACCACTGTCATAAGCATCAAGCAGAGCTCAGGGCTTTAATCTGACTCTGTGCCTTTTTGGAGTCTGAGTTAGCCAATGAACACAGTGTGCAATAAATGTCCAGCTTCCTCCTTTTTTGATTTCTCCCCTTGCTTTAGAGGCATTCAGCATACTTGCAGAGCTCCTTGTATAGGTACTTTAACCATGTGGCGGAAGATGAATGATGGTAGTGTCCAGAAGATCCCTTCTAATCTCTTTGGGGTTTGAAGTGCTGAGATTTGCCTGTTATGTGCCACTCGTGCAGCCAAATCTTCCATCATAGAGGGAGGCCACTCCTCACCCCATGTGCAAAAAGCCTGAGCAAAAGGCCTCCTGCAGCCCAATGTTTGCTCTCATCAGCTTTTTTTTCCTTAGGGAAAATAAGTCCTCTCTGCAGAGGGGCTGCACCCCAGGCAGATAACAAGGAAGCTGGGCTCCGTAGGACCTGGTGAGGTTTTGAGGGTGGCCCAGGCTTTGGATACTACAGCAATTTACTTGGGCATGCAGACCCCCCCCCCCCCCCTTGCTCTGCCTCAGATGCATGCAGTGCACTCTGCAGATACACTATTATATGCCACCAGTAACAAAACTTGATTAGTCTTGAGGGTTTTTATTGGAGTAAACAGAGTATTGGCAAGGTTTGCATTTGATGCTTTCAGAGACCGGCTACTGCTTTTGCAAGTTACAATCCCTATCATATTTGAAGCTTTTTTTTCCTTCTGAAGAGTAAAAACACAACTTAGGCAAACTTTTTTTTAATGGAATGATGTAACTACTGAACTGCAGTAAAAACGGCAGATGCTGTCAGATGATAAGAAGCCGGTGCAAAGGAAAGCCAGAGAGGGGCAGAATCCTCAAACTAATTCCAGGGGAAAAAAAGCAAGTTTTCACAATACAGTCATTTTACCCGCTTTTGCATGTACCTGAAGTTTAAATGTACCTTGGATGTGCAGCAAAGATAGGAATAAAGCTGAAGCCAAGCGGTGGAGCAGCACAAAACCAGCTCTGCAGAGGGGACTGTAGGTGGAGCTCGGCTCTGCGATTCCTCGCTGCTGCTCTACAATGAAGCGATTGTTTCCCGTCTCCGCTCATCAATTCCTCCTTCCCTCTCTGTGCTTTCTGGTCGCATGTTCTATTTATTTTAATGTATACCTTTGTGAGAAGCCTGTCTCTGAGTGGTTAGATATCCCGTTGATATGTGGCCTTCTGGGGTGGGGGGGAGCTGGGGGAAGGAGTGCAGTCTATTCCCATGACATCCGTGGGCTTTGTAGAGCCAAAAAAACCTTCTCGGGAACACCTAATCCTTGGGCTCGCTCCAAGGACCACAATCTCTCTGCACAACTGACATGGGCCGCTTGGGACACTTGAGGGCTTTAGGTGTGTCTCTCTGAAGTCAGCCACAGCCAAGCATGAGGCAAATGTGCCCAGACCAAAGAAAATAAATTATGTGGGCTCCAATTTTCAGCAGTTATGAAGTATTAAATTACACATCTGAAGTGTTCACTCTGGGATTAACCCTTTGGAGCAATGTGTTGTGGTGGTTCTTCCCGGTGCTGGCCTTTTGAAGGCATGTGGGTCATCAGTCACAAGGCTGAAGCACTAATTGAAATATGTTGTATTTAACAGGTAACACTGAAGAGAGAGCAATAGAAAGAGATCTGATACCTGTGCAAGAGCAGGTGTGAGGAGCAGCTCTGGTGTGTTCTGGGAGGGCTCTGTGTGCCTTTACAGGTTTTTGGGTTGTAAAAACCCATGATTTTTAGACTTTTTTGGATCCACAAATGTAACTTGCGGCACATTATTAGCATATGCTTTAGCACAGTTAGCAGGGCCCCTGTAGCTGCCTCTTCAGTCAGGTTTGCAGAAGTGGTTGCAAACCAACGCAGTGTTGCTGAATTTCTTGCAAAAAATCTACTGAGAAGGAATTAGCTCTTAGTAAGAGATACAAAAAGTACATCCTGCCCTGCCTCCCTCAAGTATTTCTGGTTCCCCACAACCATCTGTAGCATCAGAAATCTGGTACATTATGTTGCTGCAACTTAGTGTAAACCTTACTCTGGAAAAACAAACCACTGATTTTTATCTGTGGGTATTTTTTTTTTAAGGTGTTTTTTTTTTTTAAGCAAACAATCGGCTTTTGGAAATGTTAATAATAAGCAAATAGTTATTTAGAAGGAGGCTTTGGGCATTTTCACATACAGCCACCCTGCTGCTCCCTGTCCTGCTTTGCCAGGGCCATAGGTGGCTGCTATAGGTTCTCTATGGGAAGGGGTGGATGATGGGGCTTTGTGGGGTGCTGGGCTGGAAATTCCCACCAGGAACTGGAAAGGGAACAGAAGAACAAGGAAATATTGGAGGTTGGCTTTGAGGTTTCAGAAATCACTTCGGCCCAATCTTCAGTCTCTCCTGTGGTAAGGAGAGACCTTTAGTATCCCTACACAGTATCAGGCCTAGAACACAGTCTGTGTGTCATAATGTGTGTGTAAATACCACTTATACATTTTGGAGATGACAAATTGGCATGGTTTGTATTAGAGATGAGTATCTCTGGCTTGAAAGTGTCTTTCCAGAGTTCTGTATTTTCCCCTTTCCCTACCCTGCTGACTTAGTAGATCTCAAGTATGAGTTGGTTTTCCATCTCTGTATTTTTAGGAGAGCTTTCACAGAAGTGTAGGCTTGGTGTTTGAGGGGGAGGCAGTTGCAAGTTATCAGTAAGAGATATCAGGAAAAGTCGAAGGAGGTATAAACAGGGTATTTTTGTGTATTTTGTAAATGACCTTGTGACTCAAGATTTCTTTCGTAGTACTATCTCCAGGTCTTTAAAGTCTGCTGCATTACAAGAGAGGGAAAACAAGAAAGGTGTGTGTGGAGGGAGGTTACCTCTTTAGTCGATGGACTGATGCCCAGCTGGTGGTTGCTGCGGGGCACTGGAAGTGTTTGGGGTCATGCAGTGCTCTGTTGGTGGGCAGAGACTTGTAAAGAAAATGTCCCTGCTCCTGCCCCTAGATAACATTGCTGTCTTTCCTTAAACCATCAGCAATTCCAGGCTTCAAGCTTAAATGTGTTGTCTAGAATACAGTGCTGAATCTGTGCGAGTTCACCTCTCTCTTTGCTCCTCCCTCCAGCCCTCAAGAGCACGAGCAAAGCCTATTCTTAGGTTTAACTCTGAATGCGTTTCCTTCTGTGGGTTTAAGTCAGGCCCTTAACGCTCTTTATGTCATTTTTGTGGTCGTTTTTTTTCTCCTCTTGTGCTTATAAAGTTCAGAGATCTATGTGGTGTACACACTGCAGTCAGGTCTCTGTTTATACCCATAAGCCCCCTCAAACTGGAATTCATCCTTGAAGACCCAGAAACTGCAGGAATTTTGCCTTGTTATGCTTTATTGCAAGGACATGAATTGCTTCCAGTAATCACAGCTTTCTATGCAATGGTGTTGTAGCTGGTGGCTTTTCTTCTTTTTCTTTTTCCAGGTAGCAATAGAGTGAGGAGGTTGGTTGTTTTTCTCACCTGATTCCTCATTGATACGTGACATCTTGTTGGCATCAAAAAAGTGACAGTAGGGAAATAATTGCTTTTAGGATCAAACCTAAAGCATTTCTGGCATGTCTGAAAATCAGGGGTTTTGCCTGCTCAAGAGAAAAGAGGATTTGGAAAGTGTGGAATAGAGCTATACGCAAAGGCTTTAGTGTGGATTAGAGCACCAAAGCATTTTGGCACGTTTGGGTCTGGGCCAGCACAGCGCATCACTGAGATGAGGCCAGATGAAAAACTTGGATCTAGCTTTTCTTCCCAACACTCTGGGATTGATGCTTGGGTCACTGGTTTGGTTCCAGCTCTAGGGGAAGCTGGTTTTCTTGTGTTCTGGTTGTGAATACCTTGAATGTATGAATTTTCTAGCATATGTATTTAAGACACTCGGTTGAATTTTTTTTCTTGAAGCTTTCCTGTGCTCTAATTTTGAACCCAATCAAGCTCTCGTAGAATTTAGAGTCAAGTGGAAAGTGAGAAAGCTGGATTGTAATCAGAGAAACCCCATGAATGTATGAACTGGGAGGTAAGGGGTAAGGTGCCTCCTGTGACTTATTAGATCCAAAACAGCACTGAGGATATTTGCTCTCCTGTTCTAGGGAAACCAGATCCAAGTGGTTTCTTTGCTCTGTTCCCTTTGTAAAGTAGCTATGAGGGAAACTGCAGACAAGTCTCAGCCAGAAAATCCATCTGGTATGAGAAGAAGGGGCCAAAGTACAGCTCTTTGAACGCTCAAGTCTGCCTTCTGTCTTGACTAAACTGTCTCCTACCCTGTCTGTTGATGCGGTCTCCTGTTCACTGGTGCTCTTCACATCAACTTTACTATAGCACCTTCACTATCCACATGCAAAGTAAACCTGTGTTCAGATTTTGAAGGATTTAGCACTCGGTGACCTTGCATCCTGCTTGCTTTCCTCCCCACGCTTCTCCTGTAGCAGCCCCGTGTCTGTATGATGGCAGGGCAGTGATGGGCCGTCATGGCTCAATTCTGGGGAGCGGAGGAGGCTCTGACACACCTGTTCTTTCAGATGATGCTTGAATTCATGGGTGGTTCCAAAATCTTTCCCCAAAGATGTTTAATATTCACTTCAGTTAACAACTTTCAACCAACTTTAGAAGGGGAAAAAGTAGTTTGTAGTCAAGCTTGATGCTGTCTCAGAAAGAGAACACCCAATACAACAAGATAAAATACAACAAGATAATTTTGATACTGTAAAGATAAAGCATGTATTTCTTTGTAAGTCCATATGGATAGAGAATTGTATTCTAAAGACAAGTTCATAAAATATAACCCTTGCAAAAAAGCATATGTTTTTTTTTCTTTCCTAGCAAAGCTGAGCATGGCAATGACAGCATCTCTAGCTAGTTACAGGCCTTTAGCTTTTGTATTCCAGCTGTGAAGGAGATTACTCTTAATTTTTACATGGCCAAAAATGCATCTACAAGTTACTGTGGGGATCACTTCTTTTGTCTGTTCTGTATATTAGTTTACGTAAATATGCTATCATGATGGTTATGGCTTTTATGCCACAGGAATATGGGTACTACCAAAATGGCAATAAGCAAGTTGAGAAAGCAAACGCTAATGTTAGTGTGAGAAGTCAAGTACACGTTGAGATCCATGGTGATGTTTTTTGCTTCTCTAGATGCTTTCCTTAGTACTTTCCTGCTATACTGTGTTTCCAGTGTATATGCCATGGACTGGGCTGAGCAGTGCTTTGAGAGAGGACTGGAGATGGAATCCGCAGTAGTAATTCTTTATCCTAAACTTAATTCCGTGATCTCTTGACCTTGCTGTTTTGTTAGACTTGAAATGAATGAAATGAAATGAAGCCACGTAAGAAAATGAAGTATGGTGTGTTGCTGCCCAATGCTGCTGTATACAGGTGCAGCTTTTTGTGTGCCATGTGTTCCTTGGAAGGTGATGAACTCTTGCACATTGTCAACCACATCCCCTTGAGAGCCACGGCCATTGCTGCAGTGACACCGGTGATTTTGCAAATGATGCTGGATTTTAAAGCAAAACTTGCATCAGATTTTTGAGAACAGAACTCATTTAAAAAAGACAGTTTCTCTGAGGTTTCTTTAACCCCATTAACACAGCTGTTAAGAACATAACCACCAGACTGTGTTTATTTTTTTGTGGGAATTCTTGGCAATCACTCAAGAGATGCTGTTTCCCCCCATTTATTTGCTTCTCCCTCCACTAGAGGCAGAAATTCAACTTTTCCTCTGTTGATCCGAGTAGGAAAGCTGCCATCAGGGCTATCTGCTCAAGTTGGCCATGGGTGTAGCAAAAACAACTGTTTGTTTCATATTAGCAGAGGGCTGAATCTGGTGTTTTGGATGCCTTAATAGGTTCTCTTTGTGAGAGAAGAGGCAGCTTTGGGCTTTGAGCACTGAGTCTTGTCTGGTCTTGGATTCCAACACACTCAGTTGCTATCTCTACCTACCTCTCTGTTGAAGTTGATATTCATACAAACGGTAATGCAACTTTTATTCTTCTACTGTTTCCTGGTTTATCACACCAGAATTAAGTGTCTTGTTTTGCTGAGCTTCTGGGGGAACCACACATAAATATCAATAAATTCAAAGCCACATAACCCAGAACCAGAAGCAAAAAATAGTTTTCTTTAAGTATAGCATATTGGGTGGACAGGAAAAATCTCTTGTAAATGTGTTAATTCTTCTATCAGCGTTTCTTGTGTTGTTTCTTTTACAGCATGAAGTATGTTTACTTCTGGACTTCAATGCATGATATTGTGTCAGTCAGAGCAAAGAACAAACTAAGAGCAGGTGCATATGCCTTTAGTCACTTAAGGACGATTAGTAATGGTGCTGTTAATTTTGATCTAAGATAACATTTTTTTTCTGACACGTTATTTTTTTTCATAACGTGTTACAAGTTATTCAGGATCATTGTTTAGAATACTTACGGGAGAGAAATTGCAGGCGTTACTAGAGCTTAACTTCATTTTTATTTCCATTATCTTATATATTCTTAAATGGGGAGTAGTGTCCTAGCTATTTGCCTTTTACTCAGGGAAGGAATGGGAGCCTAACAGAGATATCTTTGTGCTGAATCTACTGTTTTTCCCCATTTTTAATCAGGTGTTGGGAATGGGATTTCCCGCATGCGCTGCTGCCTTCATTACTAAGTATGGATTTAGGACTGCTGTGAAAGGTTAGGCTAAATTGTCTATTGCAGTTCAGCAGCTTGAACAACCTTAGGAAATGAAAGTCTTTTAACATTAGTACAGCAGTGATATGACTTAATGGTGCTGTTATCACCTTATAATAACGCAACTGCATGTGAAGTAAGTTGTCCATAGGCCGTTGTCTCCTGCAGAGATGATGGCTTGCAGTAACGCGGCCCAATGGGCAACCTTGAGAGAAACTGCCTGAGATCTTAAAAAGGGCCGGTCAATTAATTTGTTCCAGCCCTGCAGGTCAGGAGAGAGATAAAATCGCTGCTGTTTACAGCTGATCATCTTGTATTAAATATAATTATTTTAAGCATTCAGCTCCATTTTCCATGCAATGTGCTGGGGCAGGGAGCGTCCAGTCTCTGTTGGCAGACTGGAACTTTGCACTTGCTGCTCATAAGAATAAGGCATCTTGCTCTTCTTGTGGTCTTGTTATAGAATCTTGCATGGGCATGAGTTCCTATATTGTTCTGTTTTCTTTCTGGTGCTTTTCTCCATCTTGCTACATACCCCGCTTGCTGTTTTGAGTGCGGTTACTGGTAGCATTGTGATGGTGCTGATTTTATGTCCACACAACTCTAGAGTTCCCTTACCATACGGTCATCCTGATGTTACCATTTGCCTCAATCATCCTTTTTGTAGCTGTGTGAACGTCTTAATTGATCTCATGAGCTATGTTAAAGATTTATAACTGACATCAGTATAGTTCATTTCACAGGCACATAACTATATATTTTCATCTGATTGGGGTGCCTTGCACACCTATTGCACATCAAAATGTATTCAAAGTTCTTCTGTCCCTGTAGTAACATATTGGTCATCTTGAAGGATATTAGAACCTTGCGTGACTCTAACCCTAGGCAAAAGGATAAGCTGTGAACTCTTGAGTTGTTTCTTTACGCTCTCAAAACAATACTTAATAATCAGAAATTCTTCTCTTCTTCCCTTGTAGTGGAGATGGTAGAACTTTTTCTGAGTAAGATTCAAAGCCATGTGTTGATGATATTGTTAAGCTGAAATGCATATATCAGAATGGCAATGGTGCCAGGAACTGCTTTTGGCCAGGCCTGTGTTTCTTGGTATATGCAGTAGAGGCATGTGCAATTAATGATGTTGGCAAAAGGAGTACTGTAGGAAAAGCACAAAATAAAAGGTTTGATGGTTTCTGCAAAGTACCGTGCCCATCTTTTCATGCGGAAAATGAGTAAATCATTACTTTAAATATGATTGGAGCATAACATGCACTTTGTGATGGGGCTTGTCAGTGAGCATTCAGGAGAAGCTGCCTGTTTGAAGATAAATTTGATCACAGAGAAAAGGAAATGTTTAAGGGTAGATTGGAAAATGGTAGAAAGCATCCTTTGTGCCACTAGAAGGATGCTAGGAGATGCAAACTTAGCTTACTGAGAATTTGCTCACCATTAATCTGTCAAGATATCAAACTATAGTGGTGTTGTTGGAAATAATCTTTGGACAGGGATTGTTCCCACTGGCTGTAGCCTGTATCACCTCCTTCCTCACCTGTGTGGTTGTGGTCTTGAGCTTAAATCTATGACTACTTTTGGCTTAAGTTTTGACTTGGAAAAAAAGGTGAGTGGCAATCCTGTGCCTCCATCTACACGTGCCTTCAGGTGTTATGGCATGCAGCCCATGTCTTACTGAGCATTGGCCATAGTGCTCATCAAAATGACTCAGATGCAGAAATCCTCTTAAAACTGTAGAAAAACTAGATGGAGGGAACCCATTTACCTAGCTAACCCGTTCTTCATATCCCTGACCTGTGTTTGACTCCTTTGTTCTTGTAATGTCAGTATATTTTAATGCTTGCCCTGTATCCACAGGAGTACTTGCTCTTCCCTCCCCTCCTCCATGTTCTCTATGTTAGCTATCTCCAACAGTATCCAGCAGTGAATTGTTTCTAATCTGAAGTATCTGCGACCAAATCACTCTTTCTCTCAAGTACCTTTAATAAATCAAGGTAGCTTTACTGGGAAGATAAAAATACTAAGCACATTTGGGTCACATTTAGGCTATGGATGAGAATTTTCAAAGCCCTGTGCTTCAACAGCTGTTATAAAGTAGAATGGCAATCTGTGTTTTGAAGGAACCATTAGCTGGGTTCTAGATTCATCAATTTCTAGTTAGGCTTAGGATTCTGTTCAGGTATGTTAGGAAAAACTATACAAGGGGTTTTTTTCCTAACAGGTTTTTTTCCTAGGAGGTGGGCTTAGTCTCAGATGTTCATGTATGGAGGCAAGATGGGAGGAAGATGGGAAGGCATTGGTGATTTTCCTTTTCTAGGGAGTACTTGAATAATCAGTGATTAATTGCATCTTTTCCACCTTTGTAGCCTTCCCCTCGTGGAAGCTGCATGTAGGACTGGCAGCTGAGCACTGGTTCTTGGAACCAGAGTGAAACTCAGCACCAGGCCTGTGTTTGTACGTAGCACTGCAACAGCTGGTTTGGATTTTAAAAATTCTGTTTTTATTAGAACGCTGACTCTTGTTTATCGTTATTGATTTTATTGGGTTATTATTGACTGACTACACCCCATGGGCCTATTAGTGAAGTGCTAGTAAAGCATTAAAGGAAGACTTAGGCTTTTCACTGCTTTGTACTTACAACATTTGCTTTTATCAGTGGTTTTTAGCCAGCTGCCTAGCTAGAGATGTGGGTTGTTTCACCCATCAGATACTACAAAGGGTAGGGGAGAAATTGGTGCTGTTCAACATATAGAAGAATACAAGTTTATAAGATTATTTATTGTTTTGTTGGAATAAGTCTAATTCTTCGGCATCCTTCTCATCTAGCTAAGACTTGTGGCTCACGTTGGATAGTGAGCAAACGTAATGGTCTTATTTGCAAATTAATAAGAATAATCTACCATAATTTTGTCGGTTAATCTTTCCATGTGGAAAAGGATGATTTATTTTTTTACTCATGTGAATCGAATGATGCTTACTTCTCTGCTAGAGCCCAGATGAGAGTTGAGTGGAGTTGTATGTTGGACTGCGTGTTATCTTAACTAAAAATTTGTGTCTGTCTGATTGCTCTCTCCTAACATAGTGCATCTTCACATTGCACTCCTTGACCATCTTGCTGATCCATATCATCTTTCACCTTAGATATTTCTCTTCCTTGCTCCATAGAAATGAAGTCTCTGTTTACCTGGATACCCCAGTGAGGAGCTGTGGGGTGACCGTACAGATGTTTAATAGTATGAGCAGAGAAGACATTAAGCAAACGATAGATTTCCATTGTTTCATTTCTAAAGACTCTCAAGCGACTGTGAATGATCAGCAGATGGGATGGCAAAGAGGTCTGTCTCCCTGACCCCTATTCCTATGAGTAGTAGTGAACTGCTGCTCGTGACTAAGAATGTCTGTTAGGGGACAGCACAATGGGATGACAATGAGAGACTTCTGTAGCTCTTAAGTGCAAGGTAGTCACTATATATTAATTAAGAAAGTAATACTTTGACAAACCTAATGCCGTGAGTAGGAATGGCTTCCCCTGTAATCTGTCATAAAGAGTAAATGATGGCAAAGGAGCGGCTTTACAATGTATCTTCAAGCCGAATCAATGGGTAAACTTTATTCTGTTAGTGAACAGTTCATCTTTTGGGGGAAGGGGGGGGTGGGGGTGATAATTTTAAAAATAAATAAATAAATGAAAAACCTCTGGCACTGAATGTGCAGAAACCATATGCAAACTATGCAGTAGAGGTTTTACCTCTACTGAGAAAACTGAGGGTGTTAAGGGCGGCGTGATCAGGATGTAAGTGATGCTGAAAGTCATCTAGTTGCCTGAATTATATGCAGAAGAAAGTCTCACATTATAGCTGCAAATCATAAGTAAGGTTTTTCTTTTTTATTTTTCCTATTTTTTTTGGCAAAGATTTCAGTGCAAGTTGAGTTCCCGAAGGAATCTATTCCCTACTTTCAGCCAGTCCAACACGTGTGTCATTAGATGTGTACTCATAACTTTGTTCAGAAACACACACCATTTTTACTTTAAAAAGCGATCTAATTTTGTCTCTGAATTTGACGATGGGTGCAGCAGATAGCAGCCAGGCATCAACAGTTAGTATTTAATTTGCTGGTACAATCAAACAGCGAGATGCTCTTACAATTGACTGTGCCCACAATTTTGTGCTTGACTGCAGGTGCAAAATCGCGGATGCAAAATGAGAGCACAACTTGATGATGGCTTAAAAATTTGGTCCATTGCTGTTTGAAAGCCTTTAACTTCTGTCTGTCAGGAGAATAATTTATCTGGTGGGTTGGGTTTTGCTAAACTGGAGTTGATCAAAATTTACTCTCAGGAATAAATAATCCTGTAAACAGATGCTATATTTACGCACCGAGACTGAATGACAAATAAAAGGTTGTATTACTTCAAATGAAATATTTCTATAGCATTAAACAGCTGTCAAGCCCCCCCCCTAAAATCTACCTCACTGTCACTTGTCATGTATGAAATATTGAGTGTATTCATTCTTTTTTAATGTAGTATGCACACTTTATATACAAAGAAGTCCTATAGCATAAATATGCATAATACAAGACTTCTTAAAAACAGCCACTCTTAAAAATTCCAATCTGTGTAATATTCATGTCTTTAACTTTCTTTCTGATAAAACGCATGTACTAACAAATCTTTTGAGGCTATTATTAGAGGTTATGTAAACCTACACCTTGTTCAGTAGCAGTGATCTGTCATACAGATGTCTGAGCCACATGCACTAGTGAACCCTTAGACTTCTAAGTCAAACTTACTTGTGTTTGACCCAACTCAGCAAAGCTGTACTTCCATGCTGGCCAAGCAACACAGCTCTGATTGCTTCCCTATAACAGTAATAACAACAGTAAGCACTTCAATTGTGTATTGGAGGAATGAGAAGTAGTTTGTCTCACCTCAGATCAGGAAGTCAGCTGCTTTATATCCAAATTACACTAACTAACTGGAGTGGCCTACTTCAGTAAAGGAAACACTCAGAAAACATTTTGCTTTTTATTTTAAACTAAGATTAATACTGTATTGTTTTTCATAACTACTAAAAAAAACACCAAACATTGTATGGTTTTCCAATTTTTTTTGGTCTCCATTACTGAAGTATGCAGGGCGCGTGCAGCAAGAGGCCAATTCACTGATCTAACTGTTCATTCAAATGTGATTAATAACCTCTCCTTTATACCAAGGGACACTACACTGGCACTGCTGGAAGGTAAACCAGAGATGCTTGGCATGCTTAATGCCTTGATATTGTGCTAAGTATTACAACACATGTAGGGTGATGTATGGCAACAGTCAATTAGAGCTCTTTTAAGAGACATAAAATAATTGGGAAGCAAAGATCAAGTTTGTACATTTTGTGCCTTATTTCATTCTTTTTTTTTTTTTCCTTTGCACAATTTCTGATAAATGTTTTCAAAATGTAAGGTTGTGTTCCTATAGAAGGGGCAGTAGGACACCTCACAGTCTTACTCCCTCCCCATCAAAGTGGAATGGAAAATGGGAAGTAGGGGGGGCAAAGGAAGTCTAAACCTGTAGCTGTAATGGTTCTCGGAAGTATGTTGGAGTATAGAATTATGAAGGCTGTGAAAGACCTCTGAGGTCAAGTCCAACACCAGCCATCTCCCCCCACCATGCCCACTGGCCATGTCCCTTAGTGCTGCATCCCCATGGCTCTGGGACACCTCTGGAGATGGTGACCCCACCAATTTCCTGGGCAGCCTGTGCCAATGCATTGCCTCTTTCTTTTTGACCCGCTTCTAGGCCATGACCAGTGAAATGGTGTTGAGAATCCTGCAAGTGTGTGTTAGTGGAAGACATTGAACCTTTCTGTTTTGCTTTAATATAAATCAGAAATCATTTTGAATCCCATACAGCTCTTGAGTCTTGACTCCTAGTGAACACCAGTATTTTCTCAACAAATTCCATGTAAAAATTACTTTTTTACCTAAAACAAATAGAGCACCAGTCCTACTTAACTGCTTTCGGACCAGGACTTTTTTCAAGTAAATAATGTCACAGCTGCTTCTAACTGAATAAATGAATGAAAATACATTTGCATATTCATGATCTTCCCAGGGTCCAGCTCTTTTCCTATTAATCCCTGCTCATTGGCAGATTCTCACTGGAAGAAGCCAGTCCTGGATTTCAAGCTCTTGGAAGTCTTATTGTTCCTTTCATGTTATCCATTGCTGTTATTCCTCTGATCTTCCTTTTACCTTCACCAAAATTGCTGAAGTTTTCAATGAAGGTTGTACCACTTCTATTAGGGGAAAATCACAGCTTTTTCACTTAGAAATTCCTCTGCAGCTTTTCTGCAGCTTTTTTTACTTTCCTCTTTCTAATGCTTCTCTTATTTCATGTATGATTATTACTTTTTCCTCAGTTTCCTTTTCCTAGTTGCTTGCTGTTATTCCTCCCTGTTCCTTTATTAATTCCTCTTCCTCACATTATTTTTCTGCTCGCTCCTCTCCATTCCTTGCCAGTTCTAACAGTCCATGATTTCAGATGGAAAATTCGTCACCGGAGCCCCTCCTCCACTAACATTAATGGCCGCTCTAGAAAGCCTGCCCTGCCCTCCGTCATCTAATTTCAGGCACTGAGGGGGCAGACAAAACAGATGGTTGGCACAGGGAAGGATGATTCACCGCTTGAAATCACGGTGCAACATTTCTGAAATTGGTGAGAGAGAAGGAGGTCTGACATTTGACAGAGCCATGTAAAAATTGCCCGATGGAGACAAAGTTCAGGCTAATCACTTGACTGTTATTTTCCAGATGCACCAATCGTATGACTGTAATTGTAAAGACAGCAGCATATATTGACAATACGCTGTTTCCCAAACATGCTATGGTTGCCCTTACCAAAAAAACGTTTCTTGCAGGATGTTCAGGTCAGACCAATGTAGTGAATGGGGAGTGCTCTGCCATTTGTTTCAGCCTTGAGTTGTTTTGGCTTTATGCATATTGGTTAATTCATCTACTTTCTGCCTATAGGAAGCTGTAGGTTTCCAGGTACACAACACGTTTGAGCACTTTTGATGCTGATTTCTTTATGAAGTGACAAGTTTTTAAAGAAGAATAAAGACAGAGCAGAGCAGGGAAGTGAGCAAGGAAAACTGCAGGAAATGAGTTTCTATGCATGTATCTGACCAGCATTTTGTATATTACTATGATTATGGAGATGTGTTTGTGAAAGTGGTAAGCCCCTACTATGATGGTAGCGGGTATTAAGGCTGGGTAGATTCTCTTGGGTGTGCATGAAGTTGTACAAGTGTGCATGGCACTGGCCTCGTTGACTTGTAGGTAGGTGCATCTCTTACCTGATTGCTTCTGTCCATTTGGGTATAAATGCCTTCAGCTCTGCTTTGGACTGAGCTGAAGCAACAGAGTTTATATGACATGGATATTGAATATCATGGTGGAAATATGTAATGACGTGGGGGGGATCAAACCAAACTCCTAACTGCATGAACTGAAAAGTGGCTTAGGAACTAGGAATCTTTGCTCACTCCTGATGGCATTTAGTGTACCACAGCTCTAAGCATCCAGCTTAATGAGCGAAGTTGCTTATAATTAGTCTTGCTAATTTTTATGAATTTTGGGGGTAGTTTTCCAAATGTTCTCAGCCTTCTGCTGTTCCTAGTGCTCTGAGCATGTCTGCAAATCTTGCTATTTGTTTAGATATCGAAGTGATAACTGAAATATTCTTAAATGTCAGTGCAGTTTTGTTTAACGCTTGCAAATTAGGCCTTTGTTTTATTGTTCACTTGATCATTCTTAAGCTGAGACTGAAGGAGGAAAGCAGACGTAGGTAACTGGAAAGTGCAAATTAAGTTACTCTGAAATAAGTTCCTTGTGAACTCCATGGGTAAAGGTAAACCCTGACTGGAGTGCTGTAGGCATGTTAAAAAAGTGGCTAAGAATCTAGATCTGCTCCTATGTTTTTTCAGCTCAAAGCCGACTTCTGTTATCTTAAATGGAGTTAATGCCTGGAGAATTCCAGGCAGAAAGGGTGAATTTCCCATGGGGTTCAGATGTTTTGGTTTCCCTGCATCATCTAGGATGTAATGCGTGTTTTTATTGTTATTTTGAAAGAGGTGCTGTTGATATTTGTCTCATGGAGTTGTTGCTCCTTACTGGGACAGCTAATTTATGATACTCTCATATGATCTTAGTGTGTGAAAGCCTGCTATGGCAGTGAGACCTAGTCAATACACTCAATCAAACCTGAGAAAGCACTTCAGGTAT
This sequence comes from Coturnix japonica, assembly GCF_054131305.1. NCBI lineage: Eukaryota > Metazoa > Chordata > Aves > Galliformes > Phasianidae > Coturnix > Coturnix japonica. Next base: position 1,599,158 of record NC_140669.1, on the reverse strand, counting down.
CCATCTTACATCAACCTGAATTTGACTGTCAGCATTGCTTTCTGTGCTGCATGAATTCCATTGACTTGCTTTCCTTTGACAATGGCAGGCATGTATGTGCATAAACATAAGCAAAAATGTCAGGCCCATCCTCCTGGAGATGGGTTCCAGCCTGTGTGTCTTAATTCTGAGCACCTTTGATAATGTCCCCTTGGCAGCTGTGAGAATTGGCTTTCTTAGGGTGAGGAGCATGAAGACCCTCTCCAGGATATGGACCAACTTCAGCACCTTGGAAGAAATAAGTTCTTTGTACTTAACTCTTTTTTGTCCTGCAAATGTCTTTGGAATGTAGGTGATTGAAGTTGGGTTGTTTTATTACGGCTGCAGGTTCTTCTTTATTTCAGGGTAATTGATGGGAAAGACTGAGAAATAATAAAAATATTGCCTTTTTTGCATTTAAATCTTACTAATGTAATGCTGGTCCAAAGTCACCAAAGTAACTCATACTTTATATATACATGCACACGTGTGTCAGTGCGTAACTTGTCTTGGGTCATTTCTTTAAAATGTAGGCTCCTGTCTCCTAAAATAAGCCATTTCTCTGCTTATGGAAAAGCCATCGCCATGCAGGTGTTTGTCCTTTCTAGCCAGTCCAAAACTTCAAAGGCCGGATCAGACTTCACATGAAATGTGGCTTAGTGACTTCATCTTGCAATGGATTCTGAGAAGCCCTTTTCTCTGATGCTCCTGAATGTGATGGTAAATAAAAGGAGTTTTTCTACTCTCCAATTTTGCCTTTTTGAAGAGCCTCTTAATAACACTCCAGATTTATTCACCTTCCTCCCCTTTGTTTTTGCAGTGAGATAGTTTAGGTGAGGTACTGATACAGTTGGGATTGACAACATTGAGCTGAAAATGAGTCTCATTTGATTTGCAAGAACTATCAAAAGTGCATTAAAAAAAAAACACAACAAAACCCTTTTCCATGTTGCTTGTTGCCCTATTACTTTTATTGCTATTGAACTAGAGGTTTGCCTGTCACAATACGGAAATGCTGATACAGGCTTGATTGCCATTCAAGTCTTTATGCTTCAAGGAATTGCTTGCTGTATAACTGCAAAGGAAAAAAGAAATCAACTTTTTTTCCCCCAGTAGATTATCGGAAAATATCAAATAGCAAAAATAATTTCAGTATGATTTGGAGGTTATTTGTGTGTCAGTAGGAACTCTGACCTTTTGTGCTGACTCTGGGGAAAACTTGTATCCAGTGTGATCACAGGAAACTCACCATGGGGTTTGTAAGCCTTGTACCACCCAATGCCTTCACACTGTGGCTCTGCCAGAAAGTGTTGCTGGATAATACCAGTGCCTTGCCAGAGCATCTGCTAATGGGTGTGGGGCCAAGGCCAGGTTGGATTGGGGCTTGGGCAGCCTGATCTGATATTAAATGTGGAGGTTGGTGGCCCTGCCTGTAGTGGATAGGTTTGGAACTTCGTGATCCTTGAGATCCCTTCCAGACCAACCATTCTGTGATCCTACACGGGCAGAACATTCTCCTTCAAACATGCAGACTGATCTGATGCAAATCTGTTTTGCATCTCTCTCCCAAGCAGGGTGCTGTAGCTAGCTCTAAGTGTGCTTTTTCCTCTGTGTGGGTATAGCCTTCATATGGGCTTGTTGGTGTGAATGCGCTTATCTCTGCTGCTCCCTGAATGGGGAAGGTAAAGCCCTGCAAAGACACTGTCTGTTGTGGGTCATTGATGCCTGACAACAAACTGCTTTGCAAGTAAGTTCAGTCTGGAGGATACTATTCACTGAAATCATGTCTGAGTTACACAGAAGTCAAATGAAGGAACTGGAAAAGCATCTGCTGTGTGGAAGGATGTTTGTTTGTCCCTTGTTTTGTGTTTTTGGTTTACCGGCGTGATCAATAGAGCATCTGTCTGGGAGGAGGTCTGCTTACAGAACTGGGATGCAAAAACCTCGAGCTGAGGGAGTATTACAAAGAAATGGCACGCCTTTCAAATGAAGGCTACAAATAGGTTTGCAACTTTCTTCTGTCTTTGGTAAATTACCCAAGTGAGGCCAAATCGCATTCCTAAAGACAGTCCCCTGGCATCCTTCAATAAACAGATTTTGCCCTGTGTGTAAAATGTTGAGCTCAGTGCTTTATGAAGTAAAGGTCATCTGAACATAGATGTTGCAATAAAGAGCTGCCTGTGAGTGCTTCCACTGAGCGTGAACAGCAGCAATATTGCCTTCAAAACTCTGTGCTAATTGATTAAACTTCCAACAAACTAATTTTAATGAACCATACCAGGTTAACTTTGTTCTTCCTTCTTACGATTCCAAAGGTTTGTTAATGGTACGTGTATGGCCTCAGTTATTTATTACTGGAATAATAATACATTAAATATATATGTTATAGAGTCTGATATGTTATGTGTATGGGTGTGTGTGTATATATGTATAGCATAGGAATTTTCTGTCAAAATGTACCTGCTTTCAGCTGATAGAACCATTTTTTTTATTGCTGCTGGTCCTCAGCATTCACACATTCACCCTCAAGCTGCTCCTGGATCTGGTATTGCTCTGGGAGCTCGTAGCAAGCAGTCACTGCACATACTGCAGGCACATGCAGACCTTCTGTGCTTCTCATTTAAGGCTGCATGTAGTGTTTCTTGGGAGGTTAGGAGCATCCCTGGGTTTTTATGTAGCATATGTGTATGTATGTATAAATATATATGTACATATAAATATATAAGTAGGATTAAGCTGCCTGGTAATTAGTTATCTACCCCACTGCTGACTTCCCTCAGACACTTAAAGTCTTTCCATATCTTGCAAAGTGAAAGCTGTGCATGCTTTGGATAGTTCTGTATCAACTTTTCCTTATTTCCATTCTGTAATGGTAAAGTTAAGAGAATTTTTATGTGTATCAGTGGATTTTAGCTATAAAATGCCCACACAGTAGTTAGAAAATTGACATTTTTGCCAGCTTCAGCCCATCTCTCAATAACTGTTCAGTTGAAGTTCAGGTGAAAATGGGTTAAATGGGATGTCAAAGATTGGGATGGGAGCTGAGCTGTGTGAAGGTGACACTGCTTCTTAGTTAAACTGAACTCTTCTCTATCCATGTCTAGCTAGTTTTCTCCATTAGATCTGATCTAACATGTCACTATAGCACGGCAATTCTACCTTATCTTTAGAGCAGTGTGCCTTGCAATCTGCATGTAATACTCCAGTTTACAAAGTGGTCTTTCTAGGGTGAACCCCCAGCCCTAAGTAGTCAGGAGAGCAGGGCTTGTTTGCAGCCACATGGCTACCTTACCTGCTCTGGTGCATGCATTGGGTGGTTCAGAAAACCATGCACCCACCAAGTGCTCCAGGTGGGTTGTGGGTCTGTATCTCAGTGCACTGGGCTTGTGTTACACCTAAATGCGGGCTGTTAGAATGCTTTAGGGAGTCTGTTATTTGTAGCAGAAAAATAAACTTGTTCTGGGACTACAGAGTAACCTGAACTTGAATCTAGCAGGAATAAAAAAGGAGGATGAATGAAAGAATCCTTCAGCACAGTGTTAGCTCTGCTGTGCTGTGGAGACTTGGAAGGCTCTGAAGATGCTCGAAAGCAGTTTTGAAACGTGATATGTAGACAAAACAATCTCCGTGCTTTGCTTTCAGATGTCCTCTTTTCTTGCAAACAGGTCGCAGCCAACTTGTTTCTCGAGAGCTGGAATGAGAAAACGTTTTGATTAATTAGAACAGTCCCATTTATTTAGGTGTTGCAAATTTTGGGTAAAGGCCGCCAACTGTCTTTAATTTAAACACTGTAGTAGGTGACGATTGCTTAATGTGGACTTGGGGCTTAGTATGTGAGCGTTAACTTTATTTTCAGGATCCTCTGTGCTTGGATCTCACTTGCCAAATAGGCTAATCTGCTAATTCGGCGTGCTCCAAGCTGCTCTCAGAACAAAACCAACTTTTAAAACATTTTTCCATTTGCAATTGTAATCGAAGGACAAGCAGTGATACAAGAAATGAAGCAATGTGGGTGAAGTAGAACAAAATCATTTAGTGGGCTACTGGAGGAACAATTAAAAACGTTTCCACGTGCCAAAAGTAAAAACAAAAAAGCCAAATTCCACTTTCATGAACAGCGTATCAGAAAATGAATGAAATCATAAAGCATTGGATAGGAATCAGGGAGTCTTTTTCTATTTATTGAAGAATTTAATGCATCTGAAGACCTGGCCAAAAGAAAGTTCTGGTATTGAAAGCATGATCTGATATTGTATGTGTTATTAATGCTGTTCTTTGTGTTAACTGGTACAGAGAGAGAATAGGAGTGGAAACAGTGCTGATGGTGCTGAGATCCACTGAGCTGAGACAAAAGTATTTTGGGGTAGAAACATTAAGATGGGGGAAGAGTTGAACCTGAACTTAATGACCAAGTTGGAGGAGAGTAATACAATGGGATCTGGGGCTGTTGTAGTGTAATTCATGTGTCGACTTCAACCTCAGGTGTTTGGTTGTAGTTTTATTTCCCCCTAAATCAGGTTTACAGAATGCTCCACAATTTGCTTCATTTTCCATCTGTTTATTACTGCCGCCTTCTTATTTCTCCTACCAGAAATATCATATGAAGCCCTCTAGCTCTCCTCTCTAGGCTCCATTAGTGCTTTCAGTTTGCATTAGGTTTGAGTACACATCTGACCCTCCTGCAGGGTTCCAAGGCCCCGTGTAGCCCTCCTGGCCCTCCCACCAGCAGAACTGTGCTCCCTGTGGGTCCCTCCCAGTCCTACTGTTCCTAAGGCATGGCCGGCATCTCCTCTTGTTTTTAATCTCCACTGATTGCAAACTGCTTTTGTAGAATAGAATATTTCCATTGCAAGGGACCTTTAGATATCATCTCATCCAGCTGTCAGACCAGGCAGTGCCCTGATGTATCAATGGTACCTTTTATCCTCCAGCTTCTAGATACTGTGAAAGTTTTGCTGTTCTGACAAACCTGATTTGTGGGGAATGGGGTGTGAAAGAGTGTTAAATAACTTATCAGTTGTATAGCTGGTTAATATCACCAGAATGGGTTTTTGTTGCTGTAATGGAGCCAAAGGTCTTATAAAGGAACCCTATGCTTTCTTTATTTCCAGCTATCTCTTGTGTTATTTCTTTCTTTACTTTTCTGGTCATCTTTTTCTTACTGGAAATCCAACTTTCTGTACTGTGGTCTAGGAAAATGAGCTCAGATGTGGGTTGTTACGAAGAAGAATGAAGTAGTTGCTGCGAGTTCTCCATCCTCCCTTGCTGGGCGATGAGGAGGTGTGTTATGATTTTCATATAAACTTTGGGATATAGGCTTATCACCAGAGAAGGAAAAGACCTTTAAATGAGGCAGCAGTTCATCCCACTCTTTTCCAGCTATGAGAAGGCTTAGCTTCTGTTTTCCTAATATGAGAGTGATAATGCTTACCTGCCTGGTTTTTGCTAGTGGGAAGGAGGTCATTCTGGATGTTGGGACTTTTTTGATCTTTAACAAGGTAATTAAAAACAGGATAACAAAAAGGTGTATAAGCTCAGGACTACTATTAAGGATGGTCTCGAGGCTGCTGTAGGTTTTGCTGTTAATTCAAACTGGAGGGGAGAAGGAAAACTTCTTTTACTCCTTCTTGTACCTGATTTCTGTGCCCAACTCAAGGAGTCCAGTGCAAGGTATGTGAAAGTGAATAGCAATACTTGAAAGAGCTGCATGAATGTTAAACTGCCCAGGAGCTTTTTCTTATCTGCAAAGTGTTACAAAGATATAAAAGCCCTTAGAAGCAGCCTTTGGACCTGCAGGCTCTGAGTTGCCCTTTGAGCTCCTACCTCCTCCCAGATGGTTCTTAGTCCTTAGGAGGTGCCCTGTGTGTTTTTCCCTATTGTTTAAGGAAATACATTTTGCAGTTGAAAATAAAAGAATAAGTCAGTGCTCTTCTTGCACACTTGTCTATTCAAGGTGTACAGTGTGGCAAAACCAGTACCTGGTAACCCATCTGTGTTTTGAACTGCAGTGGAGCTTCACAGCCTGTGCAGTTTAGTTTGTTTTTTTTAATGGAAAAGCATATATACCTAATATTGCATACATAATAGATGGGAATGGTTCCAATACAATCTATTGCATAATTACCTAATTAATTCAATCTGTAATAATTAAAAATCCTTTGGAGAATTTGTGAAAACATTTTACTATGCGTGTGTCATAGATAATCCTTAGACTGCATGTCTCATCTGTTTACTTTTTGTTGTTGTTCTTAATGTGGGCTTTCAAATTGCCAGCATCTTATTACTGCCTTGTGGCCCCCTCACTTAACAATGTTCATTTCTCAAGTGGAAAGGACCACATTTTTCCCCCCCAGAAATGCGCATTGTAGGCAAGGGCAGTGTTGGTACTAAGTTTGCTTTTATGGACACGGAGACGAGCACGGAAGACAGGTTTGCATAAGTATTTTTGAAGGTTTTTATATTTCAACAGTTGGAGTAAATTAACAGAGGAACAATTCAAAGTTATGGAAGTTGCTTTGGGCTTAACTTTTAAACAGAGATTCAGAAATTGCCTTTGTAGATGCATCTTTAACCCTACTTGTCTCAAAATAGTCCTACAGTGCAACTGAATTAATGCTGTTAATTTACTGCAGCGGATACTCTGGAATGTAATACAGAACTCTGATTCTGTTGGTATCAGCTCTGTGGATGGTGATAATGCCTTTTTATACATTTGGGAGGTTTGCCCACTGCTGTGTTTGTGTGGAGGAGCACTGTGGCTGCTTACATCATGGTATCAGGAGGGATTTCCTAGCCCTAGGTTGTCGGCAAACTGATTAGCAAAACAGTACCCACTTCCAGGATAATTTGGAGTCACTGAACAGCCAGGGAACTCCAAGCCACTCTCTAATGGTCTTCTGCCTTGTAACCAGTGCCCATCCTATAATATTCAGCAGAGTAATGTGACTGAGTGTGTCCTGGAGAAGCCCATGACTGCAGCTGATGCTACAGGCAGACAGTTTGCCTTCAATTTTCTCCCTCTCTGACACTGAAACTGAACCATTTTTGGTTTGTTAAATGCAGTTGAAAAGTCTGAGTCTACATGGTAGTTGAAAAGGCTGCCTTGGTATTAATGATTGGGGTATCCCAGGCTTGCTAGCATTGAATTTGCAATTGCCAATCACCAATGGTTCAAAAACCAGGCAGTAAACTCCCTAGAACCAAGACTCGTGGCCTTAAAACGAATGCTGACTCCTTGTCAGCAGGAGAAATTTTCTTTGAATAAATGATTAAGCACAGTGGACAGCATTAAGTGTGTGGTCAATGCAGGAGATGCTCAATGAATAATTATTAGAAAATAAAGGATTTTTGCTTTGTTGAAGTGTGGGGTTGCATCAAATTGATTCTTAATTGTGAAATCCATTTTTCACCTCGAAAGAGCCACTTAATGGTTGTGTCAGCTTGGTTTGTTATTTAACTTTGCAATAGGACTGACACTGGAAAGAGTCTACGGTACTTGAACGCCTTTACCTTGCTAATGCGTTTGGTCTTTATAAGGCTGATGGGACAAATTAATTTATCAATACTGTAAACTAGACGATGTAGGGAATGCTGGAGTGGCATTCAGCCTGGCTGCAATGCCCAAGGCCTCGTTCAGGCCTGGTAGCAAACAAGGCCTTACAAAGACGGATGGTTGAGATGGATTGTGCACGTGTAATATCCCTCCGATGAAAACCAATGACCAAATCTGGGGTTGGGAATGTTCTTTGGTTCCTTCCCTCTGAGGTTCAAGGTGTTTAGTAAGCAAATGGGTCCACTCTGAGCCTAATTATTTGATTTGGGGCAGGAATCTCCTGGGTTGAGTGTTTATCCTCTATTCAATTCCTTGCCATCTCAAATCTTGCTAACTTGCTGTCTTGCTTACAATTAAGCTTTCTTAAATCATTACGTTCTATCAAATATATTCCCTCTTCTCTCTTACAAGTGAAGCGTAGTCTCCATCTATGGCAAATATGTGAGGTTTCTTTTCTGGAGAGCACCTGTAATTTGGAGCAAGAACTTAATTTGGAATTTTTCTGATATAATTGCCACTCTATAAGAAAATATTGTTTTCCAACCTCCTTGTAATAAAGAGTGTGAGCCTCTCTTCTGGGCTGAAATTCAGTACACAGGGCCAGAATATCAGCCCAAATGCATGTTGTTTGCTTCCCCAGAGCCCAGCACTGCTGTTCCCTGGCCACCTCTGCTCTGTATGAGCGCTGCTGGAAACCCCCTTAACTCAGCATGCTGCAGTGACTAACTTGGCCTGCTCTTAGGTCAGAAGGATTCATGCAAGTTAAAGAGCTGCTGTGTTTTCCCCAGATAGATTGTGTACCTAAGATATCTAATTCAGGATGCAGATGTTAAGTAACTTCTTTATTTTTCATAACTCAGGTTCCTAAAATACTTTCTTTTCTTTTTTTAATCTCTGTTTTGCAATCACTGTGAATCATATGAGCTGCCCAAGGATATACATTTTGCAAATCAAACCGGATTATTATTAGGCTTAGCTATTTTGTTGTGAGCAAGGAAGAAGGGAAAAAAAAACCTGATCTGTGTACATCTTCCAGACCCGCTGTAATTCATTTGACCAACTTTTCATATACATATTGAGGAAAGGAATGGCTACCTGGAATAGTTTCATGTGTGGAGGATGGTTTGTATTGGTGATATCTTTGAGAAAGCTAGAATGGAGCTTTGGGTCCAGGTTTTCCTTTAAATAAGATTAAAAACAGAACGAGCAACAACAAAGAACACAACAAGATGCAAGACATACTTGGGGCTTAAATGTAAATGAGTACAGACATTCAGTGATCTTAGTTGTTGCGAGTTTGATGGGTTTGTTCTTTTTCCCTCACTGGCAGGAAATTTCTTGAGGGGAAATGATGCCAGCAAATTACCATTTCCAGTTATTTAATATATATTCCTGGAGGTATTCTTTTCCAGAGAGAGCACTTCTGGGAATGACAGCAACATGCCTGCCTGGGACTGCTCCAGCTGCCTGGCAGTGAGGTGTGCTCTGCATCACTTGCCATTCAGTGGTTGTGGTAGGGCACCTGTATTTTGTTTGCTGTGCTATACCTTTGAAGTCTCCTTGACTTCTTACAAAGATAACATGCCTGCCAGGCGCTTCTTGGTAGCCTGCCACAGCTCAAATGCTAACCTGTAACTTCTCCTGAAGTCACTGTTCAGGTGTCACATATCACTTCTATTAATTCTTTTGAAAGCCATAATATGGTTGTGACTAATGCTATTCTTACGACGCCCTTGTTGCTGTTTTCATGTGTCTCTACAAACATTTACACTAATTCGAAATGAACACCAGTTGTGTAAATCATTTGTGACCTGGTGGTGCAAGAGGATGTAGCTCATCATCTGAAAGGCTACAGTATGTTTTGTGACATCATCGTGACATGATGTAAAACATCATGTGACAGCTCTTATTGCACAGGTGTCATTACATTTTGTGTCAAAACACTGGAAATACCATTTGTCTTTTTGCTAATTGCCTTGTATTCCTGTCTGGTAACCTTTAGCTCTATCACCTTGGTGAAATGCAGAGGTACAGATGCAGTGGTTCTTTTACCTTTGTGCCTGGTTTTGCTGGGGAACAGAGTATGGAATGGCTGAGGTTGGCAGCAACCTCTGGGTCCATCTAGTTTATTCAACCCAGGCAGGGGATGCTCAGAGCAGGGTGCCCAGAGCCACGTCCAGGCAGCTTTTGAAAGTCTCCAGGGATGAGATATTACAGCCTCTGGGCAACCTGTGCCAGCATTCCATTACCCACGCAACACCAAAGTGCTTCCTGCTGGTCGGATAGAACCTTCTGTGTTCCAGCCTTTCCTTGTAGGAGAGAGGCCTTCCAGTTTCCTGATCATTTTGGCAGCTCTGTTCTGTTCTAGTTCAAGCTGTAATTTGTGGCAGGTAGGAATCCTGTGCTGTGCTGTAGCATTATGTTTGGCTGCTCTAGAACAGTTACAGGCTGTTTTTTTCCCGTTCTTAATTAAATTGTACAGGCAGTTATTGTAAGCACTCTACACTGAAGCATGTATTGTGTCTACCAAAGGAAGTGCATCTGTAATGTACAAGAAAAACCTCAGCCCCCCAAAAGCCCTGCTTCTGGATTTCTACCTTTGTACACACTTTAAAAACATGATCTACTGTAAGCTCTGAAAGAGTAGGTTCTCACATCCGTCATTGTGTCAAGACTATTACAGACTTAAAGTGAAGCAGTGAGAGTTACATGTGGATCAAATATAGCCCATAATTAACTGATGCTAGCTTTATGTCATTACTGACTATTTACAATCTCAGTCCTTTTACACAGTGTTCAGTGATTATACGTAAGGAATTTGTAATAAGCTTTACCAGCCTCACTGATAATTGCATTTTTAAACTTCATAGCAGCCAAGCATGAGAAATACGATTTAGTAGCATCTTTACAGGTGTTAGGAAATTGGTCAAGGAATTACCTTTTATATGCTTATGACATGTCTCGTTACTCATATTCTCCTTTGTGTAGGAGGACTTCAGTTCTGCATTAGGATAAAAGTTAGCAGGTGTTTAGCAAGCTATGACCAATCACACTTTTCCCTTCATCTCTGACAGAGTAAAATCTGAATATAGCTTAGGAACTTACATTGCACTGATGGGGATGCTTATGGGAATCATGGTTTTAGGACTGAAGACTTTGAAGCAGAAGTTTCTTATGCTTTTGGGTGAAGAGGCTGTTTTTCCTGCAGACAGGCTATGAGACAGGGTTGGTGGTTTACCCACAGATTCCAGGAAAGTAATTTTATTTTGCTTACTTTCATTCTAGTAGTAACAGTTTCAGTTCTGCCATTTAACATTTTAGCAGGTCTAGTTGAACCTTCAGCTTGGGCAGCTCGATGCTGGCATCCTGCGTTGTAGATAAACTTTCACAAGCAGAGTTTAATTTAAGACATGAAGAAATGAAAGCTTTGCTTGCAGTACTTAGGAGGTATTTTTCATGTGTTCATTCATATGTGTCTAATTTCATTCCTGTTAAATTTACTGGGAATTTAACCACAGCCATCAGTTGGAGTTGAGTTAGTTCAGTGCTGATCGCTTCAAATTGTCTGATCAAAATGTCTTTGATGCCTTTATTGAAAACATTAAGAGAATTAATACCTCCCAGAATCTCAACGTGAGAAAAACTGATGGGGATGGAAATGGTGAGAAAGCCAGGCATGTCATGTCAGAAGCTCAAGAAGTCTTTAATAGAAATTGTAGCACAGAAACATCAAGGAAAATCGCATGCAAATGTCTCATGAACAGCATTTATGTAGAAAAAGCATTTTTGGAGGGGAAGCAACAACCTCTTTCACATGATCAGTGTAACAAAACTGACCCCCCTCCTTCACAAACAAACACCTTTTGCCCTCCCTGCAGGTTTTCTTTCTCTCTTTCCCAGCACTGAAATATTTCCCTATCCCTTTCTTGTGGTCTTCTCCAGTGCACTGAAATTACCCAGCATCTCTGGGACATTCCCACCCACATCAGAGGATCCTTCCCATGTCCACAGTACAGTTTCATTCTTAAAAATCAAACCATTTAAGGTTTACATGTCAACAAACAAGGAAGCAGTTCAAAGAATAATGCAAAAAATAGAAAACAGGATTTTCACCATCAGCGGTTTTAAGCAATGGCAGAAGTTTTGCTGAACCACTGAAAGGAACTAACACTGATAAGAGGAAGATGGGCAGAAAAATGCATTGCAGTAATCAAATCACATTGTAATAAAAGCATTTGGAGGGATCTTTGTCAGTTAAGCAATAAAATGTCTTTTTCTGGACACTTTGCTTAGATGAGGAAATATAGAAGGTGCTGTGCTCAGATTTGGAATGCCTGGTGTCAGAAAGGATCCCAGGTTATGCTGAAATACTCAATTACAACAATGTATCTACTGATAATGTTTTTCTGTCAATTATTAGTTATCTATCCTTCTGTGGATTCAGTCAAGCCCTAATAAGAGTTTACTGAGCCTAAATTTCAAGACATTTGAAGAACAAGACTGCCATTCTAGAGTTGGAATTTATGAGCAGGTTAATCATTCAGCAAAGAAAATCTGGTAGGTAATACTGGTGAAACCGGAGTAAAACCCAGCAGAATAGTGCAATTCAGTGTGGCTGGAGGTATGCTACAAGAACAAAGGGCAATCCTGGCGCCAGATAGGATAGAAATCAAGCACTTAGTCCAGCACAGGACATTAGACAGTCCACTAAAATTGCACGGTTCGCAGAGCTGAAGGCAGCTGCAGCCTTTAATAACATGAGTACAGTCAAAAGGACCCTGCAACAGAATTAATAAGGAGATCATTATGGGCTCTGACCAAGGCAGTCTCCATACTGACCTAATCGAAATCCAGAGTGGACGTTATTGTAATGTGTATGATGAACAAATTAGCCTGGAGTTGGTGGAGCCTGCCTCCACCTGCTCTAGTATCTCAATTGAGGCATGTTAAGGCCAAAAAGGGACTGTGGCAGAAGATGATGTGGTTCTTTACCATGGGAAGATAGCACAGGCTGTAAGGAAACTGTTCTCTGTTGGCAGCAGATCATTGCAGCCATACAAACTAATTGGTCTGCATGTTCCCATTGAAAGGGAATGACCAGTCCTCCAAAGAAGAAATTACTAATCTAAGATAGGCTGGCTGCTGGAATGTAGTTTAAAAACTGTGATCTTGGGAGACTTTCTTCTATAGCTTTTTGAATCTCTCCTTGCCTAGCATCCCTGCAGCTTTGCCCTGGGCTTCTCAGGGCTCAGGTATCAGCCTCACAGTGCTGACCCAGTTTCTATGTCTGCAGCCGTAAGGAAAAGTCCCCAAGAAAATAGGGATGGGGTAACAATTTTCCTGCAGGCAGCTGCCAGGCGGTGGCTCTGTTCCTTTTCTCTTGCATGTAACCATTGTGCCTGGAGTTCTGGGGCTCACACCAAGGTGGTGGAGGTATGGGGATAACTTGATTCATCTCCCCTTGAGGGTATTTTCTGTCTCCCTCCCCTACAGGCTGCTGTGACAATTCACATCTAGGGGAGAATTCTCAAGAGAGATGGTGGTTCTGAGCCAGTGTGTGCTTATGAGCAGGGGGCTGACTGTGCTGATGCTATCGGTTCCTAAGTGAGGGGTTTGGATCCTGCCTGCTGCAGTGTCTGTGTAGTTTGCACCGTGCAGGTGCTGAATTAAGAGTCTAAATAACCTGGAAAGCACAATTTCTGGCTGTACTATGGCATGGTTTTAGGAGGAGCAGGACTTTTTCTAGTTCTTAGTACGATGTTAGCCAGTACATCCTATAGTGGAATAGGTGATGGAAATACACTGTTTGGAGAGCTACCAAATGCAGTTGAAGATGTGGCCTTTAGGTCCTTCTGTCTGTTTGTTGATCCATCCGTGAGGACCATAGAGATACATACATCAGTGACATGAAGAGTTCAGAGATGGGTCATTAGCATGACTCCCATATGCAGGGGGGGTTTCAGGGACCATAAGAGCTTAAAAAAGGGAAATAAATAGACAATGATGTGATAGAAGTGGACCTTAGGGTGATACAGGTGATTCTTAACTTGTTTTAGATAGTCAGAGGGAAAAAAAGACGCATCCTTGAACTGGTCTAGGATATAAAACCATCAGGTAATTTTTTAGTACTTATGCTTTCTACTAATGAGAGTATTTGTGGGTATATTCTTCTGCCATAATCCAGTGGATGTACGTTTCTTGTCTGTCTTACGGCTGTCTGAGGTGAACATGACTGTCTTAATGGTGGTTAACTAATGTCACAGTTACTACAACATGTAACTGTTTCTATAATTAAAATAGATTGTTTCTGATATTTCATTTTCCTTTAGCTCTGGTTCAGTATTCACTCTTTGAATATTTTGCTCAAGTAGTTAAAGGTCTCTGCCAAGTACTTGAGTTCCTACTGACCGATGTCCCACCTCACCTGCTTGCGTGTTGTTGATGCATGTGATTAATATTGGGTAACAGTGAGTTAATCTCCTGGTAAATTCTACAAAGCTTAGTTTTTCATTGTGGTTTTTGGTAGTGACGGGAAAGGAACAGAGGAATGGCTGCAAACAAATGCGATGCTGAAGTATTTTCTTCAGAGAAGGAGAATGCAAATGGTGTAGGGACTAGAAAATGAGTTGTATGAGGAAATTTGGGTTGTTCAGGCTGGAGAGAAGGAGGCTGAGAGGATTCCTCATCACTATAACTGCATGAAAGGATGTTGCAGTTTGGAGGGTGTTGGTTTGTTTTCTCAGATAAGAAGTGACAGACCAGAAGGAAATGGCCCCTAGTTGTCCCAGGGGAGGTTGAAATTGGATATTGGGAGAACTTACTCATGGAAGGGGTGGTTTGGCATTGGAAGAGGCTGCTTAGGGAAGAGGGGCAGAGTTGCCAACCCTCAGGGTATTTAAGGGAAATGTGGACATGGTGCTGAGTGATGTAGTGTAGTGGTGGACTAAATGGCTTTTTGCATCCTAAATGATTCTACGATAGTTGCTCAAAATGTCACTCCTTGAATGTGATTCTACTCGTGAAGGGCAGATGTTCCTTGCTTTGCAGATTGCCCATGCTGATAACCTCTTGCATCTTGCTGACTCTTGTGATTTACTGAGAACCACATGATTCTGCTTGTTTTTCCCTTGTGGTTTTGGAATAAAGTTTGAGATTAAGTGCTCTGAGATTAAGCAAAAACAAGAAGTAGGAAAATAAAGGCACGTAACTTATCAGTTCAGAAGAAGTCCTCATGCTTTGCCTTGCAAGCTTGTGGTTTGGGATGGGAGTTGGAGGGTTGGGACAGGCTCTCTAAGCGCTGACAACACTGAGCACCCTGTGTGGATGAATCCACGTTGCATTGTGCAGCTGTCATCAAACTGCAAGATGAAGGATGCAAGAACCAGGATGGTTGTAGAGATCTGATGTTGCAAATGGGTGGTGAAGAACAAGAAGCATATAGAAAGGCTCCAGGCTGTGCAGTACACACATATCCCAGAGCCTTGGCTTTAGTTGGGAAACAGGAAAGGTTTTAATTTAAAACTTGATTTAAGGGAGAGAGTCTTTTTCATTAGTGTAACAGTTACTCACTCAGTTGGGAGCTATTGGAAGAAATTAAAGTAGATTTGGCAATCTGTATGCTTCGAGCTGGAATGGGGTCTATCTGTTCATCCACCTTTCTGCATGATCACATGAATTTAGTGGTAGCTAATGGCATGTTTTCCCTTTCCTTAACTGTTGAGAAATCCGACTGGGTACAACCTGCTCAAAGGGAAAAGTTATTTGTAATATAATCAGGCAAGCAATCTCTCAGTTTTCTTTGTGTTACGGTTATTTTTTATGCTGTTAATATAGGACTTCTTTTTTTTTCCCTCCCAGTCATGACTGAAAAAAAACCCCAAACACCATAGAGAAAGATTCTTTGCTGTCTTTGTTTTCAAAAACATTCTGTATTGGGAAAGGGGGAAGTAGGCAGAAAGAAAGAAACTAAAGCCAGGCAAACCCTGACAAAAACGAGATGAAAAGCGCTTTAGAGTAGTGTGTGTTTCATGCATAGCGCTGTTGTTGATGTGCAGTTACCTTCTTTCTCATAGAGCTTAGCATAAAGTTTTGAAGGATATATATATATATATATGTTTTTCTCCCTTTTGTCAAGAAAAATTATGAAAGTGTCACTTTTCCTTTGCGGTTAATTCAGGAGAGATCCTCAATTCGAGCAGGGCACATTTTCATGCAAATACAGCGGCACAGTTTCCAGCCCCCTAATAGCTTCTTACAAATGATGTGCCATTACAACGAGGTTTATTTAAACAAATTTAATACATCTTTAATCAAGCTGGAGAGCATTTTCAAAGGTCACGCTCCAAATCAGGATCACTGTTCAGAGCTTATCAAAGTATTAGCTTAAGGGGGAGGGAGAATTATTTCTTGGACAAGTAATTTTAGGCAAATCTTTATTTACATTTTTATTCAGTTATTAAATTTTATTCCTTTCCCTCCTCCTCCTAGTCTCCATTTATGAACCTATAAGAAAGTCTGTAAATGGAGCCATAAGCATATCACAGCAGCTACTATTTCCAGGGGCTATTCCTTTGAATCTAGAGGGCCTATAAAAGCAAGGCTGGAGTCACATTGTTGTTTTTCTTTTAGGCACAAGCTATGTGTGCCCGTTTCCTTCAACAAGCTTCTTCCCCGAGGATCTGATATTAGGATAAATACATGGTTAGCTATATTTTAAATTAACAAAAGTTTAAAACAAATTTGGGGTGTAATGGGTATTTAAGGGGCATGCTGTATAACCCTGCTGGGAAAGGGGGATTGTTGGTGTAAGTCCCATTAAAACTAATAGGAGCTGCAATTATGTGCTGAGAGAATAAACCCCAATTCACACCTCAGGTATCATTCTTTAGATGGAGATGATGGTCATTGTCCTGTGTGTCAGTTCCTCACCACCTGTTCTGCTATGTGCTCTCAAGTTAGTGCTCTTAGAGCTCAAGCTTGTGTTGGTGAAACTCAGTTCTTTGGCCTTTGCTTTATAGGAGTAACTAATGAGGCACCAGGATTAAAGAGAAGTGAACTCTGCAAGTGCACAGACAGAAATACTCCTGAGATTTTAATGCTCATTAGACTAAGGCACGTTCAAACTTTTCAATACAGGGAAGTAAAACTAAGCATCTGAGAAAATAATGAAAAGAGCTTGTGTGGGCTCTGTTAATTCTGCGTTTGAGGCTCACCTTGCAGTGAGTGTTTGATAATAGGGTTTAAAAGGAAATATGTCAGACTAATGAGAAGGCACTTCTAGAAGGCTGGCTCTGCAGGTCACTGGTGTGGTTGGCTGATGTGAAATGTTTTGTACTCACGTCTTCTTTCTCACCAAGAAAATATTTTCATCTAGCACCTGTGGCTTCCAGGAATATGCAAAGCAAACAAAACCTACTGTTGTTGCACAGTTTTCACTGTTCTGTCTGTATGTCACGGAATGACCTGGGTTGGAAGGGACCTCAAGGATCATGTAGTTCCAACCCCCCCCCTCAGTCCTCTGAGGCTTTAACAGAACATCAATACACATCTGGCTCCGAGTGTCAGTCTGAGTGCAGCTAGTGATAGGGCATGAGGTAATGGTCTTAAGCTGCTCAGGATGATGTTCAGGTTGGATATTAGGACCAATATCTTCTCTGGAAGGATTGTGATGCATTGAGACAGGCTGCCCAGGGAGGTGATAGTCACTGTCCCTCCACGTGTTCTAGAGCATTTGGGATGCTGCGCTGAAGGACGTGGTCAGTGGCCATGGTGGGGGTGGTTTGGGGTTGGACTTGGTGGTCCTATAGATCTTTTCCAACCTTTGTGATTCTTGCTTCTTGACAGAAGCTTTTGGTGATTCACAGAAAACTGTTTGGTACCATTGGGCTTTTTTGGAGTGCAGTAACCTGAAGGTTGCTCTCACCATGGGCTGAGAAATAACAGTCCAGAGGTTTGTGTGCAGCAGATAAGCATCACAAAACAAATAGTACTTCAGGTACTTTGGTAGCTGAAAAAAGTAGGTTTCTGTGAATGGAGAAAGGGGACGATAGCATGTGGATTTTTTTTGACATCAACAACATCACTGAGATTCTCTTTCTTTGTTATGGAGCACAAAGTATGATGTGATTTAACTAAGTGCTGTTTTGATCTCATTTTTTACTCCTGTTAAACAAGTAGCTGTTTGAGAAGGAAAACAAACAAAACAGGACTGTTGACACTGTAAACCCTAAGGGTTCCTTGAATCATGCCCTTAGCTGAAACAGCAAATAGGTCAGCTGCTAAGCAAACTGCATCTAGAGCCTTCCAGGATGTTCACGACCTATCAGATAGTAGATAATTTTGGCCAGGCAGCATCTCGATATGTTTGAGAGCCAAGAAGACTCGAAGAAATAACAATAGCAGAGATGTAATCCTCCATGTTTGTGTTCTGAGGACAGTCCTCTGTCATGTAGCGTGATGGGGGCTGTATGAGTGCTGTAATACTGTCATTCTTCTCTAATATTCTGACAAAGCAATGCTTATTGTTAACTGGAAGCACCAAATATCGTAGCTGAGACAGTTTTTATCCTAATGTAAAAGAAAAAGCAGGAGTGAAGCATAAAGAATAGAACAAGTGTTCTTCACATCTGCGATGTTAAATTCACACAGCTGGAAATTGGGAAATTTAAAGAATGAAAATTAATTTATCAGTGCTAACTGGAGTGTGTTGCACAACAGGAAAAAATACAATGGATGTTTAACCAGAAAGAAAGCAATGGGGAAATGGATATACTAGAGAAGTTGTGAATATATACATTTTTATCAAAGTACTAAGTACGTGCGTAGCAAAAAGTAATGTTGATTTCCTGCAAACAAGCAGAACGCTTCTGTAATATATTGATCTAGCACTGATATTACTATTATTAGCGCCTTCATATAACTTTTTGGTTTGGATGTTCCAGTTAATGGCCTGTCCTAAAATGGGAATTTCAGGATTTTCACATGATTTTCATATATTTTATTGTAAAAGTGGCTGCAGTTGCTTTACTTGTGCAGCATACACTTGCAGAAATGAGGCTTGAGGATCTAGAGCCAAGATTCAATATGCTACATGTTATTAAGACACAACAAAACACCTTTATCGTGGTTATAGTACTAAATAGTACTATATTAACAGAAATATTTTACAAGGTGTAGGAGGCTGCACTCACTCTTTAATCTTCAGCTACTGGTTGTGTACTGAATTGCCACTTCATCTTACTGGGGAAATGCCTTAATGTTCAATCTATCTCTAGGAATACCTGTCCTTAGAAAAAGAGAGTTTCTGCTTCTCTGCAAGGCACAGAGCAACGTGGGTATCTGTTCTGCCATGTGCTGATTGGGGTAGGATGGGAGACGTATTGGTCACTTGATGCACATGGCCCTACAGAGTACGGCAGGTCTAAATAAAACACCTTTTTTCTTGCTGTAGTCCTACCTATGGTCTTGAGCAGCTTTCCCTGGCCCAAGCCCAATTTTACAGCAGTCCGTGGTGTTTTCTGAGCAGGCGCTAAGATCCCACTCCAGACTTGACATCACACCCAGATCTCTTCGTCTTTAGCTGCACAGTAATTTGGGGTGATGGTTCAGTTTACCGTGAGCTTATCCCAATAGAGCCGCCCCACTGCCCCTTACCATTTAAAATACCTGGGGATTTCAGATCTCTGCCCACAGCTTTGCTCACCCCGTCACCATTCTGGTGATAAGTATTGCATTTTCAAGATTATTTTTAAGAGCCTTATTTTGTTCCCCTTGCAAATCTTTTTGGCGTTACTGAATCTCCCATTTGGACTTTCTAACATCATATTTAATGTCTGTTTGATGTGCTGCTGAAGGGACATGTTCTCTATTTAAGCGAACCCTTCTACTGTCCTTCAGCTGAAGAGTGTTTCCTCTGTAGGTTCATGAAGGCCCGTGGGCAAACTGTGCTAGTGTGCAACTGAAGGGAGGTAGATGGTAAGAGGTGTGATGGAGCATAGATGTAAAAAGCAGGTGACCTGAAACCCAGGAATTAGATCAAGTGAATTTTCTCAAACATGTTTTCACTGCATGAACATTAGAGAAGACAACCCAAAAAAGAAGAGTGAACCATCAGTGGTTGCCCTCTCTTGGAGCTGGTGTTGGATGCGGTATGAGTCATGCCTTGCTGGGGGAAACAGTCCCTGTTGTTACTGTATATGGAGAAATGGGCTCCGCTTCCCACATTTTAAATCAATCTCAGGTTTAAGTGAAGGTGCAGGCTTAAAAGTTATTACAGCTCCACTGTTTCCCCTGATAAATTACATGAATAACATTTGAGACAATGCATTGTTAAATATTTATGTCTAGTACTATAGAACCAGAAAAAGCACAAGAACCCCTAGAAGAATAAATATATTTACCTAAATAAATTACTAAGACAAATATAGTCCTATGTGCTCTGTACCAATAAACAGTAGGTATTCACTAAATTGTGGAATATAAATGGCTCATTTCCTCTAAACGTACACTGAAAGATCTATAACATGTTACACGTTTCCTGTGCTTTGCATATATATTTCAATATTCATCATGAAAAGGCTTGCTTATGTGTCAATATACATTACTTTGCATACATTAAGAAAATATTTTTCTTTAATTTTACTGTTACGGATGTGCTGCACCGTTGGGGGGGGAGTGGTGAAAGTGAGGGCCGTATTTTGTGATTAACCCTTTCCTGGCTCATCCTTTTTTATTTTATCAACGTGACATTTGCACAAAATGAATTGCTTGCTTAGACACAGCTAACTAAATAAAAGCAGGCCAGAGCTGATAGTATGAAAAATGGATTTTCATTACTGTTTCATTGATTCTTGTAAATAAGGGCCTGAGGCCTGCTCCAAAAAGGCTGCAAACAGTAATAATTTAATCTGAGGTGACATAGACCAAAATGTATGTGGACAAAAATCATCCTTGAATATTAAACAACAGCCTCAAGACAGAGAAAAGTGTTGCAGGCGAATTTAAATGTATGCAGATCGGTGGGTAACATATTTAAAAACAGAAATTAAAGATTCCTGTCATAAATCACATTTGCTGCCATGGATATGCCTTGTTATGCTGGCGTTTAAGAAAACCTGAAAGGTTAAGGCAGTTGGTGCATTAAATCGTACAAGGATAATTAATACTTTTCTTGTGGCTATTTATAAGAAATGGAAAATATAGTTAGATCAGCTGTGGCACTGTAGTAATTTGAGGGGGAAGAAATGAAAGTATGAGTCAATAGTTTTAACTGGACAAATGTCAAAAGCTTAATGATGCAGTATCCTAATTTGGAGGCTGCCTGAAAGTTATATATGAAAAAAATAAGATAAAATAGTTAATTCTTCCATTGCACGTATGATTTGTTTGACTTTCAAACCTCCGGCCTGTTTAATAGAAATAACAATAAAGAAAATATCTCTGATTGCAGTTGAAAAAAGAAACTGAATCTGTTCTGTGGAAGTGAAGTGCAGTTCAGGTCTTGAGTCCAGAATCCTAGCTCTGGTTTTTGGTTTTTTTTTTCCATATATATCTTCTAATTAAAAAGGCCACTGTATTTTGTCACCAAATAGCCTGAAACTATGTGTAAGAACCCTGTTTCAGTTTTGTGGTAGGTTGACTTATTGCTATAGTTCCTCCCATTCAGATGGCTCATAGCAAGACCAGTGTAGAAAATAAGTTTTTCCTTCAACCTGCTGAACCATTATTTCCTTTTTCTTCTTTTTTCCTTAACTTGGGGTTACATTCAAAGCAACCCTTCCAAGTACTGCAACTCCACGGAGGAAAACACTCCTTCATCACTCACTGAGTTCAGGTTTATGATCAACCTATTATTTAAAGTTCTTATTTTTTCCTTTTTCTTTTCCTCCCCCCTCTCTTCTTTCATGAATAAAAACAATAAACTTTCATGGTATCAAACATTATTAAAGAGTCTCAAAGCAACAAGACAAAAGGTTTATATGCTCAAACTCTCTGGATACAAAGGAGTTGCATATTTTCAGATGTCACTGCCATTCATCTCTCTCTCCTTCTCTCTTCCTGCCTCCCTTCAGCTAGGAAGAAAGATCCCATTTGAAACAAATCTTAGCAACGTGTAATAACTTTTCACCTGTTTCCATGAAACTTGAATATTTGAGACCCAATTTGCCTCACTATTATTCTCTTATTCCAAATGAAAACAGGAAGTGTTTCTTTTGAGTGAGGCAGATGATCCACAAAAACTATTTTCCATCTGAAAATGACATCATGGGGGGTGGATATTTGTCATACCTCACCAAATTTCTGATCTCTTTGGAGAACATTTAAAGTAAATTATTACCATTATTATTTTTATATTTATACCTTGGTTTCAATTTGCAAATAGCCATTAAAAATTACTGTGGCTACATGCAGATCTTTGGAAACAAAGATGAGCAGGGTTTGGTTTTTTTTGTTGTTAGTGTGTTTTTTTTCACAGTTCTAGCTGGAACACGCTGTCTTTGGCAAGTTTCTGTTTGCAACAAACAAAATGTGATACTTTATAGGTTAGAATATTCATCATTGCACTGATGTGTCATTGGTATGTGGTGTCACACCCTGCTACTTTCTGGACAGTATTCCTAATTTGATTATGACAAACCTTTTCTTAAAAACTGCACTTTTGAGAAAAAAAGAGGGAAAAAAAATAGTATGAAATGAATCTAGTCTGAAAGAAAGGGGAAAATCTAATTTCCTTTCAGAGGAATATGGGATGAACAAAGGTTTTGGCCTGCTCGCTTTGTAGGAGTCATCTGCAAAATAAACCAAGATGAAAGAAAAAGGGGACTAAAAGAACAGAAAGGGTGACTCCTTAAATTTCATAATCAGAAAATCTCTTCAAAAACTTCCATCAAAATAGGAGTGAGATGGAAAAGCAGCATTCCTTTGGTAACAGTGTGGACTGAGGGATAACAGTGTTCTTCTTGTTTCAATACATATATTTTATTTCCGGAGTAAGATTAGTGTCTAAATATCAGAAGCTGAGCTGGATGTGAACTACTTTAGACAGTGCCTTTAAAAAAAAAAAGGAGCAGTATAATGATCTGTTGAATGAAACCACTTCTGTCCACTCACAGCCTGCTAATCCACGAACCATATCTTGATGGCTGAACAATCTCCTGCAGAGCAGGCAATCAACAATTGGTTGTGCGGGTCAGAGTTTTGTGGGTTCACTTATATTTTTAAATAAAAGCAAATTGTTTCACAGCCACTCTATCAATGAAAGAAGTCTAACTTCTTTATCTTTGGTACAAAGCTTTGCATACAGTGACTATAAACTGTGTGCAAAGTTATTCTGACAGCGGTATGTACAGCAGCAGGAAAGTGTCTCTGACATTATACTGTGATCTGAAGAAGCACGAGAAGTAAAAAGATGTTACAGCTCATGTTCATAAAGCAAAGCATCTTCAGATCCAAAAAAACCTGCAGATCCCACCCTATGGCTTTAAGAAGTAGATGGGACGTAACTGTGCTTGTCTTTATTTTGCCTAGATACCTGCCGGTGTATTTTAAGCTACTGATGATCAGTAGAGCTGAGCAAATAACTTGTAATTATTAATGTTTTCCTTGAATTTATGCTACTTTTTCTGTGTGTGAAATATGTGAAGAAGATCGTGACATTTTGAAATGTCTTTGTTATTCAGAGTTATGTGTTTTTTTTCCTGTGGCATATTCTTTCCTGTGGGTGGTATCCACTCTTGTGCATGCGCAAGGACTAAGCAGTACTTAGACCCCACTTAAATCTTCAAGATATGTCTTTTGCAGAGGATTGATTTTCATGCAGAGAAACTTGTGTGTTTGATCAGACTGATACTCGTATTCCTATTCAGACAGATAGTTACAGGAGATAAGTTGTAATGCAGCAGTGCCGTGTAAGCGGTTGGGTATGCAGCCCAGCAGCTGTAAAGGAGCTGCATGCAAATCAGGCTATTTCTATAAATAATGTACAGTTCTTAGAAGTAAAACTTGAAAATGCAGAGCGGCAAATTAAACTGTTGTTTCTAATACGTTAATTCTCAGCAAACACTGAAACTACCTGTGAGCTGCCTCTATCTACCTAATAGCTGCACATCCTTCTCCCTTCCAAGTCCAAACAGCAGATTTGCTGTGTCATTGTTAGTTACATGAGAAAGTAAGTGTTGTAATGTACATGTTATAATGGCCTTTTTTTTTTTTCCTTATGAATTCTCCTTTCCATCATCTGGCTTTCCAGATTAATTGACTGACTGTCAATTCTGAGCAAGGAAATAACAAACCCAAGTGGTGCTTTGAACCTTTCCTTTATAACAACATGGATTGTGCGAGTAGAATGGAGAAGATGACAACACTAGAAATGCAAAAGCAGTGTGTGTGGTAACCATTTCCAAAGCTGTAGTTAAAGAAACAGAGGAGAACTCGTGGCCCTGAATTCCACGCTGCCAGTCCCCAAATCCTGCAACACAGGGGCTGCTGCTACCAGAGCAAGTGGGCTCATTAAGGGATAAAAAGGGCCAACGGATGCATGGAACAGGAAGAATTCCTATAGCCTGGGAGACTGCAGGTCAGGCATGACTTTGACCATGTCAGTTCCCTTCTTTGCTTAGGCTAACTCAGACCTCAGTTTTTCGTGCCAAACCTCCTACACCTCTCCCTTTAATCCTTTTTGGCTGTTTCTCCCTCATATGAGCGGACTGCTTAATTGGTTATTTCTTCCTCAGGCCAAATGTTGTGAGCTTTCTCTGCTCCCCTAAGCATCAGAGATGTTACTTCAATGTCCACTCCCATTAGATGACTCCCATTACCAGTTCCACCTCAAGCATGATTCATAAAGTTTAAAGCCAGAAGGAATGATTAGATCATCTAGTCTGACCTCCTGTACATCACAGGCCATTAAATTTCACTGAGTTACCTCTGGATGGAGCCCAATAAGTTTTGTTTGTCCGAGGATTATCTTGGAGAAATCACCCAACCATCATTTGAAGTGATCATGAGCTGGAATATCCCTGTTTCTTCTTGGTGGATTATTCTTGCAGTGAATTACAATCTGTTGTTACAAAAGGACTCAGAAAAGTGTTAAAACAACATGGTTTCTGAACACTAAGTGGCATGCTTCACCTACTGGTTGATAACCTTCTAGAGTGCATGTATTCTTTCACAGGATGTCTATGGAGACATGATAAATTGTATGGCAGGGTATGGTTTTTCATGATGTTCCTACAGTAGTTTTTTCAAGTGATCTAATAGACCTAATCCAGGGAAATGCATCATATTTAGGATTGTGTTATACATATGTATGAGTGAGTACATTGTCCTACTTCTGTTTAAGAGGTGACTGTGTGAAGAACAGCCCAAAGATTCAAAAACCCATCTTCAGTAGTGGGCAAAGTAGATGGTTGTAGGAACGTTGAAGAACAGGCCAGAGTCTCCTTGGAATGCCCTCACCAATCCTCAGTTCTGACGGAAAGTTATCACCGTCACTGTATCATCATGTATGGTTTACTTATTCCTACTGACTATTGGATGAACTCTCTGCTAATTCACCTAATTTAAAACTTGCATTTTGGCCTTTGTACCTTCCCGATGAGTTTCATAGTTCAGTTATGCTTAGCGTGTATAAAGTACTTGAAATTGTTTCATACAGAAGATCATGAGGTTTTTGTTTAAAAAATGAAAAATAATAGTAAAAATACGGAGGTATCTTAAGGGTACATTTGACAGCACTATAAACTCTTTGTTTACTAATCTTTCAGTTAATTAAATATTATCCCTCTCCTGGATTTCATCCAAAGAGAGCTTCGACAAATAACCAAAAATTCTCTTAAATGTTGCTCTTATGCTTACCATGAAACAATTTGATGTTTAAAACACACATTCCAAATAAAACTCACAGAACAAAGCCAGAAAAAAACATTTAATTATCATCTATAAATTATAGCAGCTAGCAACAAAGACAGTATAATACATTTGTTTCCACACAGGAAGAGGGGGCTTCTTGCACATTGGTCCCACCCCTCATTCCAGACCGTTATAATATTAGTGAAAGTATGTGTTAAATAACCAACCACACCAGCAATATAATCTATTTATATTTTATATGAAATAATATTCTGGGCCACGGTACTTCGAATGGTTCACAGAAGCACAGAAGTCATTAACCTAATCTGCAACATAACATGATGTAAATCATATAAGATGTCATGCATTTTTAGAGGAAGTATTATTTTGAGTGAATACAGACATAGCTATTTGGCATGATGTCTTGAAGGGGATGGGAGTGTTATGACCCAGAAAATGTGCAGCGTTTATTGCTTTGACTCGGGATGTCATGAAGCTTCACATAAAAATGGAAGTTTCAAAACAACAACTTGAGAGGGGGAAAAAAAAAAGTTAAATACCAGGAATGTCTTTGTCTAGCTTCAGATTTGGGCTGTGTTGAAGTGAGCATTCCAGCCCATCATATTCATGTCTTTTTAAAGAGTTACTTCAAAGAAGGCTTGTAGAAAAATATAATTTTCTTCTTCATAGAGAAAAAAAAAGTAGCACTTCTAGTACTGTTAGGTTTGGTTTTTTGTTGTTCTTTTTCTTAAGTAAAGAACAAGAAAAGGAAAATCTGAGTAATTTGTTAAAGGACAGCATGTGTGATTCATTTCTTGTCATCACAGCTGTCTACACGGGGTCTAGAAGTCTACCTACTCTTGTAGATGCTTTGGTAATGCAGATCCAGCCCCAGTAAAGCTATATCTAAAGCTTGCTGTACTTAAGGAGAGGCTTTGTTGATATTCAGGTATTTGGCTGCAGTCAATAGACTTACTACTACAAGTAAAGATGCAGTCATATCTTTCACGTGAACAAATCAAGTAATATTTTTTCATAGAAATAAAGTATGTGCAAAGATACTGCGTGCCTGGAGTGCCAGCTCAGAGAAATGGAGCAATTGTAAACGAGTCCCTGCCTGCATCCCAGAAGAAGTTCTGATAACTTCTGTGAGTTTTACACTTGGTGATTCCACTTACTCCATGGTTGTAGTAATACTAGAAATCAATGTTGTGTAGTTATAGCATGGAGGCAGTAGTCTTATTGCTTCACGGTGATTGCAGCAAGGTGGGGAACTTGGGTAGGAGTCACATCCTTTGAATTCTCCATGTTTTGATAGGATTGTGTCATAGGTTGATCAACATAGTAATAACTGATGTGAGCTTCTGCCAATCTCCTTAATGTAAGTAATTTACTTATTTATTTTCTATTAGGAGGTGGTTTACAGAAGCCTGACTTGTGACACCAAGGAAAAGTTGGTGCCGTGTTATTCTAACCTAATCTTAGACAGAGGCAGTGAAGGTGTAGGCCTTGTGTCCGCTTGCAGTCCACTTGTGTAGCCCTAAGTGGTTTCCGTAGTTAGGGCTCTTAGCGTAATGTGCAAGTGCTCAGCTAAATGGAACCTATGATCTCCTTCGAGGTTCATCCATCATTATTCAGAACCTCTGCTTTGTGCCATCATGCGGGCAAATGCTTTCATGTATTTATTCATCTCATTGTGAGAATTTCTGCAAGCATATGCAGACCACTAAGGCTAGCAGTGATTAAAGCCATGCAGTCTTGAGCAGATGTAGACACTTTAGTTCACCCTATTCATTTCTCTGAAAGAGTATAAATCAAGTATTTTCGGCACCAGGAAGAGAGCTCATCTGTTGCTGAAGATCACTGCTCTCCCCAAAATGTCCTTCTTAATTGTTGGCTTTTTATAACATTTGCCTGTATCACGACTCCTTTGTACATAACAGAGGAGTAAAATGGATGCTGAACTTTTCTCACACTCCCTTTGCACGAGTGCAGTAAAAAGCTTGCATGTAAGGAGGTAATGGGAAGGATCTGTGATTCCTGGAAGAGAAAAGGAGTCATATCATTTTAAGAATTTGTAATCTTTCCAAATCAGTGGAGCCGTGGGGGGAGAACGTGAGAGGAATCATCATCCATGGAGAGAAAGAATTCAGCCAAAATAATTTTAATTTTAATAGGTGATAAAATCCAAGCTGAAACTAGCCTGCAACAAGCACAGCCGCTGTTTACAGCAGCACACTTTTAACCACAGCTATAAAATATATTTTTCGTCTAAGGAGCATTTCTCTACTTGGTTAATTTTTGCAAGCCTTTCATTTACACAGTAGGTCATCCTCCTCCCAGACAAGATTTCTGCTGGCCCTGAAGCTCCAAAGGAGCATTTGATTCTCGGCTTGGACCTTGTCCTCTACCTCTGTTCCTTACCGGCCCAATTAGCCTTATGCTACAGAGTTGTCAGTAGCCTAACTACCTTGGAGCCATCAGATAAAAGTTTCCCTTTCCCGACTAGTCTATTCATCAGGAATCCAGCACAGCCAAGGTTTGTATAACCTGCTATGACAGACCCTCCCACTCAATTGATTTCTGGTCCCTAATGAACCATAGGCTGATGGACAATTACTCATCTTGCTGAGACATATGGGGACTTTTAAAGGCAGGGTACTTGGGAGCTTGTAAAACTATACGCTTTCTTATTTAACATTAGCTGTAATTTTTGACACTGGAAGGATTTTAACAGTGACTGTTAAACGTCATCCAGCCTATCTCAGTAATGGCAAAAGCTAGTTTTTAAAACTCTCAGGCCCTTCATTATTTACTTGCTGGTAAATGCATAACAATGGTACAAGCAGACAAAGTTATAAGCCCCCCAGAATACACTGCTGTGGAATTTGACATTAATAGCCCAGAACGGTTCAGTGCTGCTGTTGGGAGCTGTAGTGTGTTTTACTGTAACTCAGATGGATGCAATTAAAAAAGAGTATGATTATTGCCATTACTGTATTGTGCTATGACTGCTATGAAGTGCTTCAACAGCCCCAGCGCTTTCAAGTCATGCCGAGTGCTTGAGTTAAACCTTAGCACTGATATGTTGATGAGGATACTGACTGAAATATATTAGAAAAATAATAATCTATGCCTATACTTAAGCATGCTGATATTAAGCTAAATTTGTTATCCCTGGTGTCATAAAACACTTGGTTTGTAAAATGTAAGGTATGTGATATGTGCTGTTTTTTAACAGCTGTCTGTAGTGGCTGTCTGATTTTTAAGTCCACTAAATGTGTTGATCATTTGTGGTACAATAATGTGACAAAATATACCACTCATCCCTATGATTTCAATTTTGGTGCAAGTAATCACCCTATAAAGCGTTAAGAGAAGGGTTGGACCGTGTAACTGAAGAAGTAGCTGCATTCTGCGTTGTAAACTGAACGTGATGACAGCAACAGAAACACCAAGGTTTTGGTAGAGCTTCTATAGGAACAGAAATATCAGCTCACACTATCTTCAGAGAAGTGGATTAGTCGCTCCAATGTATTTTGGAGAATGTTATCATTCATTTTAAGTATTGGTGGATAGTTGGACCGGATGATCTTGTCGGTTTTTTCCAGCCTTGGTGATGATTCTGAGTTCTATAAATGGCAGAGATGATGGGAAAGTGGATTTCTTTCATTGCTTAACACTGGACACGTTCTTCTGCTGTGGTGTGTGTGGTCTTTAAGATTCTGTGTTTCCATTTAAGCTCATAAAAAGCTATTACAGCTATTGCTATATTTAAGTCATGTATAGGGTCCCCTATAGATGGATACTGGTAAATATAAATAGAAAAGTCTCTAACTCTTCTCCAACCACACAAATTCTAAACTAAGACATAAGTTAAGGAGAAGTATCACAGATAATAGAAGCAAAGATGAGTGGAAGAGGAGAGCAACTAAAGCAGTGCTTCTCTTTAGATTGGTGTTGAACATGTCTTGGAAATAGACATAATAAATATCTTAAAGCTACTGCTTCAACCACCTGTTCTAATCTTTAGTACATTTAACAAAACCTGCCTTAAGACTAATGAACCTAAAACCTTCTGCTTTTTGTTGTTCCAGCCTTCTACTCCTCTTAATACACAACTTTATGTCCTCTGTGCATCTGGCTCAATCCGTGGTGAGTCGTGCTCATCCCACTTGCCTCATGGCTGACAATGTCTTTAGCAGGTGATCCCAATCCGTGGTGCCATGTCATATACTGATGCTTGTTGAAACTCGGATGCTGTATGCAGGTTGAATTAATACCCCTCAGTGAACTGATACTCCGTCCCTTTTCAGAAATGCTTTTTCCAAAGCAAACACTTTAAATCTTGTCTTTGCTTGGCTGCCAACAGAAGCCCTCCCCTCACCCTGCACCCTTGCACCATTATTTCTCATTCGTCCTCTAGGACCACACACATGAGTGTGCTGACCCATAACCCCTAAGACAGTAAGGTGTGGGCAAGAGGAAGGCTCCGATTGTGCTGAAAACTACAAAACTACATGAGGGATGGACATACCAGCTTGCACACACAAACACACATAGGAAGAAGCAAGCAAAAGCTCTGCCCAAAATGCAAACTAATTTTTTAGGCATTTAAAACGTTTCATTCATATTTATAAGGGGTTTTGATGTGGGCTTTATTTTTTATTTTATTTTTTTTTTTCATCCTTGATCTTGCTGTGTTGTTTTTTTTCTTCATAAACTTATAAATTTCTGTCTTTTGTCCGGGCTCTGAAATTGAAGCACTGAAATGGCAAGGCAGAGCGCAGGCGTAAATGGAAATTTCCCTTCGAAGTTTTCTAGCTCAGACCTCAAAAGTTGAAAGATTTTCTTTAAAAAACCCACTGCTGTTCATATCAGCCCTTCCAGCTTTTTCAATTGTGTCACTCGCTTGTTTGTCCCTTTGAAACTGTCACTTTCTTTTTAATTTAATTAATTACTATGATGGGGACCTGGAGCATAAATGGCAACTGTAGTTCCAGTAGTCACTGGTGCACTCCCTGATGCTCTCAGAAGATCGTGTTGTATCATGAGAAATAACTGGCAGCATCCTTTGTGTCATGGTGTCTGGCCCTTCATGTGTGACAGCAGCCATGCAGCAATCTGTGCCTCTGTGGGGTATGGAGATGTTGCCACCTCCAGCCCTCGGGCTGGGATCAACTCAACTCATTGCTTTCTTTCTTTTTTATCTTATTGTTTTAAATCCCTCTGGTTCCGGCGACTCTGAAAAAAGAATGGATTTTAGCTACTGGTTTATCACAGGTGACGCAGTTTCTTCTGGTTTTAGGGTCATTTTATGTTTTTAAATCTGTCAAGAGGTGTAGGTAGGTAATAACGGAGAGCCTGCTTGTTTTCACCTCTGAGGATGTGGCTGGCACAGAAGGTCAGGAGTCGTTGGGATTATCCAGGATATTAATGATACTTAGCACCAGATTCTAAGAAAAACTGCTATCTGAGTCCTTAGGCACCATTTAAAGCCCTGCTAGGAAGCTGGTGACATTCCTTTTACAACAAACAGCCTGTAATCACTGGTGCTGTGCGAGAAGAAATGTCCTTTTGGGTTGTGAATAACTTGCAGAACAGCAGCACTTGCTCTCGTACCCTGCACAAGCCATTGCTTTCCACCTTCTCCAAATGTGCATTTGGGCGTTGCTCTTTTCTGCATGTGTGTCCTCAGTATCACTGGCTGGAGGGTGAAGAGAAGGCAAGGATTGCTTCCTCTGGGAAAAATGGAGCATCCTTTAGGCTGCTTCGTCCTGCCAAGGGTCCTGTATTTGGTGGTGAGGGGCCACCTGTATTTCTCTCCCCCAGCTCGTGCAAGGACACATGATGTTCTTTAAGAGGAAACTGCCTGAAATCAGGCTTAGAGGCTGCCTGCAAAACGGCAAAGAGAAAATCAGATGTAATTTGAAAATACAGGCAACAGGAGCCCATTATTTATTTATTTTAGGGTTGTTTTGTGGTGGGTTTTTTTTTTCCCCCATCTCTTTTCAGAGGTTGTATATCCGCACTGCCAGGTCAGGCTGCGATGCTGAAAATGAAACACGTTCATGAAAATCAAATTTGTATGGAAAAAAAACCAAAAAACCACAAAGAAAAACCAAAGTTTTGTTTTTTTTTTTTCCTTGTCTTGTATGCACAAAGAGAAAAGCGCTTTGGGGAACAGAGAAATAGTGAAGGTGGCTGATATTTCATGTCACCATATTTAAAGATGACTGCCACGATGAATATATTTTGGGGTTATTTCTATCAGACGGACTGTAGTTATTTGTTTTTAAATGTAAAACAATGGAAATTTCTCTGAGAAATGAAGTTCAAACCATCCTAATGGGAATTTTGTATCTCTGGAGAGCTGGATTATTAGGGAGAGCCGGATGGCAGCTGGCCTGAGGCTTGAGGCACTGGGGAGAAAGATGCCAGAAGGCCAGTCATGGTGATTTAGTCTTGTTAAGGAGTATGGAGAGGATTAAAATGCAGATTGCACATGTATTGTGGAGACAGAAGCTCTAAAGTACCTGAGAGAGAGACAGATCTTAGCCTAGGTATTTACTAAATTGATATTGAAGAGTTCCACTGTACATTTCTAGATCAGCATAATTTTCCTCCTTCTCCCATCTGACACTGTCTCAACACTTACTCTGTCTCAGCTGTGGCTCCCTTCCTCTCATTCCTCCACCATCTGCTCCACATGCTTTCCCATAAATTCCTGACTTGGACTCCGTTTCCCAGCTTATCTCTCCCAGGGTTACACACTGGAGCCATCTTAAAACCAGCCGAGAACTTTGTGTCGAATGAAGGAGCTTCTGAGGTCTCTGGAAGGGTCAGAACTTACTCTTTTGGTTTGTTTTGTATTCTTTGTGGTAATGGGGGGGACAAGAGAGGTGTCAGGCAGATAGCAGAAGTTAAGACGATGAATATTTTCATGTTCTGAATGTTTTATTCTTAAATTTTCAGATAGAAGAAAAATTAAAATAATACCAAGCGTTCATTCCTCTTGCAATTAAAATTGATCCTGTTTTACTTTCCTGGCCACTCTTTCATCTTTCTTTTTAGGAAAAAAATGCTTCTCTTAAAGCAACAACTATGGAGGCACGTTTTGAAAAAATATAGAGAATAGGTTTGTTTCTGCTACTCCGTTAGCAAAGAGGTTGGACACAGTGATATGGTTAGGAACTGAGGTGTTTGTGATCACACTCTGCATCTCTGTTTCAGAAGAGCTCAGAAATCAAAAGAGTTGACAGGGAGGGTGGAGAAACAGCTACCTTGCTGAATTAGAGAATATTAAACAGGCCAAGACATCACATTGTGGTGATTTAGGGTCGTGTTTGAGCTTTGCAGTGTCAGTAGTTCATTGCCGTGATAAGGGTTGGAGAAGGAATGGGAGTTGGTCATGGAAGCAAGGAGGATCAAGAGGACTTGACCCTCTCTCAGAGCCCTGTGAAGCACCTCCTTGCTAAACTTGGTGTCCCCAGGAGGATAGAAGCCTGGATTGACCCTATGATTCTGTGGTCACTGTTAGGGCATAGCACAAGTACCTCCATACTTTGAGGCAGATGCAAGTGTGAGCTGGCTTATTAAATTCAACAGCGGTCCTTATGATTCAGTAAGTTTGGGACTAGAAAAGGAAAAAGCTTCTTATAAATAAAAATTATGTCTATGTAAATAAATATGTGATTATGCTGGGAGGTGATTGGGATGATGTGCACAGAGTGCAGTATAGACCGCCTTGCTGAGGGGAGCGAGGTCAATAAGTGAGTTATATCAACATTGCTTAACTTATAAAATAACAGTGGACTTTTTGTTTTCTGAGATGTGAAAATCTTTAGGTTTGTGTATGTAAGAATAAGTCAACTGAAGGAATAAACAAACTCTCCCCAAATAATCTTTATATCAAAAGCTTCAGTCTGTCCTTATTTCAACTCTACAAACAATATATGTGCATCCCACCAAGCCCAGAAGGTCATGAAAAAGGCGTGTTTTGCCTGGATAAAATGAGCTATCAGATAGCGAAAAAAAATATATTCAGGAATTGATCTTTTGTGGCTTCTGTGAGCAAGAAACAAGGTTATATTAATTTTAGAACCCTCTGAGCTTTGGGCACTGACTTTCATTGGCTAAGATGTTAATATTTTATGGGAGCCTAAAGCATGGCCAATTAAAGTGAGATCAGAAACATCCACAAGTATATTCAAAGAGAAGTATTAGAGTTTTAGACAGTGCCATAAATTCATACGCCAAAAAGCTGCAGTGGAATAATGGTAAGGGTCTGGTGAGTGAGGAAATAAATAAAAGCTGGGAATGTCATTCCTGTAGTTCAGGCAAGTCTCTCAGTATGAAAGCAAGCCTTGTTATAAATCCTTTAAAATAACTGCTGCACAGAAACAGCTGATTTACAGAGTGTGTGATGCGGGCAGAGCACACCCATGGTACCAAAGGATGAACCCTGAAATAGGCCTTGAATCTGGGCATAGAGTACTGTGTTTGTAGTTCGGTTATTCCTCTGCAGGAATAACTCCCATCTCCCTTTTCCCTTCTCCCATTCTTCACTCCAAACAAACTTCTCTGAGCTTTACAGTGGTTTTGAAAACTTTTTTCCTGTTTGTTTTACCAACTGTCCCATGCTTTAGCCCTTTTGTGGTTGTGATTTGGGTCTGGAAAGAAAAAATGCAACATAGTGCTTAAAGAAATGCCTGGTATTTGTTGATAAATCTCACGGGAATGCTTCCCTTCACGTTTTTAGCCATTTAAAATACTTTATACTTTTACATCCATGGTCAGCTTAGCCTCATGTTGCTGGTAATTATAGTTAGACGTTGGTGAATATTGAATATTACCTTCACTTGCATATTTATTGGTTCATTACCATTCCTATATGACTTAGTGTGGAGTTAAGGGATCTCTTAAGCCTCATGAAAGCTAAAATTATATCCGTATAAAATTATATTTACCTTTGTTACAGAAAAAGAAATACCAGCTCCTAGTTACTGGTGTGCCTTGGGAGCAGATTTGCTGCAGTTTCTTCAACACAAACTCCTAGACTTGCTCATCTGTGGCTTTTTGTAGTAGAAAACCTTGATTTTTCTTGTTTGACTTGGAAGGGTTTTTTGAGAAACTCTTGAGAGTGTTTTGTCCAAAGTGGGCATTTTAAACTACATACAGGTGATATAAATTGCTTCCATATTTTTCTTCCAGGTTTTGGTTTCATTAGATTCAAAGTCCATAGTGTAAAGGTAGGAAGGTCTCCTCAGAGCCTCCCGGGCTTCTCATCTATCCATGCAAAAATGACATTTGTTGCAGGAGTGAATATACTTTATGTACGTTATGCAGCTGAATGAAAAACTCAGTTACTAACAACCTGAGTCAATTCTCAGTAATTGATTTAGGGCTTCAGGCTTGTGTCCCATCACCACTCCCCTGAGCTGTGCAGTCTTTAGAGAAGAAAATTACTGTGATTTTCCTTCCCCTGTCCACTCATGTGAGCAGAGAAAGGAGGGCGCAGCGATGATGTGACATTCACATCTGTTTTCATGTATCAGAGCAAAGCTGTGAGGTTCAATTTTAGTTATTTTATCTCAAGCCATGCAACAAGACCTTTGGTAAAGAAAAAATACGTTTTGCAATCTGATGGAATATGAAGGAATTTTGAGTCTGAATAGATTCCCTTGCACTTCAGGTATGGAGATTTTCTCTTCATTTGCAGTGTTTTGCTTATCTGCTGCTTTTATGAGCCTCCTTTGAGGTCTAAACCTGGCCTGGATTCCTCTAAACCAACTGAGTTTTCCACAGACAGTTCAGCACAGGAATTCACCTTCCCTCAAGGACCCAAGGAGCCTTTAGCTGCAGGCTCTATCCTGTCTTTGCCATGCTATGGGAAGAACACAGTAGAATCATTCCTGATGTGTTAATAACCAAAGAAAAAGATTCCAAGACAACACGTGAACATGCCTACTGCTTGCCTTCTTGCAAATGCCTATCACCGTGTGAACCACCACTTCAGCTTCTTTGGTCTCATAGGTTATAATTTCCTGTTATCAGGGTAAGGATGTTTTAAACAGCTTTTTGTAGATGATTAGGTATTTGCTGATCATTCAGGACAATTTACAAAGATAAATATATGTTAAATGGGTTTCTTGTTAAAACCAATGTAGAAGTAACCCCTCGAGGCCAGACAGTAATTACTCCTAATAACAAATTAGAGCATTACCTACTTCTTTTCCGTTTTTCATTTTGAAGGGGAAATTACCTTACAGAACTGAATGTATTCAAAACTGCAGATTCATTTTTTTTTTTTTTTTCTGATAAAGCCACACACTCACACAAAAAAAAGAAATCCAAGGGGTTTAAAATGCTCAGAGAAAAGGATGGTCTCCAAGATATTTATTTTTGCAGTAACTCCGTGTAGCTTTGACCTTGCTGTGGCCATCCATACTTGCAGTGGCACAGTTGGGGTCTCGTACCCAGTTGTTTCTATCTGAGTGTGTGTTAGCATACAAGGTGTGAGTGACAAACCTGACTTCTTAAAGCAGAGTTAGTGATTAATTCAGTCTCAGTAAAGGGGCCATGACTGTCAGGGCTATTTGGACAGTACTACCTCACTGTTTTCACTCATATCAGCAGGAATTAAGTATCTGTATTCCAACTTGTTCAACTCTTCTTTTTTTGTCCATTAGAAACAGAAAAAGCATTTGACGACAGTTGTTAACAGGTGTGACCTTCGGTTAAGATTTAGTGCTCCCAGTTCCTTTTCTCCTTTATTTATTCCATAGATGTGTGCTTGAGTTCTGTCCTGGTTCCTACTAAGATTCTGTCTTCTCTTGAAAAGGAATTGCAGACTTGCTTAGAAATGGCTCAGCCATTGGCTCTTGTTTGCAATACAGAGGTTGTGTTCCACTTTCTTCACTTTTTTCTTGCTTTTCTTATATTATTGTATTAAATTTATATGTATTTTCTAGCCATGGACAGCATGACTATCAAGACAATGTAAAACATTCTCAAATAATTATATAAGAACTTAAATGAGCTTCCCGGCCCAGGGTTTAGCTGTTGATGTGGGGGCTCTAGGGATACAAGGATGGCAGCTCATGTTATCTTCTCCATCAGTGAGTCAGTGTATGAAAAGGACTTCTCAAATCCTCATTGCTTTCTGAATTTTAGAATACGTATCTAGGACTTAATGACTGGGGCAAGTTTTGTAGCTTATGTATGTCTCTAATTTATACTGAAATATGGGGTAGTAAATGCTTCATGGTAAATCAGGGCAATGTGTTTGACACAATTCCTCCCAAGTAAAGATGTCTTTGGCTCATCTAATTCATTTATGTGTGACAACTACTTCAGATGTTTTTAAGGGCTCTATAGAGTTTGTATGAGTAAGACATTTTTACATGAATTTCTGTCTTTTCACTTAAAAAAAGCATTTTCTATCTGGGTCTTGCCATCTGTTTGCATATCTGTCTTGCTAGACACTCACTTCAAGCAAATCGCTGTGCCTTGTGAACCCAGTCATACCTTTGTAACTCAGTCAGAATTTGTCCCCAGTTTGGCCAGAAGCTGGCAAAAATCTGCATGCCTGGAGAATTAATACCCAGCCCTTCAGTGCACACACCTTGCACACTTTCAGTATGAAAGGAGAACTGGCTTGTAATACACAAACACTGCGCTGGATTCAGCTTTATCAACTAAGATTCAGCTTTATCAATTGTTCATAGTTAAATTTTAACATAGGTGAGATCTTTCCATAAGCAGTGCCCCTTAGTTCATGGGCTCTCCATGTTGATGATGTAACACATTATGCATTGGGCTGTAAAATAAATGGCAATTTCTGACACACGTGGGTCATCGATAGCAGAGCACTAGCAATGTTTACATTAT
Organism: Coturnix japonica; assembly: GCF_054131305.1. Classification (NCBI taxonomy): domain Eukaryota; kingdom Metazoa; phylum Chordata; class Aves; order Galliformes; family Phasianidae; genus Coturnix; species Coturnix japonica. Next base: position 1,561,849 of record NC_140669.1, on the reverse strand, counting down.
ATCTCATGTATGATCGCTAATGGAAAAGTTTACATGGCAGTTCTTTGGTATATGTGTTTTAGTGATGTCTCAGTGTGGAAATGGAGGTTTTGGAAAATAATGTTTGTGCAAGAGTTGGAAATCCACATTTTTTTCTTGTGAAGTCTTCAGTTTTAACCGCAAGATCCTCAGAAGTAAATTTCTCCGTTCTGAAATGCTGGTGTTCTGAGATATGCTTGCTAAAGCACTGAGAAATACATCTGTGTATCTGGTGGATTCTTCCTGGAGTAACTGCAGCTTAACCTGTATTAATGGATCGGAGTCTTCTGATCAGAAAGTCCAGATGAGTGTGTGTCATGCGAAACACAATTAGTTATTTTCTCAGTTTGCCTTCAAATGTACCATTTTGTTTGGGAATATTGCAGATATATGTCACTCATTATTGATAGATTTGTCTGACTTCCTGTCAAATCTATGTACATTGACAAAAATCTATTTTGTTGTTTTTGTCACAGAAATCTATACTGGCATTTTTCCCCATGGAGATTTGGCTAGTCATTGTCAGCATGAGGTGCCAGCTAGAGCTTTTACTGTTTTTATTGTGCCAGCTGCTTTCTTGGCTTCGAATCTTTTGGTTCAGATTGTAAATGGGGGCGAGACATCCGTATCTAGCCAGCGTGCTTGATGGAATATGACAGGGACTTGATTTTTCATTTCTTGCTGCCTTTCTTAGTATTAGCAGAAGATGACATGGATGGCTTCATCTTCTGACCAGCAGAGATTGGCGGTGAAGGAATGGGGAAAGAGAGCGCATGCGTGTACGTGGGCCATGGGAAATGTTAAGATGGGAATTTAAAGCTAGTCATTCCTACCGTTTTTCTATGAGGATCTCTGAGGAGATCTTGGAGCTCATAAAAAATAAATAATAATAATAATTTCCAAACATTTTGGCTGATGTTAAATCAAAATCATCGTGTTCTTTTCATAATAGTTCTGGCCTAAACTGTTATAACTGAGCACACACCCTCTGAGAAATCAGGTCTTTTTGAGGTGTCTGAAGTTTGTTTAGAGGCATCCAGAACCATCAACTGGCTTGAAAATTTAGGGTTGAGTTAATAAATAGTTTGTGTTTTAAGCCAATTCTTTTCCTGTTTTGAAGCATTGGCAACTTCTGCAATTTTAACACAAATCTTGTGATATTTGGTATTTTCCCTAATGCCCCAAGTGCTAGAGTATGGTTCTTAATCTGAACTTGTAGACCTTTTAAAAGTGTGTTTCCAGACCATGTGTTTACTAAGTAAAACCCTGAATTGCCAATGTAGTGCAACGAAACTATTAAAACCAATCAGATTCTTGCTGCAGTTTTAAAGCCAATCTTCTGACTTTCTGGGTTTGTGACTTCAAATATGGAAAGCTAGCATCCCATTTGCATTGAACTCTTTTCATTTTAGATGGCAGCCTTGTAACAGCCATCCAAACCATTGAGCTGGGTCATATATTACAATACAAATCTATATTGTGGCAGAACCAAAGGGATATTTTAACTCTCCATTGCATGGATGGGATGTTACAGGGAGTTTTTCTTTGGTAGCATCTTCTTCCAAACTGAAATGGGAACCATTCAGTGGCAGTGGGATGGATGGGAAAGGACCTCTAAAAGCTGTTGGCTTCACATACAGAGTGTGGTGTCCAGGTGTGACTAGAAGGGAACTAAGACCCCAAATCATAACAAGCCATTGTAACAAATAGATTTTATTTTCTCTTTTATGCTTCCTTACATCCATGCCCCATCAGCCTTGCTGCCCTCTGCAGGAAAGCTTGCAGGAGGGCCGGCAGCAGTGCAGCCATATCAGCACAGAGTTTGAGCCAGTTACCTAAGAAGACACCCAGGGTCCCCTGCAGGCTTGTGCAGCTCACACTGAAGCTGTTGGTAGCTTGATTAAGGCTGACTTGGGTATGTAGATACACACTGTAATCATTCTCTAAATGGTTGCAAATTTGGCCTTACTGATCTTTTAAATCTCAGCATTTTCAGAGTGCCAGTTCACTGTAAATCACAGGCGTTCTCCATTTTCTTTATTTGATTCCAGAAAGCTGTCTCTGTACTAAAAACAAGCCTTTGAAAAATGCTTCCATATCCTGCTGTCCTCTTCTACTTGGGGTGATTGCATAATTAACCTGGCCAAGTATCAACCATACAAGAGTTGAATGCATCCCAAGTTCAACTGGGGAGGTTTTTACCATAAGAATGTGCCTGTCCTGAGACTAAAACACAGGTTAGATTTCCAAGTTTCTGAATATTGCTCAATAAAAGGAGAATATGTTGCCCATGAGAAAATAAATAAATAAATCAATCAAATGGTGGTGTAATCTATAATCAAAAGCCCTAATGGGCACAAAGCATTTTAGAACAAAGGTTTGCTGAATCTGCAAGGATATTAAAAGTGTTAAAGCCTGAACAAAGCAATGTTCCTATTTACTAAGTATAAGGAAGTTACTAGAGCACAGATAAAAAGCTCATAGGGTAGACAAAGCTCTCTGAATCCTCTTTCTTTTCCTGCAGTCAGATATGAACATATGATACATGAATATTTATCAGAACTGCAGATAACTAGTGACTACCGTTGGATTTAAACTCAGCAAACCATGGCTTGCAGTTTGCATTCGCAAAGGCTTCGTTCAAGTTTTGTTCCGTTTTTCTAGTATCTTTTTGTACTCCTCACACACGGGCTTGTCTCCCCTAAGCTGTCTTTTGCTTCGAACCGAATGAACCTAAAAATGCAGTGAAGATCTTTGATACCAAACATCCAGTGTATATCAACTAAGGGCTGACGGGGATTTCTATGCTCAGGGTTGACACAACTGACTCTCAAGCTGTCCGCAGTCAGATTCAGAAACCTCCAGACTTAGCCCAGGTTTCCTTTTAACTCTGTTCGGGTTATGTTGAAATGGTTGTGAACCTCCCAGAGCTTCATCTTGCCTGGGTTTTGTAACAGTGTCTGCAAACTGGTGATGCAACAGCAGTTTCGTGCTGGTGTAGTTGCAACTCAGTTGTCTGCTACCAGCAATTTTGAGCAGCAGAAAATTGGGGCTTCTGCAGAGAGAGAAAAAGCTGTTTCATTCACATTCCTGTCTGCAGGTAGAGCAATAGATTGTGATTTCCTAAGTAGCTCTGTGCCATCCTCTTCCCTTGTATTCTTGTGCATGTTGTGGATGACTCCAAACAATGAGCAGATAGAAAGGAGCATCAGAGAAAGCAAGATGGTGTGGGCGAGAGCTTAAAGCAAGCAAGCAGAAGTTGGTTGTCTGCATGGCTTTGCAGGGCTGCTCTCATTAAGGATGAGCGAGAAGTCTTCAGCAAATCCTGCTAATGTAGGAAAGTCTGTTGTGGGCCAAACCAAAATTCCCTCTAGCCCAGTACCCTGCTTCTAACAGTGGCTGGTTTGGGAAGCTGTGTAAGAATAGGATGTTGGTATGCCTCCCTGGCTTTTGGTAACTTGCGTCTCAGGGACTTTCTGAGTTTGTGGCTGGTTGGGGACGGCTGCGTTTTCCAACTGATTTTCCATGAGCTTGTGTAATCACTTCTTGAATTCACCGATGCTTTTTGCTGCTTGGTTTCTTAATCGGGCTTTACTCAAGTGTAACACAGGTTAGTCGTCCTCCTGCAATCTCCTTGTGTCCCAGTGAGCAAAAAAGAGGCAGAGATGTGAAATAAAAGCAAGTCCTGTTATAGAAATGTGTCTGTCTGGCTAAGCCAGGTTAGATCTTGATCTGGAGCTGAATTCACGATGAGTTCTTATCCTCTTAATTATACTAAATATTAATTTCCATTTCACCTGGTTGGGTTTTTATGTGTGTGTCTGGTTTATTTATTTGTTTATTTATTTTCCTATTTACTTTGTAATGTAGGACAGGGCACCCACAACTGCACTACTGAGGGGATAGAAAGGTCACCAGTGTGGAATTGATCTTTGATCATCACCCTTTATGAACTGTGTAGCTGGGGATAGAAAAGGCAGTTTTCTATCCTTGGTTTGGAAAGTGTTGCCACAGTTTATATTATGAATGTGATTAAAAAAAATAAAAATGGGTCTGTTTTCTGCTTTGGTTTCCAGTGTGACTGAAATCTCCCAGGGGCTCAAGGTATATCTCTACTGAGGTTTTTAAAGCAAATAAAGCAATTTTGGCTTGGGTGGGATGTAAGTCTTGTGTAACAGCACACAAGGATGCATTCAGTGGTGTTCAAGAGTGATAAAACTGAGGCTCAGAGAGGGCAAAGGGGAAAAAGAAGGCATAAGACAAGGGGAAATTACAGAGCATAGGCGAGGATTTACTCAGAGCTGAAACTCAGGAGGGAGGTATGCAGGGGAAATGTTGCAGCAAAGGTAATAGGCAGATTTGCAGAGCTAGGAAATGTGAGAGGGAAAGGAGATATGCTGCATAATGTAAGAAAAGTTGGCCGGGTTGTGGAGGGGAGAGGCTTTTATTCACAGTCTTAAACTAAGATAAGGGTCATCTGATTCATCGTGACCTGAGTAGAACCAACTCGGAGAGCTGGACTGCTTCCATGTGAGTCATTTTCCTGCGTCCTGAGCCATTATTATTCTTATTAAACCCGAAAACTACGCTGAGTTCACATGATAAGATTTTGGGAGAAAATCTTACGGGGAAAGAAACAAGAAAAGCAAGAAGACTTAGAGTTAAGGGATCCAGTTTGTTTGCTCTTCCTTCTCTCCCTGCCCCAGACTGCCATACGGGACCCCAGTCCTGCGGGTGGGGTGGGGCAGAGCAGGAGCAGCACCTCAGCACCGAGGTGGGGTCAGATCATGTAAATGTTGCAGAGCTTTCTTGTTGTCCTGGGCAGCTCTCCAGAGGCCTGGATGCCAAACTGAGCTCGGAGAAGCACCCAAATATGCAGATGTTTTATGTGAACATGATTTTAGAGCGGTGAGCTTTACACAGAGGCACAGAGCTGGGTTGGAAAACTTTCTTGTGACTCAGCACTTCACACATGTGAGAACAGAAGCGCACAAAAGTAAAAAAATAAAGAAAAAAAAAATAACAAACCCCAAAAAAACCCACCAAAATGAAAAACCCTCACCCAAACCAGTGTTTTTCAAATCTCAGGGATTAAAAATAAAAAAGGGTATTTTTCTGGTATATTTTCTGGTAAAAGCTTTGGTCGGTTGTTGTTTGACAAAGCTGGGTCTGAAATGTGTGTAGTCAGACAGATTTCTTTGGACCTGGCATCTCCAGAAGGAGTTGGTGGCACCAGAGCTGTCACACAAGGTTGACATCTGCCATGGTCACCACTGGGAGGAGCAGACACCCCAGGTCAGCAACTGTGCTGAATATCCTGGAGCTTTTTCTCCTTGGGATTGGACCTGCTTGGAAGGTGGTTAGGGATACCCAGGGGATGTGATGTACCATCTGGGGTCTGTGAGGCTGTCAACCCAGGACCCTGTGCAGATGGCTCCTCTTAGCAGCTCCTCGGGAAGGGGTTCATCAGCTGAGGACTCGCCAGGGAACACAGAGACCATCCAGGTCTCAGCACAATTCTTGTGCTTCTCCTTGGCTGCTATGGCAGTGTTTTAAATACCTGGATGGGGGTTGTAAAAGGTTGCTACAGCAGGGCTGGGAAAGCAGTGGAAGATGTTCTTCCTCTTATCTACGTTTCCCCCAGATCCAGCAGCCAGAACTGGTTTTATCAGTTCTGCTGTGAAACATGGTCATCCTCCCCTACTTTGTATCTCACCTGATAGCAGTGATTTTGAGATCCCCCTGCACAGCAAAGAGGAAGACCTTCTGCAGAGTTCGCAGAGTCTCAGAGCACCCAAATTCAGTGCCAAGCAAGGGTGACTAAGACACATCTAAGGTAAATAAATGTGACACGCACCCAGCTGGCTGCGTGGGAGCCCTGCAGATCAGACTTTGGAGACAGAGATCTTTCCTCCTCCTCCTCTGCAAAGCCAGTAGATATTTAATGCCTTTATTTCCTACAAAAATATCTTTGTGTCAAACATTCCCCCTTCTCTGACTCGTGTTTTGCTCTGCTGTGGTCAGGCAGCTTGCTGCTGTCACCAATGGAAGTCTGAATTCCCTCTGCATAGTCAGAAATACTTCACAGGCTTTCACCACTACTACCCATATTCATTTGCAAACCAAACCCAGCTGTATATTCAGTCTCACTCTGGAAGCAGAGCACCATTTACACAAACACTGGACCTGTGGTTTGCAAAATGTGATTTAAAACATGTGAGAGGTAAATGGAAAGATGGAGGGAGATGATGTGCCTCTGTCAGATGAGGTGTGCAAACTTAGGATGTATCCAGGCTTCACAGGGTTAATAGTCCCAATTTACTAATGTCAGTACTGAATTCATAGTCATAAGACACCACCTCATCTGAATGTAGTCACTAAATTGGGGTTAGTTAATTGCTCTATAAAATTTCAGCGATGAACCACATGAGAAATATGGTACACAGTGTAATCTTCAGAAGAGCTCAGAGTGTGGTCACACCTAAATTACTAAGAGACTCGTTCACCTACCTTTTCTTTAGCATATGCTGGAAAGACATATGTTGCAACATCAAGATGATGTCTCCCAGACGTTTATTTTTAAGCTTTGAGTTAGCCAGAGAATTATCCACGCTCCATCCATTAAGAGTGGGTGTGCAGCAGAGAGTGCATCTCTGCCACTTCTCCATCTGTGTGGCTCTCACTGAAGTTACTGAACTATTTCAGAGCACACGGTCCCTGCAGCTCACCTCAGCTGAAGTTCTCTCATGCTGCTTAGGGTGTGATAGGCCAAAGCACTCTTTGTTGTTCAAAGAGTACGAGCTATATCCAATAAGGAGATCTTTGCAAAAGGAGACCATGACGGAGGTGACTGTATGACATTGATGCATTTCTTCTACATTGAAGGAAGTATTATTTTTGATGTAACAGCTCAGACTCTGCAAATACAGAGAAATGGTATAGCTTACAAATGCATTATGTGCATGTTCTGATGTAGCTGTTCAAACATGCTTGCTTGGTGCAGACTTTCTTTTGTTAAATCATATTCTTTCCCTATGGTAATTCACTGTGGGTCAGATTTTGCCTTTTTTATTCATGTTGTATAGTAGCTTGTTTTATGCCCAATCTCCTTCAAATAACAGATAGAATGAAGCTGAAGTTTACTTGATCCAGCTGAATGCTTTGTCTCGGTTTAAAAGTGAGGCAGTGAGTGTCCAGAGCTTGATTTTGAACTGAAATGAAGCTGACAGCGCAAATACCCACAGTGTATCTTAGCAAACTGAATTCTGTGTGAATAAAAGTTGGAAGTGACATAAAATCATGCATACAGTGCATATGAGGTGACGCACCATATTCCTAAAGCAGTTACCAAACGAGCTCATGTTTTCTTCTACACCAATACTGGAGAAATTTGTTTTGTTTGTCCTTCAAATGTTGAAGTATTACTTGAGTATGTTATAAATTCTAGACTAGCTAAAGTGCTTGAATTGCTATGGTCTTTAACTTGCATTCATTATACCTTCTATGATCTATAGCTTCATTTTATGCAGACCATATGCAGTTAAAAATAACTGGAGTCGCTGTATTTTATATATGCCTTTGTAAGCATTTCCAACTGCAAAGGGATTATTTTTTTTTTTTTTATAAATGCAGAAAAACCCCAACAAGTTTTATGTTTTCATTTCACCTCTTCCCTTTTTATTTTTTTATAGAAATGCTACAAAGGGGAACTTTTGATAAGCATTACCAGCAAAGGCCCAGTGTTGCAACACAGTCAAGTGCTGCAGAGTTTCTATTTAAGGTTACCTGGCATAGTCAGCTCGGCCAGATGGGCTCCTGCTATTGGATAATTTGATTTGCTGACAATGTGCACTGCCTTAAAACAAAAAAACACGTACAAAAAAAGGAAGTGCCCAGCCTAGGTGACTTATATCCAAATCACACATACTCTTTTAGTTAAGATGAAATGTGAGACTGAATTTAGCCTTTAATTACATTTCCTTTCCTACCTCCAACAAACAAATTTTTATAACCTTTCCAATGAAGAGAGTCATATTTTGTGAATTAATTGCTTGGAAGCTTACCAGGAGCAAAAGTTATTTAGGAAATGTTCTATTATTTGTATTAATCAAATATCATTTCTCTGGGTTTCTGAGTATTCCATATGATGAATTATCCTTTTCAAGCAGTTTTGTGTATAAGTTTATTTTTATTTTAGAGATTTTATCTGAGTTGCTATCTGGCAAATGGAAATTATACTTGTGAAGAAGAAAATGCGATATAAATATAGGATCTATCATGCTGTATTTGAGGGATATACACTTGAGCTCTTACAGTATCATCTTAAGGACTTAAATCAACTCAAAATCTTATTTTTATAAGAATCTGTACAGTACAAGCCGTAGTATAAATCAACAGTGGAAAGAGAACTGTTCTGTACGTGTTTGAAGACGTTAAATTGCATTGCTTAAGCGAAGCATTAAAAATAAGTATTACTTAAATTATCTTCCCTAATAAGATATGCCTGTCGTTTTTTCATTTAGAGCTGGCTCTGAGGGGACTGCATTGTTCTGTCAGGATTAAAATATGAAAAACCTGTCCACATTTGAGCATGTGCTTAAACAAGCAAGACTAAATATTAAATCTGAGTCCTCTGTACTCCGAGAAGCACTTTTACAAGTGGGAAGTTGTTCAGCTTAGATAGTTCATCCATTTTCCAGAGCCTTTAAAAGCTGCATAATATATCGAATGTCAGAATGCTATAAAATATCTTTAACTTTTGATATCTGTCTGTAGATAGCGCTATAAATTCTGCCATGAATTGGAATGAGCAGATGACTTGATCTAAACAAAGACGTGGTGCACATCTATGTGGTTACAATGACATTTTTGGCTTAGCACCGTGAGGGCATGATTCTGTTCTTTCATAGTCAAGGCTTCCATATTATCACCATTGGAAATCCATGTGGGGTGTTGCTATGAGAGGTAGTTGGTGCCATGATGTAGCAGTCAGAGCTGATGGTTTGTCCGAGTTCCAGGATGTTAAGAAGGGTTGCTCAATTCCTATCCCAAAGGACAGTGCATGTCACTTTATCCACTGAAGGCTGTGTCTTCAAGTTTGTATCTGATGGGGAATTCATGTTGCCACTCCATGTGCTGCTATTTTGGACTTCTTGTGGTACTGGTGACATCACATCTTGTTGCTGGTAATGATGTGATCTAGAAAACTGTCACCTTCGGCCCCAGACTGATTCAATAGATCCTGACAAATTTCAAGCAGTTGTGTTTGATTTGTCTGTGAATGAAATCAGTAACGCATTGATAGTTGTATTTCTATGAAGTGGGCACTAAGTAATGGCCGCTTCTGGATGGCCAAAGTGAAGGAAGGCATACTGTCCATGGGCACGTTCCTCACTGACCCTGCACATCACCCACTTCCAAAGTCAGACATCAGACGTCCTTCGTATTTCGCAATCCTGTCCACCCTCTGTAACCAGGAAAGCAAACCCTCTGGTTTTAAAATCACTTAGTGTGGCAAAAGTGTATAATAAAACACAGTGGAGCGCAGGAGGCTGGCAGGAAGCTCTTTATCCTTTTACAGCAACTGCCTGTTTGGCTGGGCGGCAGCGTTGCTGGACAGCTTGAAACATTCTTACACGCAAAGGCTCTTTGGCTTCATTTCGAAGCAGACCAGAACCCTTGGGCTTCTCGGAGCTGCTGCCGCCTCACAGCATTCAGAACCGCTGCACACAGCTCAAATGCAAGGCCTGTGCTTCACAGATTGTGGTTTCTGATACTGTTACCTTTGGGATGCTCAGCTCCTTTCAATCTCTGAAGAAATGAGGCTTGAGCATCCTCAGTCCTTAGGAATATGTCTGAATACATGTTTATGCTTAGTTTTTCTTCTTTTTTGCCCCATGCTGTCTGCTTGCACCTCACCTCCAAGCACTCTATTATTTTTTGTCCCAGACAACAAACAGGAAAACCACAAGCCTTCATCAGCAAGCTGTGCCTTCCTCTCCCAAGCCAAAAGGCTGGAGCTCAGCACACGGGTCACATGCTCGACCCCTCGTCCTCAGCACTGTTCTGATAAAGTGCAGTGGGCTGAAACCATGGGGATGGCTCCCCAAGGGCACAACGCCCGTCCCTGTGGCTTGGAGGAGGGAGAGTCCAAATGCAGTGCTTTAAAAATGCAGGGTGCGGGGGGAAGGGAGCATACAGAGCTTCATCAGGGGATAGCAGGCAAAAGTTACCTTGCACACAGTTATATAGATGCCCCGGAGGAGTTTATTACAAAAGAAGTTGCAATAGGAATGGAGTTTGTTTAAAAACTAAATAGAACGGAGTGAATTTGATGATGGGGGAATCCACCGGGGCTGGGTAGGAAATATCTGGCTGTTCATGACAGCCCATGTGCACGTGTTGTGTTGGTGTGACTTAGTGTCTGTTTTTTTTGGGTACTCATAGGACTGTGTCTGGCAGCTGCAGTAGTTCTAGGTGCTGGTGGTCAGATGTGGAAGGAATAGGCAGAGAGGACAAGGCCACACAACAAGACAGGGTCTTGGCCAAAACTACAGTGTGAGCCTGGCCAGTCTCCTGTCCTGTGCTTCAACTCCTATGTGGAAATTATCCCTGTTTGCCTTCTTTCAGATAGAATTTGTGTCTCACGAGCCCGCCACTCCTTGTGCAAGCACTGTGCACTGCAGCATGTTGCTGGAACTCTCCAGCATTGGGGGTTTTCGTGCTTAGGATGCTTTGGTCTGCTCTACACGCCAAGGCAGGCAAAGCCATTTTTTTTATAATTTGTTCTTGATTTTTTCCATATTCTGTTCATGGTGCATTACCTTCCCTCTCCTGCGTTCAGGGACTGTGACTGTGCCTGGCTCCTGCTACAAGAGCTGGGTAATGGAGAAGTTTCATCACCTCTCCCCAAACTACACAGCCATGCAGAACCCATGCTCAATCTTTCTTCTGTCAACACGAAAAACATACTGTTATGATTATAACATGAAGACAAGGTCTCTGTTTTATCTCAGAGTGGAAAGGTTTACCAAGGGTTAAAATAATCTAACCTCTTTTTTTTTCTTTTTTCTCCTTCTTTTCTTTCTTTCTTTCTCTCTTCTTTTTTTTTAATCCACAATGGCAAATGTTATTTATATTAAAGGGAAAAACCAGCATAGTGTTGCCAGATCGAGCTCCCTTCTCTTTGCCAGCTAAAACACAAAGCAGAGTTACTGCATTTTTCGTACCTGCAAAACAATCTGAACATAGCGTTCTGTCATCCTTTGAAATGGCAAATGGAAGTCATTTAAACCAGATGAGTGACTGAGTGGGGAATTACTGCACCTACAGCACAGGATATACAGTACCGTGCACCTATTTCAAGAGGGCTAGGGTGGGTGGCCGGAAGAAAGGAACTTTTTTCCTCATTTAACCTGTAATTTGACAACATCTGCAAAGAATTATCCCCAGTACTGGCATTGTAATTGTTGTATCTAACATCAATCACCGGGTAGGGGAGGTTGCTTTAAATAGATGTTAGCTGTGTTACAGTTTTAAAACATGAAAGCAAAAAAGAAAGAAAGAAAGAAAATGAAAGGAATGAAATATGTAAATTGGTAAAGAAATTAATTACTGGAAATTCTGACACTAATTTATTGTTTAAGTAAGAAATGCAACTGGCCGGTGCGGGTGACTGTTTCTATTTGACCTTGTATGCTTTGGCAAGTGTTAGGAAACAGAGGCCATTTTATTCCAATTTATAAAAGTTGTAACCCCTTTTCTCAAGCCTCTATGAATGTACAGAACAAGAACGGGATTAGAGGGCTGACTAATATTTTACACTGGAAGGACAGCAAGTAGGAAAGGTTCCATAAAGTGCGATTCTTTCAAACAAAGTTCTTCCTTCCCAGCTCTTTCACTGGGATTTCTGTCTTTGACTTCATCAGAAATGTGATTACAAGGAACAAAATATGCACGTTTTTGGAAAGCAAAAAATGTAATTCCAAGCATGCTCCAGATTTCCAATTGCAGCTCAGCAACTACAAGAGCAAATTCGTATTCACAAGTTATCAAGTTTCCAGCGTGCATCCAATTTTGTATTGGGTTTTGATTCATATTTGTGGCTAGATGTGAATCAGGTCCAGTATTTGTTTCTCAGAAATGTCATGGAAAAGGAAATCGTTGGGTGCACTGGTATTCACAGCCAAATACAACGCGCGGTACCACTATCCAGTGTGAGAGCCAGATGAATGATTACGATGGTCATGGGAATTGTACTTAACCTGGGAAAATGTTTTAGAGACAGAGTGAAGAACAGCCTTGTGCTGTAGTGTCTCCAAAAACCACCACACTCTTTCTATATGTATACGTACACGTTCAGCCTGAAATGTTACACCATATTTTTAGAAGCTAGGAAATGATTTTTTTCCTTCTTTATTTCTCCCCCCCCATCCCCATCTGTATGTCTCTCCCTCTTTGCTGAGCACTGATAGGGATTCCTGAATTCCTTTCGTCAAACTCAGGTTGGTCATTACAATGTAGGCACACCTCCCAGCTGAATCTCACATTTATGTATTTGCATGATAGGAAGCCTCTACAAACTGTTGCTCATAAGGAACCCATCTTCTTCCACAGGACCATAAACCTTTTTATATGTTTGTACAGAGGAAGAAACTCTTAATGATGGTTCTTTCCGTAACATCTCATCACCTGTATTTTAATTTCATATCTTGAAAGATAAAACAGAATTCCTGTATATAGTTTCCATTGCCTGTACATCAAATAACGTTGAATATCAATTAATGATGATGAATTATTGTATGACAGAAGTATATTATTTCTTTTGGTTCAGTCCTATCCAGATTCTTTCTATTCACATGGAAGAACTATAAGATCCCTCCTCTATTCCTTGAATAGGATTTACCCTTAAGTTAAAATTAAACTACTTTTGGTCTTGGATTTCCTGCCTGAAAACAATGCCCTTGTTGCTCACAGGGTGCATTTTTGTCGCTCTAGGCTGTGGTTCTATAATCTAGTTTTCTGGTTTAAGCTAAGCAAATATTTTTAATTTCCTTTTACCTTTTCCTGATATTGATTTGTTTCTGAAAGTCAGCAAGCCAATACATGTATAGATACATATATATACATATATGTATATTTGTAGTAGTTCCTTAGTAGAGTTCATCTCACTTGGCATGTACTGGTATGTGTAGTGTGTCTTGACCCTGCAGAGACCAGCCCTGCTGCATCTCTGCTAGCACAAAAAGTACTTTCCCCTCATGGGCTAAAGGGACCTTATAGAAGGGAGGACAGTCTCCTTTCTCTGTGTTTTAGATGACCAGAAGCATCTTGGGAAGGGACTGGAAATGAGAATAGGGTGGTAGCACATCAGAAGGGTGAATGCGATGGCCATGATGTGGTTTGACAGAGCCATCCATCAGTATCAATGTAAAACAGAGGTACTCGGAGAACTGTGGGCAAACAAATGCTGATACTGCCACAAAAGACTTTGAAGAGGACTCACTTAGGCCTAAATTCCATTTATCTACTTAGGAAACATTTGTACTGGGGTGTTCTCCGAACGTCTAGAAGTTTCACCAGCTTCAGGTATTTTTATGTACTGGAGAGGACCAGTCACAGAGGGATGAGCAGCTTTGGGCAGAGGCCCTGGAGCAGCATGGGCTACATCCCGAGCCTCTGACCCAGCAGCACTACTGTCCTTGTCACCACATGGTCACTTGGGGGATTTTCCTTCCCTGGAAGTCACACTGGTGTCTGTATGTATCTTTCTCATCTTTCTTTTAGTGGCCCTAAACCTTTGAAGAACACAGTTGCACACGTAACCTGACTGTAGTGCCGATAAGTGCTTTATTTTCTATACTATCATCATAATTCACAAAATTTCTCTCCCTCCTGAGGGAACATTTTATCATCTGATAAGGGGCAAAAGCAAGCCAAAAATATAGGGCCTTAACTAAATGATAAATACAGAGTGACATAAGCTATAAAACATAAAAGGGTGAGTGTGTGTAATACATGCCAAGGATGGCTGAGGATCAATTTAAACTAAACGTTTTCTGTTAACATGAGAATTTTTTGTAAACTGGAGAAAATGAGAAGGAAGGAGGGAACGATTTATGGTGTAATGTGTGGGAGGCATGTGGTGTTAAAACAGCTAAGACTGGGGCATGTTTGTTCTACTGTCTCAGGAGTAGTTTGTCCCATCTGTACTCTCTTTCTGGCAAGTTTGCTGATGCCTTTTGTTGGACACATTTGAAAGTTGAGGTTTGATGTATCTGTATTTCCTTTTTTGGATGAGCTTGGAAATGGAAAGCATTATTCAGTGAATCAAGCATCCACCTGACATAGCCTCGAGGATTAAATCTATCCACTAACATCCCTTTCTGGGGCTCACGTCAGCGAGTTGCTGGATTTATTTTCCATCCCTGTTTTCTGTGGGATGCTCACCTTCTCGGGCTGCTCCGATGGCACCATCGTTACTCATGACATTGAGCAATATCTGTCTGACCTCCTCGAGGAGCCTCATCCTCTGGCAGCGGTGTTGCACATCCAAGGGAGGTAGAACCTGGCCATTTATCGCTTGGGATTTTCCAGCAAATTCATCATCATGCTTCAGGCTTGCAGTCCCCTCCCACCCCCAAATAAAATTCATTTTCTGATCCATGACCTCATTCCGCATATAATATTTCAGCCCAGCTGCATGATTGGGTCCTGCATTTGCGAAACTGTAGTTTTCCTGCCAGCTCAGTGCCTTGCTTGGTTTTAATTTTTTTACTGTTTTCTTTTTGGGCTCATCACTACTTTGGCTACCTACACGGATACACTGAGGCATATCATGGAGGCACAGACTCAAAGCCAGGAGAAGAAATCATACGACCTCTGTGAGGCTATTTCTCCATAGCTTCCCAGTGGGGAGCACAGATCACTAATCACCGCAGGTCTATTTATGAGTTTGGAGAGCTTTCCAAGTTTGAAAAACTTGCTGAGTTTATATCAGGTATGTGTATTTCCAGG
The DNA here is from genome assembly GCF_054131305.1 of Coturnix japonica. NCBI lineage: Eukaryota > Metazoa > Chordata > Aves > Galliformes > Phasianidae > Coturnix > Coturnix japonica. Next base: position 1,546,816 of record NC_140669.1, on the reverse strand, counting down.
CCCATAAACGTTCAGTTTTAATGTAGCTGCATCAGAGAAGAAAGTGAAAATACTGCCATGTAAACAGAGAGCAGTAATTCAGCCCCACATCTCCTCTTTTAAGTGAGTGCACGGGCACATGAAGAGCGAGCGATTCTTAGATATATAGCCCACCTAGGTAAAGCACTTTCGAATGTACTTCATTTATTTATTCTAGACCTTTTTTGGCCCAAAATCATCAAAAATTACTGTCTCTAGTTTCATTCTGCCCTTTTGAAATTGTCCAGATTTTGTGCTAAGAGTCTAAAGCCACAGCAAAGAAGCAGGCCAAGAGGGAAAGCTTTTGAAGAGTTCCCACAGCTGTGAAAACACGGGCCTCAGGCTGTGTGTAGAGTTACTTCAAACAGCTGCTTCAGGTGACTAAACACCTTGAGTCTCATTCATCAAGTGTTGTTTATACTGGCTGACAGACCAGACTTGGAGAATTAACTCTGAGAAAAAAAGATGTACTACATACCAAGTATGGGAAAGGAACTGAGTTCCCTAAATAAGAAAGAAAGGGGGAGAAAAGGAGGGGGTGGGGGTGGGTTGTGGGGGAGAAGGAGTTGCTTTAAAATAAAACAGATGAGGACTAATTTTATTTCATGTTAATAGGCCTTTTGATGCCCTTTGCAAGTTTAAAATCAGAGGAGAAACAATATCGATGGTTTGCCACTTCGTAACCATGCAAATAAAAGCAATAGGAACGATCCCTGCATGTTGGCAAAAAGCTCCGCTAGCCTGATGTAAAATCTTCATGTTAATTAGTAGCCCCGAATAACCTATTAAAATAAGACCTTCCTAACCATCCTTCACAAAGAATATCAAGCAAAAACTCCCCGTGCTGCCGCCTCCGTGCTCCCATTTAGCGTCAGATTGTGCAGATTCCACCCGTAGGTTTGGTGCAGGACTTATCACTCAGCTTGAGATAATATTCTTTCATCTCATATCCATATGAGAAGGTGACATGATAAGATATTTGCAATCGTGTAACCGCTTTGCATGGATCAAAAGAGGAATGAAAGAAAATGACACGAGTCAGTGTCAAGTGAAGTGCTACTAGTTAAGTAAGCTTTAAATATTGAAAGGGATTCTTAATATTTCCTTTTAATCTTGAAATCTGTCACTCGGTGATTTTATATAACGTTGGAGTTGTTACTAACAACATTTTCCATGGTTTCATTCAGCCCGAATGCAAAAACCCACCCCATCTCGGTCATGGCAAATGTTGTAATCTCTACTGGCAATTTCTCATCCGCAACGCGGGCAGATTTCAGAGGGAAGGAGATGTTTTTCAGGCACTGGGATACTGTTGGGATCCTGGTGTTTGAACCCTGGCACCAGAACATAGGCCAACAGGGAGATTTTACTGTTTTTCTTGTTGTTTTTTTTCTTAACAAGCAGTTAGACTGCGAGGGTGAATATTCCTTGAGACAAAAATAGCGTTCAAAGGAAGAATTTAGCAGCAGAATATTATTGTAAAGGGAGATGGTTTCAGATGCTGTTTCCGTGACAAACTTGGTCAATAGTTTGGCAGATACTTAAGCTTTCGGATTTGCATATGCATGTAAGAGGCGCTGAAGAAAAATACCAGGTGGTTGAGTTCTTAGTGCTTCTGAAAAACAGAAAGTTGGTGGCAGTAGATTTGCATCTTACTCTCTGGGAAAGTCGCTCTGCGAGAGGATTGCGGGAAACAGAAGAGCAGCAGGCTCAACATTGTAAGCGAGGTATATTGGCGAACTAGGTTCTCTCTTTACTTAGGATGAGATATGTTGTTCGTGGACCTCCCCGTTGGTCTGTGCCTAGGTTGAAAGAAGCAGGGCTAATTGGATTAAGAAGAAAACCGAAGTAATCCAGTATATATCCAAAATAAGAAGATCAAATGACTGGAATAATATCTTATTCTTTCCACTCTTGAAACAGTGATATCACTTGAAAGGATTAAAAATTAAGTTGTTTATGTCCCTGGCTAACGTGGTTTGGGATGGTTTGTAACACAGCAATATTGGGTTTGTGACTGAAACCTGCGTTAGACAAGAATTCGGGGATGTTTCATCTGGGACTTAAAAAGCCATGGAAACTGCAAGGTAGTTTCAGTGGAAGGGATGCTACGGGGCGCTGCAGCCGTGGCTTAGAGAGGGCATGGCTGGGACCAAGCTGTTTGCAGACCATAAGCTGGAGGTGTGTGGGGCTGGCTAGAAACCTCAGTAACTGAGCAGCTAAGCCCCTTTCCAAGCCAGGAAGGGTCCAGTGCCACTGTAGCGAAGCTACAGCTTAAATTGTAAAGATTAACTTATAGCTGTGATGTTATATGAAATATATCAGGTGAATATTGGTTCTTTTTGCGAGGCTCCAGGCGGGGATTAAATTGATTTGTGATGTTTATTTTTTATAAATTATTTTTTGGGTCCAAACAAAATATATGTATTTTTCTGTTTTGCTCATAGGTTAGAACCATCCAGCTCCTTATAACTTGGAACAGGGGACTTTTGGCAAGCCTTGATGGCTCAGCTCATATTAAAATGTAACAATCCTACAGACTTTAATCAAAGTTTGGCCAGTCTGTGTTGGGGGATGCTGTGCGTGTGGCCTTGCTGCCTCCCCTTCACCATCCTCACTTCTCCTCTTGCCCATTAGTGAATGCCTTGTACAATGTTCCTGCTTGTCGGAGAAGCCCCAGCCCCAAGCCTTTGGAAAGAGAGTGGGCATGCCAACACATTGCCCAGGTGCCACTGTTTTATTAGGTGAGAGCCTCTCCTTCCCATCAGTGCTGCTCTCCCTGCCAGGCTTCGAGTGTTGCCATCCCATCTCCTCATCCGGACGGGGCTGCCAGGAGCCACTTATGCTCCTGTCCCTTGCTGAGAGTTGAACTCCCTCCAGGTCCCTTGATTTCTCCCCTCCCTCCTCCTCCTTCTCCTCCTCCTCTCTCTACCAGCTTGATTTTTCTTTCCTTTTTGTTTATTTATTTTTTCTATTTGTTTAATCTTTGGTCTCCCTCTCTTGATGTTGTGATGATCAAGGTGGGTTGGGGTGAGATGTCCGCACTGATATGCAAAAGTCTTTCTCCTGGTGCATGGAGTGTAGCCATACTCAGGACACTGAGATAATATAAAGGTTGTTTGTTCCTAAATTAAAACTGAAATTGCACTGAAAAAGCAAGAGTGCCTTCCAGGCTCACAAAACACTGCTCCATTTTACCAGTGCCGTGAATTGCAGTCGTGGCTTTTCTATCAATCTGAACCATGACATTTACCTAAAAAACAGAATAACCTGACCTCTGGAGTGGAATTAAAAGAAACCAGTGATAACAAGAATCACCATTAGTCACAACTGTGTAAATATGATATGATTTTATAGTGTGTGGCTGAACATTTTGCAGTGGAGCTGCAAGAAAATCAGGTATCTCTTCTTTGGACAGCTCAAAAGTGGTAATAATCTGATAGATAGTAAATAACCAACCAGGAGGAATTAATGACCTCCCACCTTTTATTAACATTACAAGAGTCCTGGCGTCATTTTGGAGCAATTCAGATCGAATTCAAGGAGATATTTTTTTCCCCATGTTTCATGAGGCCGAGCCTGGCTTGCTTGTTGAACAAAGGAAACACAGTAATAAATTATCTAGACTGTACCTGGGCTCACAAGAAAGGCCACAGTAAGCTTCCTAGTTTGGTATTTTTTTTTCTCCACATAAATTCTAATTTATTTTGTACTTTAAAAGTTTGTTTTGGCTGGGATTGAAATTTAATTTGTTCTTCAAAGAAACATAACAATGGAAATACAAAGAGGAAGCTTTTGTTCTCTCCCTGGGAGTTCTGAAAGGTAATAATTATGAAATGATAAGATTCTCAATGAAAATGTCATTCGCAAAGGTTGAGGTTGAAAACAGCACCAGGCCTGTGCAAAGCGAGAAAAGCCACATTTGATTCACGAAGAAAAATACAACCAGAGTGATTTAATTTTAAATCACCTAATGATTTATTGTGTAAATATTTCATAGTTTTGAAGGGAAATTCTTCAAAGCGCGGGCGTCTGTGAGAACACAATGCAGCTTTGGAGAAACAGTACTCCTGTATTATTAATAATAATAGTAATAGCAGAAAGATTAATAAAAGATCATAAACATAGACAGAACAATAGTTATTTGTACAGATTCTAACCTATTCAACAATACCCGGAATCAGATGTAGGAGTAAAGTTCTAAATTGTCTCCCTGCTCCATATGGTGGCAGTGATCAGCATATCAATGGTGTTGGTGCTTCAGCCTTTCTCCTACTCAATGAGTGCATTATGCCTCCGGGCTTAAAACAAATATATTTAGCTTTTCACACTGTGTTTTCTGAGTTATCTACCGGAATTTAACCCCTTCCAGCTTATCTACTGTCTACCTGGCTGTCTCCTGATTCTATTTAAGAAGGTGTGCTTCTGTAGAAGATAATTCCTTGATACTTTGAAATATATGCGCGCTACCCGTTTCCTGTACATCTTAATCAGGCAATATATTTCAGTGGAGTTTTCCCATGACTAATCCGTACCTGGCTCTCCCTCTAAAACCAGGCACCTATTTTACAGTGAAAATGTTGCAGTTGGTAGAAAGTGATTATTACTTCTCAAGAGATAGATCTGATAATGTCTGTGATGAGGTGAAGGGGAAATCTGTTACAGAAGGCTGAAGTCACCGAGGGTTGCCAGAAATGTCTGGTTTATAGAGAAGAACATGGTCAAATTATACTTTTTCCTCCATGCCCCCTTCTTGGGGAGCAGCTGTAAAACCCATTGAACACTTCATGAGGATTAAATAACCTTTGAGAAAAAGCCAGTTATTTCTTTCACTGAACACAAAACACAGATGAAACCTGAGCGCATCTTTGCCAGTGGTAGTCCGTGGCTTCTCAAACTGGCTTTACCTTCTCCTTTTGAGCTGTTCTTAAATGTTTTGCTCTGATACATTTATGCATGCTTATTTTTAAGTGTTTGAGCTCCGTGTGAAGGTTCATACCAGTAACTCCTACTGTCCTGCAGTGACAAAGTGTTCCCATACAGGTATTAAATACTTTCATGTGGCAAGGTTTCGAGGGAGGGTACGTTGCTTGAGGATGTGAAGGAGGAAAAGACATGGTGGTCTGCATTTCCTTGCTGACAAATTCTTCTCTGCGCTGATTGCTATCTGCATCTCATTTCATTTTTCCCTTTGAAAGAGATCAGACAATATTATCAACTCCTTTTCATTTGCTTGCTTCCTCTGAAGTCAGGGGTAGCTGGCTGCCCAGCTCTCCTCCCAGGGCTACGGCCCTTTTTCTTGGCTGACCCACATTTGTTTTGTCAGATGATGTCGTGCAATCAATCAGTCGGGCCCAACAAGCGATCCTTCCTGAGCTGTTTGTGAGCTAAGATTTTGGGATATCTGGCTCATATTTGAAGTTGCTTATTCAGTACCCAACGTAAGATGCCCTGATAATTTTAACTGGGCAAAGAAAGCTTCAGTTTCTGTTCCTGAGCTGGCTAAATATGGGATCTAGGGGATAGGTTTCTAGCAAGAATGTTCCTAATTCAGAACTAAGTATGAATTGTAAGGTAACAGAAACCACTAGAGATAGCTCTGTAATACTTAGAAGTTTGAGTTTTAAGTAAGTTGCATTGTGGGATCCCAGCTGTTCACCTTAGTTTTGGCCATGTTGTCTGCTACAGGAACACCTGAACTAGATCTGACCCTATGGTATTTTCAGGCAGCATTGACAAAATAAACAAGAGGCGACACAGGTATTAATCTGGACAACCAAATAACAACCCTTTAAGTGCCATTTATGCTTTCTGTATTCAGTTTTTAGAAATACTCTAAAAGCAATTTAGTAGAAGGAGATATCATAGAAAATATTTCAGAGTTTATACTCAATAAAAGAGAGAATTTCCTAGAAGTTGTATTAGATATCCAGTTTTAAAGGTTTTTGAGTCCAACCACAGTACTGGAAAACTGAGTGCAGGTCAACAAGTAGGCAGTGGTTAACCCTACTTTGGCTTATTAGAACATGCACATAAGAAAGACTTATGTTGGTTAAAATGGTGGAGAAAATCTACTAACCCTCTGTAGGTCAGTAGGAGAATTTCTTATTGGCACCGCTGCATTTTACAGGAGATTATAGAGGTGGAAGTTTTTAATGTGGACTATAGGAAAAATAACTGTGAAAAAAAGAACAACTTTGCATTCAGATGTAGTTATGTTAACTCCTAAGTATCTTGCACATTTAAATAATGCAGCACATCTATTTCTACATGTGAAGGGCAAGTAAATACTAGGGGAAAAGCCTTTACAAGAGAAGATGCTAAAACAAACGTATAGGTATTGTATTTTTACACTGGTTTTAAAACCAGCCCAAGGCATTCTCCCACACTTCTTTTTTTTTCTTTTCAACATTATCTCCACCTGTAATAATAAAACATGTCTTCCAATTACTGTGCTTTCTATTATCTCATGTCTGTATCTAATTTATTTGCTATCCAGGCTTACTTTTCCTGTGTTAAAGGGCTCTTTTCTTTTTGGAAATGCAATCCAAGGCTTGATTTAGTAGGTGGAAATCACCTAACCCACCCCCCCACCTCTCCCCCAAATGTTATTTTCTTGCTAGAAAAAGAAAAAAAAGAAATTATAGAGCTGTTTAGAACAGGATGTGTACCAAACTAGAAAACGAGACTTCATTTAAATGATGTGTTTTAAAATTCATATACGCGGTAAGACAGAATTGCTGCTTTAGAAATATGCAATTGTAAAAGCCCAAGGAGTAGAATAAGTTTTAATGACCTTCAAAGCGTAATAGTCCCACTACGATGTCTCAAATATTAATGTATGTAGATTGCAAAGCAACTTATAATTTTAGTGTGTATGTTCTCAAATTTAATGGGACTACATGTGCTCCAACAGTTAAACTCATGCATATATACATATATATATATTAACTGGATAATAATTTGCACTCATAAGAATATAAATTTGTCAAAATGGGCACATCCATTTTTTTTATACCAGTGTCATGCACTGTCCTTGCATATGCCTTTTCAACTGTATAGGGTTAAAAGAAAAGACTAACTAGCAGAAGCTCAAAGGTTTCTATATGTTTCTGTGGACAAAAGGTAACTGCAGGCCGTGTTTAAGAGCTCTGTGGTGTTACAGCCTGATGTAGGATGCATCCCTTGAAGCCCATGTCAATAGGAGTCTTTCCATTGTTTTCCATGGATATTGGAGCAGGCCCTTATTATTCTTCTAAGGCTCAGTCTTCTTTGTTGTGACCCAAAAAACATGTGATTATCAGGACAGAGGAGACAGTATATGTGAGTGAGTGATTTATGCTTTGCTTGTTTCTGTTGTCTACGGAACATGGATTTGTTACAAGATGAACTCTGATTTCAGGAAATTACCCACATTGTCAGCAAATTTGCTTGTCCTTCTTTAGCATTATGAACAGCCCGTTTTTCATGTTTTTAGAAATATTTTAATGCTGGACTTTGATATATTATTACCACATGGTCATATCACAATAAACTTTCCACTGCACACACACAGACTCAAAGATTCTTAACAAAATAGTATCAAAGGAGCAATACCCTTGGGTCCCCGTGGAGATCCAAAGGAAAAGCTCTCCCTAGAGCTGGCTCAGTTTTACTTTTCCCATAGATAATCACAGTACACAGGAGTCAGAGGTTCCAGTCTCAAATTTACCCTGAAAAATGAGGAATTTGGGGGAAAGTAACATGCTTATGAGGCTTATGAGGAGAGATAAATATTCAAAGGACAAAGTGCCAGACTGCAAAACAAAAAAGTAGTAAGGCAGATAATGTCATAAAAACTCAAAATCATTGGTGTGCCTTTATCTAAAAGCAACATGAATTGACATCACAGGGAATTTCATATATTAGGCACTTAAGTCCCTGATTTGTTTGATCAAAGGACAAACGCACATGAGAAGAGCTGCATTTAGGGCCTATTGTACTTTATGGATTCTTTTTCATTACCTGAAGGGAAATGAATCTGTTCTAGAGAAGGAGGGGTTTATTGTTTCCGTTGTCAAAAGTAATAGAGGTTTACCTGTGAGTTCGGTCTAAGCAGGCAGGAGTAGAGGTGATCTGATTCTAAGAACAGAGTTAGTCATGATGCAGATTAAACGGCCAAATGTGTAATTTCTCTACTTCCTTTTTTTCTTGCAAGTAACAGAATATTGGCTCTCTGAGTTGATTTGGATCAATGTTGAGAGCAGAGTTTGTGTTTGGAGCTAGGGGCTTTGTTTTCTGTTATTAACTGCAGGAAAGACTAGCATGTTCTCATGAACTTAACTTTCTTTTCTATTCAATCAAGGTATCAGCTTAAGGATCTGAAAGCAAACAGACATATGAGGGGGAAAAAAAATAAAATAACTCAATATGTTGTATCAAGCTTGAAATTCCTCTCTTTGAGGCTAGTGAAAGAGGGACCCTGTGGGGCTGGTAGGAGAGGTTATCTTTGGGGATGTTCCAAACCTGGCTGTGGGAGGCCGTGGGTGACCACCTCAGAGTTGTCCCTTCTTAGAGCAATGCTTGGGCCAGTTGACTTCAAAGATGTCTCCCAGGCCTTATTTCTCTGTGACTCTGTGATGAAATGAGCTATGCCAAACATAAGAGTTTGTACCTGAAGTTTGTGTTGATCATTCCAAGCATTTACTGACTTCAAGCAAGTACTGACAAAAGTACTAGGCAAAATATTGCTCATATCCTCACTTTTGAAATGTGATGTAAGGAGATTTTTTCAGCCATTGTGAATTAACTCAATAGATGCACACTGTATTGAAGCTTTTGCTTTCTTTTCTTTTAGACCAGATCCACATATTTTCCCATTTCTTTGGTGTTATGAGGCAAGTTTGCTTTGTTACAGGTCCCTCATTTTCCTGTTTTCCTTTCTTATGAGATAGAATAGGAAATGTCACAAAAAAAGCTGCTTGAAGTCCAAAGACAACTGACATTCTTGTTCTAGACTGTGGTGTGGGAGCAGATTTTGTTTATCATCACCCAACCACATTCTTGATAATTGCTATCCCTTACAAATGCAAATGGACAACTCATTCAGGTACCATTTATTAGGAAGTTCTGGATGTTTTAGTTCCAGCTTGTAATTGGAAACCTCCTCCTCCTCATGAGTTCTTTGCACTCCTGGTTCTGTTGCTTGCCAGCAAAACTGATGTGGGCAAGCTGGAAAGGACAGAAGTGAGTTGGGTTGTGGAGCAGGGGAGGGCTCAGCGAAGCTGACCACATCATGTCATCTGATTCTCAAGAACTCTATTGAGCTAGAACTTGTACCCATCATTAGCAGGAGCATTATTACTCTGTCTTCTCCCCAGAAGCCAGCTTCTGCTTTCTGCAAGCAAGGGCAACTTAGTCAGAGGCTTCGGGCCCTTTTCTTCACATCCCCTCTTAGAATCTTTATTGCAGGCTTGGTAGTCTCCCTTCGTTTGTGCTGAGGTGCCTTTGCTATCTACTTGCTATTTAAAAGATCTAAATCTTTCGGTGTGATGCCAGAGCTGTTGATCCTGCTGCATGGATTAGCTGGTTAAAAGTGTGTTTTTGGCCGTGCAGGTTCGTGTATCGTATCCATTTCTTCAATGTTAGAAACACCACCCATTGACAGCAGGCCTCATCAACAAGTACAGTCAGAAAACGGCCAGGAATGTCAAATATTTATCCCTTTTAAAAAATTTAATATGTTCTCCTGGGGCCTGATTACAGAATTTTTTAATGCTTACAAATTTCTTTAGTGCAACAGTACTAGTTTGTTTCCAAGGAAACAAATGTACTTATACTACACTGCACACATTCTTAATCATTAAATTCTATAATCTCCCTGGCTCGTTCTTTCTTTTTCTCTCTCTTTCCCCCCCTTTCTCTTTGAATGGGCAACTACGAAATTTATTGGTCTCTTTTTATTTTTGCACTGGAGTCCCCAGATACAATTTACCTACAGGTGAATGTTCAAATATCTTCTCACCAAAGGATTGTTTCAAATGACTGGGAAAAAAAAAAAGAATATCCCTAATTGTCAGGAGCTTTTATGAAATCATCTTAATCAAGATAAATATGTATTCTTTATCCTTCTGCTGTTTAATGTGCACATTTATTTTTCTGAAGCAGGTCTTCATTGTGCTTTGATGTGCAATGTCCGTCTACAAGTGATATTTAGAAATCAGCCTTAAATGTGTATATATATATTTCTTACTCATGATCTGCAGATTATATGTGTTTACACAACACAGTTTCCGTGGAGGAAAACATATGCAAACCTATAAAGCACATTACAGATATTCGTATTTACATATAAGGCATCAACTTTGAATTTTTCATTCAAAATATACTAAATATTAACTGAGAACTAATAGGAGCTCACTGGAGGGACGGCACATTTTTAAAGTGACATTTTAGCATTCAAACCATTCATATTCTTCAATGCGAATGTAATTTTTATCTAAATGATTTCAGAGGAAAATTGATTCATTTGACTATAGTGCTCCTAAGATCAGTGGGAAGCTCATCATCTTAATATTGAATCTGTAAATCCTTTCCACTAGGGATGATTAACAGCTTTGTCAAGTGTTTATTTTACTTTAAGAAGAATATGTAATTTCCCGGCATAACTCAGACAGATTTCAGTCTATTCCTTCTTTTGCATGTCACATTCATGCTGTAGGTTAGCATGATCTAGCCTACCTCTATTAGGCTTCTATTTTGAGCAGTAAAAGGATCGCCTAATAAGTTTTCATAGTTTAATGAGCATACATCAGATTGCCCTATGATTCATTTATAGTTGATAAATAAAAAACCCTCAGCAGTCCTGATAAGAAGTAATAACGGGGAATTACTTCCAGATGGCACTTTTGCTATACTACACGTGTGGTCTCAGCTACCCATGGGATGTAAACCTTGTATTAGCACAGCGACGTGCTGCTCACATGACTGCTGGCTGGGAAGCAGTGGTGAACCCTTCCCGGTGGCAGGATGAGGATGGGCAGGAGGGTTCTGTGGAAGGCTTTAGCTGTGCAGTGACATTTGCATGCTCAGCTCTGCATGCGGATACCAGGGGCAGGCATAAACAAAAGCTAATGTGAGACAATGCCCTATCCACAGCCCTACTGTTGCAGTTTAATTAAGATGCCTTGGTTGGCCTGGCTGATCTTCTGCAGATTCTTTGTCATTTTCTGTGTCAGGCAAAAGTAGGTTGTTGGAATGTACACGTCCCCTCCAAAAAAATAGAGGAAAAAAGAGATATGCATTTGGACTTAGGTAATTTCCCATCTCTAACGAGTTAAGATACCAAACTGTAATGTCATTTTTGGGGTTCATTTGCAAACTTTTCCCCCTTTAGCTGTTCATGTAACACTCACATCTCTAGTTTGGCTGCAACACCAGTGCTGACTAAGGTACTATATAACAAAGAGTGAGAAAACGTATATCAAGAGATTCCTATAAAGCTTTCCAGATCTGAGCTATTCTGTTTTGTAGGAGATAGGGGGAAAATTGTGTTCTCGTGTTCCTGCTGCTCCAGTGAAATCTTGGCTTTTTGGAGGGTTGAGTTGGGAGACATTTTGACTTCAGAGCGGTCTGTAATGAGCTGTGTAGGGTTTGCAGACCAGCAGAGCATCAGGCTTTGGGGGGAATGAGAAAAGTTTACTCAAATTCACGGGTTGCTCTTCCAAGATGAGATTAATTACAGCCAAAACTGACGGCAAATGCTTCTGCTTTAAAAATAAGTATTGTGAGCGTGATTGCCTTCAGAACCGGAGTGACATAAATCTATTCTGTTTCTGAAATGGGTTCATCAAGTTTTGTTTGGTTTTGGTGTTTTTGCAGCAAGTGCTGCGTGCTCTTTTCTCTCCAATTTCCTGGTCAAAGTCTAAAATAGAAATTGCAGATTAGAAAATCCTTTGAGAATGGGGTTCAGCAAGTGAAACTGTTTGAAGGTAAGTTTCATACTAGTTTGACTGAATTTAATGAGCCATTGTTAGGAACCAAGCAAGCAAGTATTCTAGTGAGGCAGGAGGTATACACAAGCTGTCTTTTTAAGAAAGCATTGTAAATCTGATAACAAAGAGAGCCTGAATTTCTCCTTGAATTACCATGTTGACAAAAAGTAAACTGCATGCCCTGCTAGCAAACGAGATACGTTTTGCTAGTAAAGAAAATTAGACCTTGAATTTAACTCTATCAATCCTCATGTCTAGGGCAAGGGAAAAGCCAGAGTCATGCTGAAACACAAGCTGTTGCACCAGCGCGGAGCGAAGCACAGGCTGTGTGTGAGCCCTTGTTCTGAAACAGAACATTTTGTGCAACTTTGCTGTACGATTAACGAATGTGTTTTAACAGGAACTAAAGAGCACGGGGGGAAGGAAAACGTGTAGCAAGCTGTGTCGTTAACCAGTAGGGATTAAACAATTTGCGTTGTTACCTAGCAGGCATCAAGGTAAAGGTCTCCTGTTTGGCGGGGCTGTGCTCACTAACCTTGGGCTGCCTGCTCCAAACGTGTGTCTTTTCTATAGCCTGAAAAGGGTTTTTTAATATTTAAAATTATTAGTTTACAGTATCCGTGTAATTTCTTCAGCCATAGGGCTTTAATTTCTTTGATGTGCATCTCTGTTCCAGCTGGTACTCCTACCACTCCTGCTGTCTCTTAGCCCTAAGTAAGGTTTCTCTCTTTGTTAAAGCTGGTGCCACTGATTTGTCTCCAGCTCCGAGAAGGGCTTTTATCCATTTTAAAAGTGATGCTGCTGAGACAACTTTCCTTTGCCCTGAGAAGAAGATTTTTTATTCATATTTGTATTGTTTTCATTTTTGGGTGATTTTATTTTATTTCCCCCCTCCTTTTTTTTTTTTTTTTTTAAAGGAAGTATCTTTATGGAGATGTGAATTTCTCTTAGGTTGTCTATGGGTTCCCTTCATTTGGGGGAAAGTCCCCTTGCTGAGGAGTGTAGCAGCCCAAGGGGGCACATGCAGTGTTATCCTAAAGAGGGGGTGAGAGGTTAGAACGGAGAATATTCTCATTTAGGATGTTTTGTCAGAGAAGACCATTCCCCTACAGTTATTCCATCTATGTTTCCTCCAAACATGTACTCGAACCAACAATTTCCTTGTGGATCTGGCTTGTTTAAAAACTAGCAAGGCATTCCATCAGTGGCCAGTTTAACTTGTGACTTGGTATAACCGAAAGCCCTGCTGCCATCTATTCATGTCTACATGCTGAGGAAGTGTTTGGCTTTTTAACAGTTTTCTTCTTTGGAGTCAGAGTTATGAACTATCTGAAACATCTTATATTGCCCGCAGACTAGACAAAGTGCTGTCGTATAGGCCAGCAAATAAAGCCTTACACTAATCAAATGCTCTGCTGAATAAAATATGAACAAGTTATTTTGCATAATAAATAGCAAGTGAAAATATAAATTGAACAGTAGTGCTAATAAATGAGATCATCTAAAGCCAGTTTTCAGAAACAAAAGGTTCTGCCTCCATCCGTTTAAGTCCATATGTTTGTGTGTATGGGGGAGATGAAAGAGTGGCAGCATCTGAATTGTCTTTTGTGCCTTTTAATACCAAAGGAACCAGAAAATAAACCTTTAATACACCTTGCAAAGCCAAAAGCTTGTATTCAGTTTCTGCTTTCCCCACACAAACCATATCCCCTTGTGTGGCTGCTAGAGTCTATCGTATGCATCTGCATAGAAGCAAGTGAAGTGAAGGTTGGGTGGGTGGCTGTCTGGTGTCAGTGCTTTGAGTGTGTTTCCAGATAGGGTGTTTTCAAGCAGTTCTAGCATTTGTTTCAAAGTTTACATCTCCTATAATTCCTACCCATAGTAGATGAAGGTATTTACGTGGCTCAGTGGGAAACAGCCCTTCACATTCTGACTAGAGATCTATGGGGCACGGGGGCTTTGCAACACCCTGGTTATACACCGTGACACCAGTTGGAATGAACACAAACAAGGGTTTGTATTTTCAAGAAGAGATTTGGGGAAGTCATGTGTCACCTGTCACCACTGGCTACCAACAAAACAGCAACAAAAATCTGAAGGTGTCAGCAGATTTTCAGCTACCTCATTTCGTCTTCCTCTTTTTGTTTCCAGTTATGGGAAAGAGTCTTCTGATTTTTTTTGGACCAGAGTCAGAAATCTGATTCATCTCTCCTCTTAGCTCGCTGTCTCTCCTCTGAGACTGTGATGAAGGAGAAAGACTGGGACCAGGCAGAGGTCTTCCCTTGGGGTGTGCCAGGTAGGGCAACCCACAGCTTGTCTTCATGCCAGTGCAGCCCTCACCAGGTTACTGGTGCTATCTCCAAAGATGGAGACAGCAGAGAGTGAAGGAAATCTCAATCTGTTCCTGAGTTTCTCCTCATAAACAATCTGTCTGTTGACACCCACAAGACATACAAACCCACAATATAAGGATTATCTTTTATTCTTTTTTTTTGTTGTTGTTCTTTCATGTAAAGCCAGGCAATGTTCAAGATGTTTTAACATTCCATATTGATAAATTTGTGCTTATGTAATTCTTATTTCTTTCCTAAACCTGAAACTAGTGCTTTTAATTAAAGCTTTAAATTTTCTCCTTTGATCGTAACCACCACCCCTCCCTCTTCTCTGTACTCATTCCTCCCACATCTTCAATGGGTACTCATTCTTTCCACATCTCCTACATCTCCCACCTGACATCTCCTCCTTTTTGCAGTCCATCCCAATGCAACAGTTGAGGAACTATTGATATCTTTTGTTCTGTCTTAACTGATGCATCTGCTCTTCAGGTGAACACACCTGCCCACCTAGCTGTTGTCGTCATGGATATCGATAGATAATTTAGCATCCAAATCCCCCAAGTGTTTGAGTTTAGAATCCATGCTTTGCACTGCCAGTCATATCTGTGCCTATTCATATTGCAGATAAGTGCTATTGAAAGCACAGTAGTACAGCAGGTGCTCTTTAATTCTTGGTTTTCTAAGAAATCATGCTATGATACAACACTTTGGGCCTATGCGCTCAGGGCAATACCTAGCCAGACGTTCCACGTATCCCCAAAGCTTCATGGACTTGTTCATTTATATATAACTTAAACCCTGAAAATTTACAATAGGGACAGATATGGCCAAACTGATGAAAATTAAGAACCTCTTCTTAGCGACCATTTTCTGAAGTCGAGGAATCTTCTTCCATAAACAGATAGCTGTAAATGAACACACTGATAAAAGATGTTACCCATTTGTAGGTAACTCGTTCTGAGGAAACAAGGTCCGTATTTGCCATATCAGTTATTCTCAGTTAACACTCAGGCATGGCTTTTTTTCTCAACCTTTACATGTGCTGAGCAAGAATAACAAATAAATCCTATTAAATGAATGGATGCCTACTGAGGATGCTTTTACTGAAACCTTCTTGGCTTATCTATTGGTGTTGGGTGGCACCACATTTCGTTACAGCACTGTGAAATGTTTCCTAAGATGTTACATATTGTTGGTGTTTTTCTTTTAGATAGTAAGCTTTACAAAGTCTTCTTGGCTTTGCATAGGTGATAACAGAAAAGCAGAATAATGAGATAAAACCTTTCTTTTATTATTATTATTATTATTATTTTAATTGAGGAACAAATTATTTCACAGTTTCTCATTAGTTATTCCCATGGATTGTAATGACAAGCTGCCAACTTTCACACTTTAAAACAGGTTAATTAATCAGGTAGTAATGAAATTGGGTGATACCTGCGCGTTGGTGTGCCACAGCTCCTAATAACCTGCTCAGATGCCTGCAAACCTTGAAAGGATGTTTTCAACTTCAGCTCTTCTCAGCACTGCATAAATAAATGCATGCTTCCCAGTAGGCAGGCTATTTTTAAAGTCACACTTACCATTAGTAAGTTTTAGGATCGTAAAGGGGCACCAGGAAAGCTGGAAGACCTCACAATTGGTATATTTATTTTCCTTCCATCCACTGGCCAGATGTGTTAAATATTTGTAGTGCTGTTTCTTTCCCCCATCAAATATATAAAAAGAAGAAAATATGTTAAAAATTGTGGTCTTCTAGGATAAAACCAACGCAGGAATCTAAGCAAGGGGAAGAAATAATAATAATACAGGAGAAGGAAGGAAAAAGGTTTGGGTAGGGAAGCAAAAAAAAGGGGCGGGGGGGGGAGTTTCAGGCTTCTTAAGAACCAAAGTATTTATCAGTATGAAATACCTAATATATGATATAAGGTATTTGATATAAGATATAAGATATGATATATCTTAATATGATATTAAGATATTTATCTTAATAGTATTTTAAGGAATCCCATAAAAGAAAGCTTACCTTATAATCTAGCTGTACTGGAAAGGATAAAAAGAAAGAAGTGGTTGCATTTAATTTTTGTGTTTGGAGCTCATAGATGCATGCAGTCAAATTTTCAACAGCAAATGAATTATTCCACAAGTTTTGTCTTCTTTTTTTTTTTTTAGCCCATGGAGCTATTCTGATTTCTAGGGATCTTTTTATGATTTTTAAATATTTACTGGCTGGCTCCATGCAAACAAGCGTTGGGGCTTATTCACGCAGTGATCATTTCTGCTAGTCATTGTTTATCATACACAATTTGTCATCAAAATCACATGGGTATTGTATTCATTCCTTAACAGGATACTTGACTGTTTTTGAATGGAGAATTGCTGGGATGGAAAGCGAGGGAAGAATAACAAATAGAGTCTTTCCTCTTATGAATTTTTTAGCAAATAAACAGCTGGGCCAAATTTCAAAGGTCTTGCAAATATTTGTATGAATGAAGCAATAAAGCAGTCAGGGCTCATCTGAACACTCGCAGGGAGCAAACAGCAGCACCCTACAGAAAACACAGACAACAGCAGAGCATGTTTCCAAAGTGTATTTGTAGAAGTTGTTTTCAGTGAGTATTTTGGACTGCTTGACCACATACGTCCCAGTATTGACTCACACAAAGCACATTACTGAACCTGAAGGCAACTTCCTGGCAAATAAGTTTGAATACAAACAAAATAGGTGGTGTTTTTATGTTGGTTTTTTGTAATAATATCCAGGTTAATTTCTGAGACGCTTTTTGTGAGCTTAGTAGATGAGTTCTGCGAAATCCTGTTGACTGATGAGAAACTCTTCTATGGAAAACACCAGTAACTTTTCTTGCATGCTCCAGTGCACTCTTTTGATAGCTTTTTGATCCCTATGTTGCTTTGTTTTGGGGAGGATCTCCAGTCTGTTTGTTTTCAACCATTGGGACCTTCAGTTGGGAAAGATCTTTTTTTCTGGGATCGAACACAGTAAAGTTGGAACTGTGGGGTACTTGGCTTTAACTGGAAAATGCAGTGAGTAAATGAAAGCTTATAATTAAAAAAAAAAAAGAGAGAGAGAAAAAAGAAGGAAGGAAAAAAAGGGATCTTAAAACTAGGTGGTCTAAATAGATTAAACTCCTCTTCGCAACGATATGCAGAATAATGACTCAACAACCAATGCATCTCAGCCCTGCGTCTCCCACTCTTTATTTTACACGTTACAATTGTGAGGCATGATCTTCATTCATGACTTATTGTGGGTGACAGGCCATAATCCTCATTCATGATCAGCTATAGTCAAAAAAAAAAGGGGGGGGGGAGACACAAAACAAAAGCCCTTCATGCTACTTAGACAGAACATGGCATTATGCCTCATCTTAAGAGCAATACAGAGATATAAGACATGCTGCAGCACAGATGCTTTTAAAGCATTTGTTTAAAAAGATGCAGCTTTCCTGAGTTGTTGTTCTGGGGAAGAGAGAAAGCAGGATAGAATTGCAAACGTGTATATCATTACTGCAACTGCATTCCATTTATTTGCCTTTGCAAAATAAATTACATAAATGGGGTTTGTATTGTAGGCTATTCTTCATTCAGAGATTGGGATAATTAGGTTTCAAATACGGTGATGTTTTAAAACACATTTAATTTAGTAAAATTGGTAAGGAAGCTACTGCAATTAAAAATAAAGGACAAAAGTTTCTTTTGCCTCCTTGGGTAATTTGGGGTGAATTTAGACTATGGCATTAGAAGTACAAAAGGTAACTAAAAATGCCATTAAATGAAATGTTCCAAGTCCAAGCAATTTCCTTCTTAACAGAAAGTAAAATGCAAACAGAGATTACTAAAACCCTGCTGTGCTTAATTTAAGTGTATGTAAGCCTTTTACTCACAGTTATTTTGTCTGGAGATAATCATGTAGATCCTCAGTGGTCAGAGCTGTGAAGCGTGTGTTGTCAAAAGTTGCTCACTCTTTGATTCCCTCTTGCTTCTGTCAGCCATGGTTCACATCATGCAAGCTCAGCTCATTCATCTTCTGGCAGGGTGGGATTCTCCCATTTCTGTCTCCATCAATTTGTTCCTGTCGCCTCTGGATTGCTTGCAGATACACTGAAAGAAGTGTGTGAGTTGTGTGTAAATTATTATTATTATTTATACGGCTAGCAGTAACGAACTGTAGGCATGGAGCATATTATCCCTTGCAGCAACAAGCAGTGGTTTGTTTTCAAACTAAAGGGAAAATCCGGCATCTACCGTAGACTCATTATTCGACAGAAATGAAAGAGTTGGAGATGCATTAGATACGGAGCCATATGGTGACAAAGGCTGTGTTCTGGAGAGGTTTGATATGGGCATCTGAGGAGCAATTATGTGCAGCAGAAATGAGGGGCCAGTACCTGCACAGCCATCGTCTCTAGGGCAAGGAAGTCAATGGGGAGATTGCTGGCAAAAAGGGGTGCTGTGTTGGAATTGGTTTTGTCGCAGAGGTATTTTGCATCGATGCTTTATGTCAGTACCTTGAATCAGGTTGAAAAGCACTCCAAGAGAAGTGAGGGGGTTTTGTTACCTAGTGCTGGATATTTCTTGATTGTTAACAACATGTTACGGTGCAGACACTGTTTAGACAGTCACTACTGCTTCCTTAGGGAATAGAAATTGCATTTATTGAGAAGCAGTGGAAGTAGAGTGGATGCAGATTGGTTTGAATTTGCCAGTAGTGGGATGCTGAATAATTACAGGGGTGAACGAAAAGCTGTGATAGAGCAAAGGCTGATATGCTCCTCCACCAACAAAGGCAAAATTGCCCTACCCAGAAGAGAGGATTCAGATAAAGCCAACTGCAACCAGGAGATTTCCTAGCACACCATGTCCTGTGCCCTGGGGTAGCACCCCAGACCCATCAGCTGCTTGTGGCTTGCCCTGTCCTTATAACTTACTTTTCCTCTGTGCTGTGCTGTTTGTTTTGCAGACTGAAAAGGAAGTCACTAAGTCATGTTTTGCAGAGGGATGGGGAGATGGTGCAGGGATGCAATATACCTTATACTGGCACAGCTAAAACAGGAGGCCACTTGCATTTGTGCTATGCTGTGGTGGTGTCCGCAAGCAACATGCAATGGCATGAGCACAGTTTGTTTTGTAGGCTGTGTATTGTTTAAGCTGTCCCTTCCTGTAGAGGACATGTTTTTATTATTAACATGTTGAACAGGATAATGCTCTGACAGTAGAAAGATCTTCCCATCTTCTTATACTCTCTGTTGTACTTGGCATGGGGAATGAAGTAGCTCTGACACATCCAGTTCTTTTAAGGTGAGAGTAACCAGAGACTGATGGTGATTCCTCTTGTGCAGGAGGTGCCAGGAGTCCTGATCTGACTCTTCTGTACTGTGCTCTGGGAAATTCACTACAGATAAAGAATAAAACATAAAAAAGGGAATTAATATACAAATGAAAAACAAGAGTAATTGTGTATAATGCATTCCTAAATCATAGGTTCATAGAATGGTTTGGGTTGGAAGGGACCTCAAGGATCAGAAGTTTCAAGCCCCCTGCCGGTGTTTCAGACAGGAGACTTTTCTCAGCGACATTAATTTGTCTTGTAGTAATGCAAGTGACAGCAAAACTGAGCAGAAAGACAGCTTCTGTAGCACACGAGCTGCCTGGCATGAGGAGGCACCAGACATATGCAGTAGCTGCTTGTTAACTAAGGAGCATCAGAATTCCACTTGAAATCTGTTGAGGAACTCTTGTGTCTTAATGCCACTGATGTCCCATAGGAAGATGGTTTTATCCACGGTCCAGAATCCTTGGTACAAAATCCTATTGACATAGTGGCTGCAAGCAAGTGCTGCTTTGGTTTTTTTCTTTGCATATGTGTGTGCAAGGGGAAAGACAGGCAAGTAAAATACTTTCATTCTCTCATTAATTGTTACGTGGTTATGAACAGGAAAGATTTTGGTGCCTGTACTGGTATATTGTCATTATGATTTTGCAGGGAAGAGTTACAGCGTGTGTCAATGAAAGGAATGCATTGCTAGCCAATTAGAAAGAGATCATAAATGCTTTTAAAGTATACGGAATATTCACCAACCTTTTAGTATTAAACCATGACTAGCATGGTGGGATATATGATTTTATATGGTGCAAACTTTACGCTATTATTTTTGTCTGTCCTTGATGGCCATCTGAGCCCTGTTTCTACATTTTCATGATGTATTTTAGTTTTGTTGAGATTTGACAGGAAAGCTAGTATCTGAATTCAATTATCTGCTAGAGAATGCAAGCGACTTGCATGTTTCAGGAAGCTTTTGGATTGCTATCAAGATGCATCCTAACCATAAACTACTGGGTTACCGAAAAACTAAACTTGGAGGAGAGTTAGAGCTTAAGGTTAGGAAATGATCACAAGTACAAGTGACTACCTTTAATCATAGCCTAGCTTGCCAAGAAGAATTTCCTTGGTAGAATGTCTTTTCTGTACAGAACTACAGAAGATTATAGGCTCTTTTACTTAAGAAAAGTCTTGTTGTTGTTTCCCAACATAAAATGTTATTATCTACCTGAGAAGTGCTGTCCGCATGAAAATACAAATGCTGTACTTTTCATTAGATTGCATATCATTACCCACGTTAGACCTATTTGCGTTAGCCTGAAAGAAAAACAGCGCTGTATATTTCTGGAAATGAGGTTTTATGGAATGATACGAATTGTGGTTACGTGCAGACGCTGGGAATAAAACTTTCTGAGAAACTGAGAACAAAGTTTCAATATTTGAAGTTTGTAAAAAGCACCAGCCTGGAATTAAAGCAATCCTTTCCCTCCTTCTATGGTCAGTCCTTCTTAGTCCCCACTTGGCATTTGAAAAAATCCTCGTGATGAAGGAAGTCACAGCGATGGCTTCCTTGGTCATGCCAAGAAGTCTAGCAGATGTCATGTGAAGAACTCGTTCCTCTTTAATTAAAGCGGGGATTACAATCAGCTCTAGATGCTTCACAAGCTACCTTTGCTTTTTATCAGAAACAAATGTCTCCCCCTTATCATAGGTACCTCAGACTGGGGATAGCTGAGCTGCTCAATATCCTTAGACTTAGGTAAGTTTACGCCCAATTCTGCTCCTTCCCAGATATTCCCTATTCTTTGCCAGTCCTCAATTATCACTTTGCTCACATTGTTGTTGTCTGTATCAGAGAATTGCTTGGATCCCTATTGAATAGCTGGTTCAATTGCCCATTATGAACAATTTCCTGGTAGATGTTTCTTATATTTAGGAAGCAGCCCTGATTCCTGTGAACGCCGTAGTCATTTTTAGACACTTCACCAATGTTAGCTGTAGGTGTTCATATATTTTTCATGTTGACTGATTCCAATTCACCCTTGATTCTTGATGCTTGCTACAGTTCTCCTAAGGCACATGACATCTCCCTCTCTCTTCTTGATTTGATTGGTGAAGCTTTTTTTAAAGAGGGGAGTAATTAATAGTGCTTAGTGAATAATCAAATGAAAAAGGCAATTAATGAATAATGCACACCCTACGCGAATGTTCAGGCATCGATCATCTGTTCGTTCTGTGCGGTCTTCTGAGTTCACATGCATTTCCATTCATAAGCTTGTGGTCACACGTGGATGCTGGGTTTGGATGTTACTTGCCAGTGAATAGCAGAAGAGCAAAATCAGAGTATTTCTTCACACACACGCATGCACAAATTGGCCATTTCATTGTTTCGCTTTTTCTTGCTAGGCTTTTGTGACTCAGTTTTTCTGTCCTCATCATCGCCTCTAGAAGCTTGGAGTTAATAAATGGGTTTTACAGTGTGTTGTGCAGCCATTGGCTATCTGAACATGCCGTCCTGGTGCTCCAGGAACTTTGTGGTCACTAGTAAACCTGAGAAATAGCACCGGGGCCGGAGTTGCCTCAGAGGCTCTTGAGCAAGCCTTTGGTTTGCCGTTGTTGCCTTGAATAGATGAATTTTCAATGGCCCACGAGTCCCTGCCTTGTGATGCAAGGAAGCTTTGAAGCTGTTGTCTGTTGTTGTTATATTTAATTTCCACTTATGTGCAGCAAGGTGAAGAACTGGAAAGGTTTAGAAATAGGTACTGAAAAAATGATGCCACGCTAAATTTTTCATAGTTAATCTTGCAGGGTAGGGTTCAGCAATGCTTTCTTGGCTCCACCAGCTCTTTCCTAGCTCCTCTCTAGAGAAGCAGCTCTGTAAATGGGTTGAAATGTGTCCTCCATTGCATGGTTTGCAGAATGATGTCTGAATGTTGGGATGTGGCCACCAAGGGGACAATTGGTGCCCAGAATTTGAGCTCCAAATGCACTGTTTTTTGCTCCCTTGAATATGACACAACAGAAAACAAAGCTTGTTCCTTAAGCTCAGATGAGACTGGAATAAAGTTGCACATAGCTCTTCACTCTTCAATGATTTTATGAAAAATATATTGCAAAGCTTTAGAATCCAAATAAAAATACTTCAGAACTTTATTAGTTGCGACTAATCCACGTAGCTTTGAACATAGATTATAGTGAATTATGAATAGACAATTTATAGTATTTTATTTATCACGCTCATCTAAATGAACACTATTTTACAAATACAATAAAAATATAATGAACAAATGGAGGAAGTTTGTTCATTTTAACTGACAAATATAATTTCTATGTTGCCAGTGCTGTTGCTGTTCACTCATTTACGTCTGTTGGCCTGAAGTTACATGAGTATTTATGTGAGCATATACATGCATTTACAAAGTAGACATGCATACAGATACATATACATACTTTTTTTACTGTTATAATTCATATCTAGTGAGCTTCAGTTTCTTGTAAGGTTACCGAAGACAAACTTTTCCATTTCCTCTATTATCCGAACAGAATGGTTTATGGTCAGGCTGGTCAGGATCAGATTCAAATGGCCTCAGAGTTCAAAGGAATGGCGATGACTCAAGCAAACCATTTTTGTAATTTGTAAATTCCATTTCTACAAAAATAAATTGGCTGGAGTTTGTAATGGTTAAGGCGAGATTTTGCAAGGGCAAGAGAAAGGAGTGCTGAGTGTTTTGACTCTCATCTGGGACGGAGAGCACATTTGCAAATCAGTTCATTTTACAGTTCCAAAGATTTTAAGGTTGATTTGTTATTTTCATTGGAGTTTTTGGGTTTTTTTTGTTTGCTTGTTTGTTTCCATTCTTATTACTTGATGTATAAATACGTATTTTCATGTGCGTATGCCACCACAGCCACAGCGGTGGTTTATAAGCACTGGTCTTAATCCCAGCTGAATAATCTGTAGTCTCTTCATTGGATTTTATAGGCAGACTCATACACAGAGAGGAGAGAGACGCATGTGGAGACGCTAAGGCTTGTTATTTTTGTGAGCATATACATCCTTGGGAAATGTTCCTGGGCAGGACCAAGGCAATAAGTCATTGCCAATTGACTTTACCTGGGGGCTTGGCCAATGTTTGAGCCACCCCAGTGCCCGCACCCATATCTGCACAGATGTTTGTTTTTTTCTTACAGTAGGAAGGAAAGGAAAAAAAAAAAAAAAGTCTTGTTCTTGTTTGTCTAAAAGGAGATGATAAATTGTTCTTTCCTTTTCTACGGCTGGTCTCAGACTTGGAATAGGGAGTTTTCTCTATGAAACCACCTTTACTTTATCTTGAAAAGATAATATCAGGATGCTGTAGAAAGAAGAGTAATAATATTGGAGTGAATTCTCGAGGAGATTGCCAACCAACCAAAGGAAAGCTCCTTCTTGAATGAAATCCTTTTTGAGATCCAAGTGGCCCTTTCAGCCTTCCTCTTGAGCATGAAGAATTGTTGCATGTGTTCATTGCTTTAGATGAGAAGGATTCAAGATCCGATGTTTAATATGAAAGAGAGGTGTCAGGTCTTGGGGGTTGCATTCTGGGCAAAGAGCAGAAGGGATCTAATTGTGCCATTTAAGGGGGCTGAGCAGTGTACACTGTGTGATGTGCTGGTTCTGCAGCTCTGCTCCATGCAGGCAAGGGATAATCTGGTTTAAAACACTGGCATATACAGACTGTGTGTGCCAGAGCTGGGTGCTATCTGAGTGGGGAAGGAGAATGGAGGACCGCCATGTTGAGCATCCCAAAATTTGCTCTTGGCTTACTGGAGGCACCTCTGCCTCTATGGCTTGTGAGAGCTTGTCATGTTGATTGATGATTGCTGGTGTAACATATCAGATTGCACTTGGTGTGTTGGTATAATACATTCTTCTGGAAGCAAATTAGAGATCTCCTTAAGGTGTTACTTGTTCAGAGCTTCTTTAAAAGTTGGGGGTTAGAAATGCTTTCAGCCCAAGGTGTTTTGCTTTCCACTAAGCCTCACGCGTGGGGTTTGTCAGGCTTAATTTTCTCAGGATTGGTTGGATGTTGCTGAGATTCAACTCAGAAGTTGACTTATCTCCATTTTTTTTTTTTTTTCATCTTAACACCTAATGACTACATTACAAATCTGCGCAGGATAAGAAAAAAGTGTGAAATATGCCTTCTAATTTATAATGCAGATTTTTTGCATAGCAGGATCAAAACTGTTATCCTGTTGTGAATGTAACATCAGAGTAAAATAACAAGCATTTTACCAGTTAACAGGCAGGCTAATGTGACAAAAGCATTTTTACATTCATTTACAGGGTGACTATCACCCTAAAGAACTCTTGGGAGATAAATGAAACAAAACAAAACAAAATAAAACTTTAATCATTTCCATGACAAAAATTAAACAACTGTGGCACACACGGGGCGGTTTAGAAGGAAGAAGAAAAGGAGAAGGGATAAAGACAGAAGGATTACTAAAAAAACTACACTACAATTCAACAAAGGCTGTCGTGTTAAGAAAACAATGGTGAAAAATTACTCATTTCTCAGGAGAACAATTGTAATGAGAATTGGAAACTGGTGCTGAACCAATTCTCTTCACAATCTTCAGATCTTAATCATGTGATCCTCTTAGGATGCCAGAATCTAGTTTTCCTAAAGGCCTGTGTAAGCATGTTCAGTGGAAAATCTATCTACCAGCAGGTGTCTTTTAACTTTATTTTGTCTTCAACATCAAATAAAGATTAGAAGAATGGCATGAATTAGTTGATAAGTATTAGGAAAGCAGGTGAAAAGCAGGAGGATTGTGTCACAGTAAGGTTTCCAGCTTATCCACAGGCTGCAGCATTTAATTAGGGAGTTGGCCCTATCTTTCTGATGAGGGACATAGACATAGCTCATTCAAAGCTCATCCTAATAAAAAATGACCTGAAATTAAATAGTATATATATATAACTTTGAATTTGGGATGCAACGTTAAGTCATAATGAGCTTAATGAATTAATTGCATGAAGGCCTGCAGTGGGTAACTAGAAGTGTAACTGATGAGTTCCAAAGCAAACAGTTTTGCTGGGAGCATCAGGTCATTGTGATTATTTCAGGAGGAGCATGGCTCCGTGCAGCTCATTTTGGGCCATTTTTCCTTGAAGAAGCAAACAAATGACAACTATTTTTTTTTCTCTGTGTATACAGCAGAAGGAAAAAGGAAAAGCATGCTATTCTCCTTGTCTTCCAGCCCTTATGAATATTCCTCTCTCTATCCCCTTTCCGTCGACACGTTGGGTACTCTCATTGAGAAAGTGAACCAATAAGGTGGACTTAAACACCATATTTGTTTTGGCAAATAACACAAAGAGGCAGCTCTATTCCATGTAAAATTTGTAAAGATTGTTTTACCAGAAAACAGGCCTAGGAATATAAACAAAATATATTAAAAGGAGATGGCAGGACATAAATATTTGACTGAAACCATTACTGCCAAGTCTAACAGCGGGATACAGCAGCTTAGCGTACAAATTGTTTCGAACCATAGAAGTGCAATGGTGAGCCTGTTTTATTTTAGGAAGCAGGATATTTTCGTTGGGTACTGGGTATCTTTGGGTACTTGGGTTTGAAAGGACTGAAGAGCTTAAAAGTGAGAATAAAATCCATATGCTATCACCTCGCTGGAAAATAAAAGAAGTAAATAACCAGGACTGAGTATCAGGAGGAGTGAATTCAGCGATTGTTATGGTTGGTTGTAGAGAATAGCAAAGGTGAAGATGTTTGGCACCCACTGGAGCTTGCCTAGGAGGAAAGAGCACCAATGCAGTATGCTGACCAATTTCCAAGAGAAGTTGATCATGATTAACACGTGCAATGCAGCAGTGAACATGAACAACACCAGAACGAAGCCTTTCCTTAAGAACACGTGTTTAATCAAGACATTTCTGCACCAGCCATCTATTTGCATAAATACCTATTATCCTCCGAGGTGCTCTGCTGCAGAGGGCCAGCTGGTGGTCAGGGCGGCTCTCCTGGCTCTCCTTCTGAGTGTGATCAATGAACTCAATTACAGCCCCATTCTGGGGACTTTCAGCCTTACTTTACAATGATACATGGTCACCGCCATCCCTGACACTCCCAAAACCTCTTCAATAAATAAGAGGATACTGGAGAGCTCTGATTTTGTTTTTTTCTTTTCCCCCCCCTTTTTTTTTATTTTTTTCTTAACAGCTCTTCTGGGTCCCCAGTTGATTTTCTTCGCAAGGTTAGTTGCTAATACATTCCTAGCACCCATGCATTATTAATGCTCACTGCTCTCCAAGGTGGCAGTGACAAATAGGGAGCAAAATTCACTGACTGGTGGGGAATGTACTTTTTAGTCATGCTTGAATTTTTCAATCCATTTTGCTCGTTGAGGATTTTTCAGTGGAGGTACTGTAGCAAAATATGATTTTTTTTCTTTCTTTCTTTATTTTTTTTCCCAAACCTAAGAAGCACTCTAGTAACCAGTGGAAAGCCTATGAGTCAGGGCTTTTCCCAGGAGGCTTTGAGGGGGAGTAGTGCAAAAAGTACCTTTGATGTTTCCAGTAGCATGGAAGTCATTGTTTTTCCTCCCATGTAGTAAGTGGCAGTTTTGACTGCAAATCGACTATGCATGCAGTCAAGTAAATTATAATATTTTAAGTAGGCTGTGCATGCCAGCTGTAGCATTCCCAGAAATAATACCAAGTGTGTATCATGAGAAACATTGATTTTTAATGTGCAGATTTGTTTCTTCAGATATATAACTCTATTCATTTCGCAATATAAAGAAGCAATCTGTGAAATACATTCTTAGACTGTTATCGGTTACTATAAATCTCACTACTAGTACTAGCACACTTGTTTAATTCAGAATTACTTCATTTAAAGTACAGTTTCGGGCATGTGGTGGAGGTGCTGAAGATTTGGCAAATACCTCTTTAATATAACAAATAGCTGGCTGTAAATATTAGGCTAATTCTTCCTAAGACTTAATAGAGGGATAACTCACTGGGCAGAATAATGAATTCTTTGCTAATGGCTGTACATAAGGGATTAACACCTCCATGCTGCTATCCAGAAATATACTAAAAATATGTATACGTCTATTTTGGCGATTCTTGATATTTGTTCAGCTCTGAGCTGTATGCATAGTCTAAATCAGGCATCCTTGGAGGAGGGTTTACTTTAGAGCAAGAGTCAAGAATCAGTCCTAGGTCAGAGCCAAAGAAGGCACGGCGTAGTGAAGAGCCCACAGCTCCATTTCTTAGTGCCTCCTCAGGCAGCTGTGGGCCTTTTTAGTAGGAAAAAAACTGGGTTGTTTCTTAGAGCTGTCCCAAATTACCAGCGTGGCAGCAGGGAACCCAAAGTACCCACTTCCCTTGCAAGTCTCCCCTTGCCCTTTTTCCTGATAGTTATGAGAGGCCGGTATTGGGATACAGGAACAAGTCTGATGTCTTCTGCAGTATGGCAGTGTTCTTTTGGGGCATATATGATATCTTCAGGATTTGATTTTTTTCCCCGTTGTGATAATGGAATATTAGGATTAATCTACCAGTCTTTGCCTTGCCTCCTTCTTCCTCTGCAGTCTGGTTTACAAACTGGCTTTTCTCTTCACTGTTGACCTAAAACTGCTAGCTGATTTATATGTGCAATCATAATAACCAAACATGGCCCTTACTGATGAGGAGCACTTGAGGCTACCTTGGCTTTGTGTTTGCTGTCTGAGCCTCTGCACCTACACTGAGGTCTGCAGCTGTGAGTTTATGCAAAAGAAAGGGCTGTTATGGGGTGAGTGGGAGCTGAAATTATGTCACTTAGGAGGATCCATGGGGAACTGGAGACCAGTTATTTTGAAATATGAGCAGGAAAAGCGCTATATTTTTTAGTACTGATTCACAAAGATAAAAATGACTTTGGGGTGTGAAGAAAAACCCTGCGTTCTCCTATTCTTATACACATTCTTATGCAAACACATTTTAATACTTATCTTAAAGGCATTTCCCAGAGGGGGATTTTCTCTTGGCCCAACATTCCTCAGTGTTTCCTTCTCCAAGCTGTGTTCTCTTGAGTTTCCCACTCTCTCATCTTCCAGGTTCCTCGTCAGCCCCACTCAACCACACTTCCCACTCCATCCCATCCTTCCCATAGATTAGAGGTCAGGGGGAACTTGAGCAGCTGGGTAAGACTGAGAGCAGGCATGAAATACGAGGAGTGCAAGGGATGCAGTCAATGAAAGTAACGGTTTTCTTTACGGTCTTTAGAATGAGGGAAAATTCTTTTCTCTCCCATGCAAAGCAATTTGGCTTCAAGATCTCTTTCCTAACGATGACTTTTTTCCTTCTGTGATACTTTCTAGTATTCAGTTCAAAGCCATCTGCACATTGAAACTCAGATTTGGGACAACCACGGCGCATTGTTTCCAGCAGGGATCCATATAAAATAGTGAAGACCTGTAAAAACAAAAAGATTCACCAGTTCTCCCATCACAGGAGGTTTTAAGAAAAACAAAACAGGGCAAGGAGATGGGAGGAAAATGCAACGTAAGAACAGAAAGTGAGGATGACAGAGAACAAGCCTGTGGAAATGAGAGGTGATAACTCAGGGAATGTTATATTAGGAAGGGATGGAAGTGTCAGGAAGGAGCCAGAGAGCAGCAGATTGGCTTAAAAAAAAGGAAAAAAAAGTGTGTTCAGGAGATGTTGATGGAATCCATCCAACATCTGAACGACTCAATGAATAGCAGACTGTTGAAACTAGATGAGACGCTAACTCATTTAGTTCAGGCTGTCAATAATTTAAATCAGAATGTTGCCATATTCAACGCTAATATGAAGACTGATTTCTGAAGCTTAAGGTTTTAAGAAGCTGAAGTGTAGCTGTGCCATCATTTTCCAGTTGTTATTGTTCAGAAACTGTTGGGGAAATGCTATTGATTCCTTATTACTATTGTCTGTGATTTTTAGTATTTAAAGATGTTGCTTACATTTTTGAGCTATGACCTACGTTCATCACTTAGAGGGTGCCATGCATGGTGGGAAAGGGCACAGCTTTAGTACTGCAGCACACCAGCGTTGCATATACTGTTGGTAGAATTCCTCAGTTCCATACTTCATTCCCATGAGGGGAGGGGGGAAATTGAAAGTCCTGTCTTTGGCAAAGTCCCTATCTGCTCCCTTCCAATCTGCAGTGTCAGAAAACTCAAATACTTAACGAATCCTCTCATGTCTGTTGGCTTCATTTAGCAAACGTCTGTTCAGCTATCATAGATTAAAGTAAAATATTTATTTTGTAAAAGAAAAAAAACGTTTTACTCGTTTTGGAGATACAGCAAATAGGAGTTAGAGAAATTCAAAGATGGATTAATTTTATTTAACTGTAATTTATGTTCGATGGACATGAAGTAATGTAAACGCAACAGAAAACAGTTTGCGGATGGGAGATTTTAGGAGGAGAGAAAATTTCTCCCCGGATAAATGTCTACCAATAAAGAACAAAAGCTACGCAGTAAACGTTTTTAGGCTCTAAGTTGTACATGTGGTCAAAGCAAAAAAGAATCTGTGTCCAGCAGCGAGCAAAAATTGCAGCATTGCTGTGGCAGTTCAGCACAAATGGTGTAACTCTAAGGTTTTGTTCTCGGTATCTTCATAATACATGAATTTTCTCGGTGTTTTCTTCCAGGGCACAAGTCTTGTTGAACTTCTTTTTAGTGTCCATCTAAGCTGAATTTAGTAGTTGTGAGAAGATAGAGCAGAGAGGTGACGTATGCATAAAATACTGCAAGTGTAAAGCACCAGGAAAACACAAAATAGGGACTACAACTTGGGTGCATTAGAAAACTGTATTTTGTGCTTTCTGAGCAACAGCGTGCAGTATGGACAGCCTCCAGAGCCACTGGACTGCAGTGCAAGGCTCCGTGGTGAAATTCTACTCTGATGAAGTCAGCTGGGGTTGTGCTTACCTTGTAGGGCAATGTTTCACCATCAGGTTTGCTCCCACCCAGACATCACATTTCCCAACAGAAAGTCAGGATGTGAATGTGGAGTTGGCTTTTGTTACTGTGTACAGAGCTGTGAGGATGTGTGAGGGGGGTTGTTAAATGATCCAGAGAACTAAACGTTTAAACAAGGCTCAACGGAACTTGGAAACTAATGGCTAAGTGGAAGCGCAAAACTGAAAGGGGAGAAACACTTTATTTCTGTTTGCCTGTTTGTAGAGCCATGAGTTGATGCTTTAGGCTTTACTCTTCAGTGATGCAGTCTCCACTTTCAAAATGATGTTTTATCTCCTTACTGCATCCATCTATGATAAGATGCTGTCCTAGTGCTGGCATCACTAAACATGAGTTGGTGTTTTTTGAAGGTATAATGTGCACACATTGGATGAAGAAAGAGCTTCCTTTGGGGCTGCAGCCCTCTATATATCAATTTTTAGAACACACATTATGCACAGGAAGAAAATACTCATTGGAAGGGTGCATAACATATTGAGTACTTCCACTTTTTTGTGGGTCTGCTGTGTGTACCACTGGGACTTGCTGTTCCCATCCGTATGCCAGGCTGGGGACTTGGTGCCCAGTGCCATTAGGTGCTCCTCATGTCTCTTGTCTCTCACAATTCACTTGTAAGATCCCGTCTGGTTTTATTTTATATTTCCGGTGCATAAAAGCCTGCTATGTGTTTTCTCACAGGTAAAAAATAAAATAAGAGATGAGCTGACACCATTTACAGCTGTGCCTGCGTGTTCAGCTCATGAGTCAAGAGCTCAGACCAAGGTTAGCTAAGGGACGTGGGTTACAGTGACAGGATGAGGAAAACCCCAAATTCAAACCAGTTGTGGGCTGAGTCACCAGCACAGGAACACAAGAGCCTCTTTCCTCTAAGAGCTTGTTTGTAAAAGAGGTGATAGTTTGGATACACCAAAGTCACCCAGAAGATAAGGCAAACAAAGAACAGGCTGCTTAGTTTGCTTTGCAGAGCCAGTAAAGTATCAATGGTCAGCGATAAATATAACTTCTCTTTTTTGGTGGTAGTTTGTTTGTTCTTTGTTTTCCCTTCTGCTGGCTGTAATAAAGTTTTGCCAGCCTGGCCTAATCTCTTTTATGAAGAGCAATTTATCTTACTCCCTCTGTCTTCATCACATCACAGGGACAGGTGAAAGAGCTGAATTTCCAAAGGCAGCAGTGATGCGCACCATGTATCATAGGGCATGACCTATTCCTAGCTCTGAATTTCTCATTTTTACCAGCACATACATGGCTGTAACCTTATTTTTCAAAGGCACTTTACTATAAACGTACAATTATTTAAACAGTTTATATTTAATACAACTTTACACTGACAAATCTCTTGAAATCCTTTGTATCCATATATCAAAAAAGTCTGCCAAAAGAAAATCTATAGTATCAGCCTACAGTGCTATAGCTTCCAGTAGAAGATAATTCTGTATCCCACATAAGAATTCCTACAGTGATTTGAAAGGCTGCTGTACAGTGCTTCAAATACTGTTCTATTGATGATCAGATTAAAAAATAGAGATATGGATTAATAATGGGATGGTTGAGATGTGGACCCTGTTTTTGCCCGGGTGAATTCAGTGGTTAAGGGATTGTTAAATAATCTTTTTCTTCCTATAAACCACTCATTTTTGTTTACAAAATACTGAATATGCTTATTGGGAATTACCACTGCTTGGTCTTGCCTACTGGAGGTTGTCCTGGGCTCATAGATTATTTAGTCAAGTTCTACTTAAGATGTGTTACACTGTTGATAATTTAAGAATTACATAGTCAGAAGTTCCTCTGGGAGCTGAGCTATTTGCAGAAACTCTCAGTTCTCTCCCATCCCATCTTAATTTTTTGTTCTTCGGTCGCATGAAAAGTGTTGGGAAAAGATTGTGTTGTAAAATATAAGACTGTAATAGGTGATCTGTTTGCTTTTACTAGAAGAGGAAAAAGGCAGTTACTGAAAGCTCCTTCTGACTTCAGGTAACACACACTGTTGCATCTGTGTTGTGTGTATGAGCTGAATCACCGTGAACCCAAATTAAGTTTCCATTCATGTCTTGCAAAACTCAGTGAAGACCAAAGACGTGCTAATCCCAGCCAGATATCTGGCATGCCAAGTTCCATTTGGGAGATATTTTTTTCAGATGTGGAATACACTCCCGTGAACCAGGATTTATAACAGAAATGCTGACAGACAATATTGGTGATACTGTTCTAATTTATTTGTGTTGAATGGTTTTTTCATCTCTTTCCCTTTTAATGATCTAAGTCTTTTTGCATCTGGCAGTATGTTTCCTCACTGTTTACCTTTCCTGCCAAAGCAGTATCATCCATCTATGACTATGCTTTTCTTGGTTTCTTGCTCTCTGTCTTTAATATTTGGAGCCAATTTTCCATTTATTCTAGGACTCCTGTGCCTCTGATGTTGCCATTAACATCTAAAGTGGAACCCTGTCAAAAATGCTTTCAAGATGCAGGTTTTTTTATTTCATTACAAAATATGTGGTTATGTTCTGGTATATTTTTATCATAAACATCCTACATCTACACTTAACTGGCATTTGCCATTAAAAAAAAACAACACACACAAGGCTGTTCTGATGGATGCTGAATGAGAACTTCGTGCTGCCTCTGTTGAGGAACACCATTGGGGGCTGGTGCCATTGACTGCTCAGCACCTCCTTGTGCTGCTGTTCCAATCATTGTTGACACCAAAGGAACACGTCAAGGAAATTAACTCTTCTCTTGGGTCCCAAAATGTCCCAAATGAGGGTGGAACTCAGCAACATTTCAATGGAAGTCTTTGGTGAAGAGGCAGCAAGGCTTTAGGGATATCTCTTGGAAAGGAACTGGGGCAATGGGAAACTACTTCCAGCCAAGGAGGGGAATGATGATATACCGGAACAATGAGGCAAAGGGAACCATCTCTCCTCCCTCCATGAGTGCCTTTCTGGAGCTTGCTCCTCCTGCCCTAGCTCTGGGTTCAACACACTGCTGTCCTCCAGCATTTCACATAGTGGATCTCAAAGGATCCCACACCCATATCCTCCCCAGGGTTTTTCTGCCTTTCTGGCTGGTTGGAACAGGTTTTAGGGAACATCCTTAGGGCTGCTCATTCTGAGATGGAGGACTCCAGCACTGTGTACATGCTCATAGGGCTTTCTGTGCATCTGTGCTTTCAGGCAGCATGTAGCTGTTCTCCGCTACAGCTGGGACAAATGGCCATGCCCAGGATTTGGCATGCTTAGGTACTGCTTATTTTCCTTCAGGTTGAAGGAACCTGCAGCATCCTAAGGGAAAAGCATGAATTGCAGCTAATTAAGAGTGTGAGTAGCCTGAATAAGTCTGGTTTTCAGACTCTTGGACCAAAATTGAGGCCAAGCATTTCAAATAGGGTTTTTTCAGCTTTCAGTTTGCATGAATGGTATTGTGTTTTTTCTGGTTGCTCTCAAGTATTGGCCTCTTCTCGTTGGACACAACTCTCATAGACAAGCCCTTAATTTAACAGCTCATTCACACCACCTCATTTAAATGAAGATTATAAGGGAAACTGTAATCCTACTGATTTGCAAATTGAACTGTTTTGTAGATATTATTTAAACACTGCCACTATAACTGTCTTTCATAAGAAACATGGTACAGTGAGAGAGATCAAAGATTCATAAGGAAGCTCTTTTTCTGAATGCTGATGCTCCTGGCTTCTTTAACTAATTGAAATTTTTTCTTTACAAGAACAGACCTTCAAGCACTCTGGCTGCTGCCACAAGCCTTATCATTACAGAGTTGTTACTTCCTCCTTTAAGGGACTAAGCTGGAGATTAATGGAAGGCTGTGTTGGCACTTTAGAATGAACTTTTCTATTCTTTTTTCTATTTTCAGTATGCTGTACAAACACTAAGACACAGGTGATTATCAATGGCCTTAGACTGAATATAAATAAATGCATCCTTGGTATTTCAGCTCAGAGGCAGTGCTTCATGATTTCATGGGATGCCACAGTACAGAACTGCATTTTCCCCTAACTAAGGATGATGAAAAGGAACTGTACTGGCTTGATTTTTGAGGTGAAAGCTTTGAATGTGGGGTTACTCGCTGATATGTCTGCCAAGGAGAGAAATTCCAACTCTCACGTTGGCACAATTTGCCCCTTGGAAAGATGTCCAAAAAGTTGTGCTGTCTACTCAGGGTACCTCTGTGGTGCTGGAGTGCCATACATGAAAGCCACATCCATCCATCTCTGCCATTAGAGACCACAATCCAAAACTACAAATATCTCAAATTTATTTATTTAAGAATGTGATTCATTTTTTCCCCACTGGGCTGGAAGGTGGACGTCCAGCATGATGCTTCACAAGAGATGTGTGTCATTGAGCAAAGCTTATCAGCCATCAAGCTTGCCTAGTTATTTTCTAAAATCAGAAAAGAGGCAGTGAATTACTTCCTTTTTAAACAGAAAATCAGCTTATATGCAGCCTATGTGTTTTGTGGTACAATGGGATATTCATAAAGTAATGTATTTGTAGGTTTGGATTATAACTATGAAACCCTTTTGGCTTCAGCTGACAGAATGCTGGCCATGAATATTAATAGCTAGCTATACTCTATAAGGTAAACTCAGTGGTAAAAATTCATCAATGGTCAAGTGTTGTAGAGTGCCATCTGATGTCAAAAAGTGCCCCCAGGGGTGAGAGGGTGATTTGGCATTAAGTGTGTCCTCCTAGCTCTACCAAACAATGGAGGGTGGTGGGCAATGTCTTACAAAGAACATCAGCTTAGGTGCCAAAACCTTTTCCTTATGTTCATTAGCTTGTAAATAGTCAAAACCTTTGCATATCACATACTGCAGGATTTAGTAAGAAGTATCGTGTTCTTACAAATAGCTGAGAAATGAAAAAGAGGAAGATTCTGAGGAAAATAAATTGAAAATTTACTATTGCTTTTAACCTTAACTTGTCTATAACCATATTAGAATCGAAAGTCTGATTTTCCAAACTGCTTTGGAAAGAGGTGCCCACTGCACAGCTGTCCCGGGCTGCATTTTGCTGACTTCAGCTCTGCGTTGCTGATGCTCTTCAAACCTTCTGTAGTTGAACTGCACTGAGCTGCTCATTACTACTCTGTGTGAGCCAATTTCTGAGCTGCTCTGACCCACCCACTCCACATTTTGGGGGGATTTAGGCTAAACCATCTTCCTTCCAGGTCTTTGAATTCCAGGCATGAGCGAATGTCACCTTTAGCAATGTTCTGACTCTTCTCTGGTTAGTGGGGAAGCAGGTGTGAGGAAACCCGCTTGCAACCTTTCACACATTGCTTAATTAGGCTAGAGGACTTGATTAAGAAAGTACGACATTTGCCTGAATTCACATGTTGTGCAACAGAAACTGAAGCCGTTTTCTTGGCAGCAGAGCTTTTCCCTGGGAATGCAATGGGATGTTAATAGCCATGTTCAACAGCAAACTTGTGAGTGGGCCTCTCTGGCAAGAAAGAGCCACAGAGATGATGTGACACCGTGTGCCACTGAGGAAGGTGTATGCGGAAACAAACTCATATCCATGTGTGAGGCTTTTATCTATTTATAGCCCGTCCCACACAGAGTTGCCCCAGCCAAAGTCCCTGGGCACCTCACTGAGTGCAGAGCTGCCAGGAAGGGCAGAGCATCTCGTTAACTCCATATATCCTTGTGCAAGTCTAGTTAACCAAGTATCTCAGGAGCGCCGTGCAGTAAATGAAAACAGACATTTGAGTCAGGCAGAGTAGCTGGGATTTTTTTTTTCCTCCCCCCACCCCCCCTATGCCATGACTGTAATTTTCCAGCTCAATTAAAGGTCGGAAACTTAAGCAAGGAATCATAATTGCAGCAGAAGAGGAAAAACATAACAGGCAAATTCCCATCCTTCAGGGAACGCAGGGTCGTGTGCTTCCACTGCAGCATAGGGACACCTTGGGGACACGATGGGGACATCAGGGCTCAGCCCGAGCTGTGCAGCTCCTGGGTACCCAGAGCTGGGACAGGCAGAGTTCACTCTGCTTAGAAAGTTCTATAAGATGCTCATTGGAAAGGTGTGATCGTACATGTAGGCAGCAGAGGCCTGGGCTGAGCATATGTCTTTCCCCAGTTGCCATAATACCATGCTGTATGGCAGTGATACGCCTTCTTGCTGGATTTATTAGTGGATTGATTAACAGTGCAACACTTGACTCGGTCGTTCCTCCTGAGCTTGTTTCCCTCAGCAGAACTTTTTGTGCTGTCTGCAAGTAGGAAGTTGGATGCTGTGATGTTCCATCCAAAGGACCACAGTTTGTCAGCCAGTTAAGGCTGATTTTAGGGTGTCTGGTTCAGATCCATGCCCCTCCATCCTCCTCTCTGTATTGCTGCTCATGGGGCTGTGTATTTGCCTTAGCTACCTACATGTGCCAAGACAGAAAACCTCCCCAGGATTCTTATTTGCTTCCTAAGTTCCTGCCAGCAGAGGTTTGTTTTTCAGATAAATGGTTGCTATACAGCTCATTCTCACAAATTACAACTCCCGACTTCCTCGTTGGCTGAGAATGGGTGGAGGATGCTAACGAAACTGATAATAAGGTGCCAGTGGGTGGATGTGGAGGCAACATCTGTACGTCTGATCTCATGTGCTGATCTCGTGTACTGGCAGAGACGTGCATGACACTTTGTTATTCCACAAGTATCTCAAGGACATAAAATTCCGACAGCTGGAACCTGGTCTGGAGCGTCTGCGTTATAAAACCGCTCTCTCCTGCAGCTGTGTTGGGGCTTTCTGGCATTAGCAGAAGGGGAAAAAATGTCCTTACTTCTTCAGTGAACATAGTACGTAGCATGGGTGTATGTGGTGCTCGAGAAAGATGTGTGCGCATGTGTTTGTATGGGTACAAGTAAGTGTGTATGTTGGTTCCACGTTTTACTGCAGCTGGGTGGCCTGGATCGTTACCTGAGAGTAGGACAAGCAAGAGTTTCCTTTATGTGGATGAAACACTGTTCCACCTGGAACAAAAACACTGCCAAGAAGGAAAACATACTGCTGGCCATGTGAGTTAGATGGCCCCCATCCATGGGTATGGTTCAATGGCTTTGCGCTATTCCAGCACCTGGAAAAGCAACTTGACAGTCTTCCTTGAGCGTCCTCCTGCTTAAGGGGAAGAAAAAGGGCTTGGAGTGCATGAGCAGTAAACAACATGGATTTCTAAAGCAGAAATCTTGACAAAAGCACCTTGTATTTATGTAAAGTGCAGAGTGAAAACGCGATGGCTGTAATACGTTTGTGCTTTAGTAATGCTTTTTTGTCCCTCGTTGCTCAATATTTACTTGAAAAAAATCACTTTGGTTGAAAGCTCTGAGACTGACTGCACACACAAAAATAACAGTACTGAGGGGTGGTAATAGTGAAGATACACAGGGAGCTGAGGTAGATCTGATGTTACTTAAGGTTTTAATTATCTGGACGCTGCCGTGGTGACATTTGCCAAAAGCAGAAACACGAGCGTATGAAGGAAGTAGCAAAATAAGAAAGACAATCTAGAGAAACATCTTCTGCTTCTAACATCCTTTCAAGTCCTCACTGCTTTTAGCTCTTATTCTTCTGCACCTTGTCATCTGGAAAACAGTGGCGTCACTGGAAGCATTAACAGCAATAGTCATAATGTTGCAGTTCATGCAAACTTCATGTTCAACTAGAGGCTTTAACTGGGAATTTCGACAAACACCTATTATTTAGCTTTTTATTTTTTTAGGGGTGGGGAGGGGGTGGAGGGGACATTTTCCATTTTGCAAAGGGATGGTTCCTCAGAGGCTGTAAAGCATGAGGCTTTGCAATAGCCCCCATCACCTAACAGAGCTGGGACACCAAGCGATGGGTGGGCAGGAGCTGGGAAATTGGCCTCTGAAGGGGAAGGCTAAAGCCTTGCTGCTTCTCCACAGGGAAGAAGGGGTCTTCCAAGCTGCCCAGTGGAGAGCTAACCATACTCATGGCCCCAGCAACTGGGAGGGATGTTTCTAGCCTTCCCATGTAAGAATTAGAAAGCTGCCTTGACCCAAGCCCCATGGTAACTTCCAGAGCAAGAGGGAAGAGGTTAATAATAGGAAAATACTGAGCTCTCTGCAAATACTTTGCTCCTCTGAGGTGCCAGTGACAGATACTATGTGGGATTTTGTGCGTGAGATGGTGGTTTTGTGATGGAAAAAAACTGGGGAGTTATTTAAATATAGGCCATGCTGTGAAAAAAGTTTGAGAAGCCAGCACTGAATCAGCCTTCCAAAGCCATGCTGTCCCCTCCCTTGTTTCTGCTGAGCAGTGTTCCCAGCTCAGGATGGAAGGAGAGTTTGATGGGTGGCATCAGTGGGCCTGAGCTGCTAGCTGTACTGACAGGGGTTAAGCAGACAAAGAATCTGACTCTATCTGCTCCAAACAGGCAATTCTGGTAAAAAATATGCTTGCCCTTAATTCCTAAGGAGCCTGGAAGTCTTTGTTGTTAATTCAGTGGGAATTTAACACACATAAAGAGCCCCGTGATAACACAGATTCTGGGGTGGAGACAGACCATTTGGTTTGTCTTTAGCAAGAGACCAAAACTTGGAGCTCTCTCCAGTGCTCACACTCTCTTCCCTCTCTTCCCATCAGCTGAACCACAGATGCTTTTTCGGCAACAACCTCATTTACCTCTATTGCTTATTCCTTTCTTACTTCTTTCAAATGTCAACAAAATTATAACCATTATAATTATAACAAACTGTGATCCAATACACCAAATCAAAGAGTGAAGTCTGGCTCTGTACACAAAGTAAAGGTCTAAGACCACATCGTGCTTTAGTTGCACTATCTAGGTTCTTGCAAAATGCTTTAATATTCTCTTTGTGTTTTGTTTTCTTTTTTTTTTTTCTTTCATGTCGCTTTTCTTCTTTCCTTTTTTCCCACTATTTTTTTTTTTCAGTTTCGTGTAATTAACATGGAAGTGACTGTTTTGTTTGAATGGTATTTGGCTTTTAGAAGCAAAAATGGATACACTTAGCCTGCTGTGACAGAAAGGAGCTGAATTGGTATTTAAACGAGGACAATTTCTGCAGATCTTTTTGACTGTTAGATGAGACATAGTTTAATTTTCATTGCTCTAAATTAGCCCTGGAGGAGGAAGCCATGTTTAAAGGCAAGGCTGATAACAAAACTGGGGGCCTTCTAATTCTGTCACATAGGGCTACTCTTGTCGAGGAGCTGTCCCCCAGTTTTTGAAAGGCTTTCATTGGTCTCCCTAAGCCATAATAGAAAAAACTGAAAACCTCATAAGCCAGGAGCTAGTCCAAGGAAATTGCATAAATTGTTAAAAGCAGAATGAATTGTTTCCTGTGATCTGCAGACAGCCAACAGGCTGTTGCTGCTGGCGCGGCACTGGGGCCCTGCCATCGCAGTGACATCCCCTGCTTGACAGGTACCTGCTGTGTCCCCACACCAGCATGGGGAACTAACAGGAAACTGGGGAAAACCCATAGAGGAGACACAGACATCTGGTATTTGTCCTGCTTTGGAAACAAATTAGCCTGCTTGATTAAACTGGTGTACTGTAATGCAACGTGGCCCATGCTTGCAGAGATGCCTTACGGAGGGAGTGGGTATCCAGGCCTGTTTCGTGGCAGGATTGCACTTTGTGAAAGGATCCATCAAGGATTAGGATCTGGAAGCCACCCACATTTGCTGCTGTACTGTTGTGATATGCATTTACAGGTTCCTGCAGCCTTATGAATTCTTGCACTTTATCACAGCAAACCAGCTTTTCCATTCTAGGTAGTAGATAATAAGTAACTCCTGCATCAAATAGCGCAGGGAAATACCGAGTAAAACCAGCAAAAGAGTATCAGTTAAATCAGAGAATCAAAGTTTTTAGATGTCAACAAACAACCAGAAAGTCTACATTATGTAGTGGTCAGAAATAAAATTGCTGTAAGGAATGTATCAGTTCCTCTTGAGCTGTCCATCTACATCAGATCAATAGCCCTTCCAAGCATGGGACATTCAGACTTTCAGCTTGAGAAATTGAAGTTCTCAAAATAAGTCAGGGTTGTAACACAAGTCCATCATTGCGTGTCACAGAAATGAAATGAGTTGTCTCCTGTTGGATTGATGGCTGACATAAAGCTGGGAGGAAGAAAGGGGAAAATAAACGAGACGTGTGGGTTTTGTTTCTTTTAAAAGTTGTTACAAACTCTTCTGTCAGAAAGTTTACACTGAGGGATCTGCTTGATTTTCCATGTACGTGCCTCGTTCCCATTAGAGATAAAAGGAGTTACAAGGTGGGGAGTGGGAGGAGGGATGTGCTGGGTCCTGCAATCCTGCTGCTACGCGGAGTATGTGATACAAGGAAAAAATGGAGATCAAGCATTTCTTACAATAAAAAAAATAAAACAGATGGCCATGTTAAAGTCACTCTGGGAGTATATAATGAGTGGCTTATGATACTTTTAATGTAGCATCAGGTAAAGACAAATGAGTAAATAGGAAATGGAAATAAATAGGCTAGAGTATAGCAGGAAGAAGCTATACATCCCAGTCTGGTTGTGTGTTGAAGCTCTTAGTCCAGTATCTAAGCTGTAAGTCAGGAATTGAATACACACTTACAGTCTCAATAGAAGCCAGGTATAAAATCTGGCTTGAGATGCAAGTTTGAGCTTCGGTGTGTCTTAAAACAAGGAGGCCGCAATTGACAGATCCAGGACTGGTCCTACAGATGTTCAACTGACATTCAAATCAGCAGTGGCAAAATTAATATAGCTCCTCCTGTCAGCTCTGCTCTGTGAAGTAATGCGTATGAAGAATGGTCTGCAAACCTTATTTGTTTATTTATTTATTAAGTTGTACCACTTAAGAAGTCCCCTACAGTGCCTGCAAACAGGCTAACAAAATCAATGCCTGATGCAGTTCCTAACTGAGCTGCTTGTTGATGTTAAAGGAAATAACTTTGTTATCCAAAGTACAAGTGCTCCTCTATTATCCAGGCTTTCAAAGTGATTGAGCCTGAAATGTATTCGACTAGTGCATATAGATACCCCTGCTACCTTGGAGACCAGGCAGTTTCAATACATTAAATATAGAAACTACAGTTTCCATTGCCTAAAGCAATAAAAATGGAGACAAGAAACAATGGTTATGCTTAGGTACATGCTGAGAAATACTGCAACTGTGTTTCTGAACCTCTCAGAAAGCGGTGATCCCTTGTTTTCATTTGATGTTCTTGTTGTTTTCTTTTTATTTACTTTTGTTATTTTGTGGGGAGGGGGGGGTGGAAATGAGTGTTGATTCTCATAGAGAACTAAAAGCAACCTGCTTGCTAGAGCAGAATGCTGAAAAGCAAGGGCTTGTTCTGTTGGGGTGTCCTGCATGCTGAAGTCTTCAGGGATGTTGTTTAATTTCTTTGAGTATCAGTATATTGGTCAGTAGGTTGGGCGAGCTGTTGCAGCACCTGTCTATGAAGAGCTCCAAGACATCTGAATCAAAAGCCTACAGTTTGACCCAGTCTTTGTATGAAGTTTGCATCAGTAGATGTGTAGGCAATTTCACTCCCATTCCTTATTATAAAAAGTATTTTCAACATAATAACAATTTCTTGTAGATATAGTACCAACTTTCATTGGGAATACACTGCATGTTCGTTTGCTTCTTTTTTCCTTATATGAAGTCATAGAGGAAGTTGTGCCTTGTGGGGCATTACACAGGAATACGAAGGAAGGGACTTCAATCTTGTCATGCTCTTGTGTAGCAGAATGATAGCTCAGCTCTTCCTGGACAATGAACTCCTACAATGCAACATGGTTTTCTAGTCCTTGTGTCGGTTTTGATGTGGGTCCTATTGTGTCCCACTTGGTACCTGGCAGAGTGATTATTGCTTATGAAGTTTGGGTGATAGCACCACTCATTGCACCACTGGCAAGCAATAGAGGATCAAACCATTTGGCTTAAAAGCAAAGATGTTCTCATGGTTTTCTCATGCTTGCCATGATCTGCTGCTTGTTTCTGAGCTGTTCAGCCACTGCTTTTCTGCGTTTGACTTCAGACGAAGCGGAACAGCTGGGAAATCAGTGGAGCAGCAGAGCAGAGTGGTTACAATAGGGGGAAAAAAAGCCAACTTATTGAAAGAAAACTGTCCAAGGCAGCCCCATGGTGCCCTTTCACACTGAGACAGTATCCCAGGGAGCCTCCTGGGAAAT
Source organism: Coturnix japonica (assembly GCF_054131305.1). Taxonomy (NCBI): domain Eukaryota; kingdom Metazoa; phylum Chordata; class Aves; order Galliformes; family Phasianidae; genus Coturnix; species Coturnix japonica. The sequence continues at coordinate 1,503,922 of NC_140669.1, read as the reverse complement.
AGCAAGATGTATTTTTCCCTGATAACAATGTAAAGAAGCACAGAAGTGCACACGGCATCTCACCACGTCACTTTCAGAAAGCGATACGATGAGACTGTGCACTTTGCCATCACTTTAATAATAACGTGTTCCATTCTAGATGGAAAACAAGGGAAAAAAAAAAGAAAAAAGAAAAAAGAAAAAGAAAAAAGGAGCCTAGTATAAAAAAAAAATGGTCAATGTCTCATAGAGGACTTGTTTGTTAAGCACTGATGAGATCCTGTGTACAGTCATGCTGCCCCGAGGAGCTTATAATACCAGAGCCTGAGCCTCCAACATTTCTTAAGTACTGCTGTGAATAGCCTAGCGGGACTGCAGTAATTGAGGTAACTGTGTTACTTCTGGACTAGATCATGCAACTCTTACATCAGGCATTAAGCACTTACAAGAGCAGCCCCATTCACTTTACTGATGTCTTCTAGGCTAGAAAAAATGTATCGTAATCTCAAAGTTACTTACCCTTGAAAACTCAGGATACTCAGCTCCTCAGAGCAGAGTGGATGAAAAATATTCAAGATAGCACAGGTAGCTATAGGAACTCTATAATAAAGGTGATGTCTTTTGGTAATTTTGCTCCCACTTCTGGTTGATCGAGCCCAGTTTTGCAGACGACTGACAAAATGCAGTGCTACTACATGTGCAAGTAGGGTTTAGCTCCAACACACATGAGTTCCAGCTAAATCCAGCCCTCAGTGACATGGCACTCAGTCCTGGATGTGCTTACGTCACACCTCTGGCTTTGTCCAATGTGTGAGTCCCTGAAGCTGACCAGGACTGCTCCATCCTCAGCAGCAGTCTATTTCTTGTGTTAAAAATCATCTTCTTGGCAGAGCAGGGTTGTGTGTGGGAATCCATTAGGATTGTCTGTGTGCTGATAAAATCCTGGCATTGTTCTAAAGGCTATCTTGGGTGTTCTCTTTTTTGAGAGAAATGTCACGTTTGTGGTGCCGCCACAATCATAGACTTGTATATCCTTGTAGTAGACAGTGCTGTTTATAACATTTAGATGTTGTACAAAGGGACATCATTAGTGGGGAAATATTGGTGTTAGGTGGACAGTTGGTTGGACAAGACCATCTCGCAGGTCTCCTCCAACCTTGGTGATTCTGTGATTCTATAAGAAAGTTGTTATAAGCACTGAGGAGATGCCTTGAGCAGAATTCACCTGTAGATGCAGCCATATTTCTATTTAATCAAGCACCACAGTGTTACTCCTGATCTGCCTCTGGATACTGCTCATATTTACTTTACAAAGAAATCACTTACCAAGATCATGGTTCTGTGCACTTCTCCATGTGTCCAGAACCCTGTGGTATGAAGCAGAAGGGACTTCTTTGGGGGTATTTTTGGAACCACAGGTGATTATTGATGCTTATCTACTGAGATAAGGTGGATTTAAATGATTCATTGCAGCTGTTACATGATGGCACCTTTATTGGTAACTGGAGTTTTGCATAGACCAATTGAGAGGGAAGAATCTTGTCAGGATCTTAGTTGTTTCCTTAGGAAACCTGAAGGTTTTTCTGGGCAAAAAGTTTGCTTGCACAGTCCATTTCCCAACAGCTGCTATTGTTTTGCATCCAAGGTTCTTCTTGTTTCTCCCTGTTACAAGTACTAAGGACAGACTTGTTGACCTGAGTGTCCTTTCACCTTCTGGTTGTGTTGCCTCCAACCCTTGGAGATCTTCAGGACCCACACCCTGAGCAGTAGGGTTAGTGCCCAGCACTGGTGCAGCCAGAGAGCTCCTGGGTCCCCTTCCCACCGGGTTTGTTCTATGATCCTACCTGGTCCTATGATTCTTCCACTTGTGTAACTGAGAAGTATTGCTCATTTGAAAAGCTAGATTTTAATGCTTTGCTTACTGGATGGAATGTTAGCCAGAACCCACAGGAGTGTGGACCCTTCAATCTTGAAATGCTCTGCAAATTATTCATGTGAGAGCCAAGCATGGACAACCCTGGCGATCTGTCTCTGGCTGCTGTGTTTAAAGGTTCTTTGTATGTATGTCAGTGTAAAATACTTAATTCTTTCATAGAAACCTCTTTTTCTGGAAGACATATCATCCTCCAGTGGATCAATTTGTCTAAGGGAATGTAATCTATATTTACTTTGCAGTAGGTACTGTAGCTCTCCACTCTTCTTTCAGCTGATTCAGCTCCTATTCAGCTTGCTTTGACCTCAGAAATATTCCTTGCTAACTGTCCTCCTGTTCACTCCAATTTGTACTGCCTAAATGCTTACTGCTGAGTGTCCCTCTGGCCATTTTGAAAGGTGTTTCATCACACTACAATAAACCTGAAATACTGATGCACTCAAAACAGCAAAAAAGGAGAAAAAAGAAGCAGCTGTATATTGACATGGGACCAGGCAGGGGCATTTATTACACTTTACTCTCATACCATTGTCTACCTTTGGCAGAGGAAGACTCTAAATGTCCCTGGTGGTCCACACCGATCAATACTGCACGGGAGTTAAATTAGACCTCAAGTCAAGCACATATCTACCTTGGCTGAGATACCTCCAACCTGAAGTCCCTGGAAAATTTACATTTTTCCACTAAGTTAACCAATAACAGAGTCAAATGAGTGAGAAAAAAGCAGCTGTCTAGCCTACATCTTGCATCATTACCAAAGGGATGTTGTCCAAACAGCAGCTACGCTGCCTACTGAGCAAGGCAAACAGACTGATGCCTAAGCAGGGCAGTAGTTATTGGGCACGTTAAGTAGCAACGATAAAAAAAGAACCCATAGGCACGTAGTATTATTTGTTATAGGTATTTTCTGTGCCTATTGTAATCCTAAAGGTGTGCACTCTTTTTTTCCTCTCCGTCCCTTATTCCCACAGCAACTAAGCTGGCTTTTGTTACTTGCACACATGCACAGTGATTTTAGTACCATTAATAATAATTACATTTTCTTGTCAGTGTAGAGAATACTCACCCAACTGAGGTCCCTTATTCAGAGACCTAAAGAGAAAAGGAGCCCGAGTTGACTTAACTGGTTTTATACTCAAGGTACAGTCTCAAATCTTGAGGCTCAGATGAGGGTGTAACCCCATGGGTTCAGTACAAACATTTGCAAAGCAATCTCTTTAGTTGTAAGACAGATTAAGCTGATTTGAGGACACGGTTTCTGGAGATGTGGACAAACCCCTCTGAAAATACCCAGGCAAAAAAAAAACCACTTGTTTTACACAGTCATCTCCAATAAGAAGTCCCCATTTGTTAGATTCCCAGTAAGGAACTTGGAGAGCTGGTCTCTCTCTGTCCCTTAAAGAAACAGAATCCTTAGAGTTGGAAGGGACGTTTAAAGGTCATCTAGTCCAACTCCCCTGAAATGGACAGGGCTGTTCACACTTAGATCCGGTGCTCAGAACCTGGTTCAGCCTTGCCTTTAAGGTCCACAGGGATGGGGCATCCAGCACATCTCTGGGCAACCTGTTCCAGTGTCTCACCGCCTTCACTGTATCACTTTTTCCTTATATCCAGCTTAAATGTACCCTAAAGTATGTCCATGTACTATTAAGTTTATAGCTAAACTGGCTGTGGTAGCCTTGAATCTAAATAGAAACATAATAAAACAAATAAATAAATGAATAAAAACTCAGGAAAACAAATTGAAACAAAACCAACAAGTCTTCCTTCCTGCAAGTAAGCGCTATTGTTACGCCTCTATACTACTTCATCTCGTGAGCCAGGTATTCCATCCAGCATGGGCTGGATGGAAGGGCTTAATCTTTGTGAATGTGATTGCTTCATTATTCTAATAATTTGAAATGTATTCCTCAGATGTCAGCCCGTGTTCAAACTTGGACATTGTGCATAAGCACATGGCTTGTCTTTTAAAAAGCTCTGCTTGGTTTATTGCCAAAAGAGCTCTTTCCAACCTATTTGATGGTAGAAAAAAATTATTTTGAAATATGAAGCAGGTAAACCTTAACCTGCCAGATGTCGTCTTCGTGTAAGCAATTTAAATTCAATTTGTGGCAGAAAATGCAGGCAACTTGTGGATCAATAGGCTGCATTCAGCAGAGCTGACATCCAACACCCGATCCATAGCCAACCTGGCTGTGCTCTTATTGCTCATACCTGAGGGACTTTCCCTGGCTTTTATCATAGGGTACAATCTCCCAGGATTACAGGTACTTAAGTCTAATTAGCTCTGCTCTGTTGCCCTCCATTTGAATGCCCTCCCTTTCCCTAACAGCCAGTTTACTTTCCTAGTTCAGGGAGATAATTGTGGTGGCACACTCCGCAGAGGTAAAATGATAGCCTTGCACACACATAGCCTGCATGCCTTCCCTAGCAGGAGCAGGGAGGTGATGAGATAATAGCCAGAACAATCGCTACCAGTTTACCTTAGTCACTTTCCATGCTTTTGTCAGATGTCTGCCTTCAGAGGGTGTAATTATGTGATTAGGAGGAAGGGGCTGTAAACAAACAGGACTTTACTCCTCCCCACCTATGGGAAGAGGCTCATAAATCCCCGCCTCTTCCTGGGGTATCTCCAATTCTCCCTTACCTGGAAGGCGATCCAAGACTTCTGCTGTGCGTGCACATCAATACTTCTCTCCCCTGGTTGTTGTTTTTTTTCAGTGTTAGCAGCATACAAATTGTCAACACAAAAACCATTGAAGTAAGCTTCAGAATGGAATTTGATCGTTGCTCAGATTTGCAGTAATTATCACTATACGTAGGGTTAAGTGCTGGAAAAGCGGAATTCTTATTTGCCATTTAACAATTCCCTTTTCTGTCTGTGGGCCCTGATTCTCCCATTATTGTTTCCTACAAATATCCCAGATACTTATAAATATTCTATTGCAATGAATTTTATATGACCCTTCAGTTCTAACAGCGGAAGCTTCATTTTGAACTTAACCTAAAATCCATTGCAGTAAAGCCAATTTTTGAATGTAACCTTTCTACCAAGTGGTAAAGACAGTAATAAAGTCACTCATCACTGTTCAAGTCCCTCTTGACATATGATTAATCCATCCAACCCCCCATCCAAAAATCCAGAGGCAGCAAATTTGCCCTTCCTGCATGTACAATGCACAGAGACTGAGCATCATCCAGCACTCCCCAACTGGGTGCTGCCACAGAAATATGCATGGTAGGAATACACAGTGCTATATTTGGGAAGGCCCCGCAGTGGGCTGTATGTGCAGAAGTCCTCTGCATTATTTTCTTTTCCATGGTCCTGTGCCTCATCTCTCACTCTACAGCATCGTGGTGCGGAAAGTAGGAAATTAGAGTCCGTGTCAGTCTTAGCTACAAATGGACACTCATTTCTTTGTTGTTGGATCATAGAATTGTTGAATATTCTGAGTTGGAAGGGGCTCACAAAGCTCTTTGAGTCCAAATTCTCAGCCCCATGCAAACCCTATGGCTGAAATTGGTGTCCCAGTGCTCCCTGAGCTCTGGCGTCCTGGGGCCATACCCACTGCCCTGGAAGCTGTCCCATGCCCACCACCCTCTGGGGCACAGCCTGCCCCTACCCCCACCTCATCTTCCTCTCACAAAGCTCTGTGCTGTTCCCTCAGGTCCTTCCCAAAACATATTTGATGTCCATTTCCACATTTATGTTTAGTTTTTATAGGAAGTGTTCCTAGATCATCAGCTATGTTCCTTACTGCCTTGTGATGTGCACCACCTTTCCCTTTATTCCGATAACGCTTCCAGGAGAAGCACTGGCTCTTCTTTGCTCCATGCAGATGTATGCCATCCCCCATGGGGTTAGCAGATTGCCTCTGAGGCAATCTGTGCTGTCCTGTGCAGGCTGCATCCTTTCCTTCTACCCTTATCACCAGGCTAGGAGACCTTAACACTGTAGAAAAAAGAAACAAACCCTCTTCTTCAGACATCAGGCTCTGAATGTCAGATAAATCTGTATGCTGACAGCTATGCTTTGCAAGGATGTGTAAATAAGATTAATATGTGCCTCTCATTACAGCCCTGGGGTAAGGGAAGTGGAAAAGAGTCACTTTGGGGTGATTATAGGCTTGAGCTACAGAGATCTCTTACTTGTGTTTTAGAGACATCCACACAATAAGACTCCTGGAACTAAAATTAAACAAACAAGTCCTTTTTTGAGACTGGCATTTTCCAATAAATGATGCCATCATCCTGGGGAAATAGTAAGGTAGTAGCTGTGAGTGCAAAGCAGATGTCAAAACATGAGCTTAAATAAAGTTTTAAGTGAGATGTAGTATTTAAACTGGGCTTTGACCTTTGTGCACACTCAGGAAAAAGCAGAAAAGCTCTCAGAAAACATGAACTCAAGCTGCTGTAGGCAGGTTCACTGCAGTCCTGAACGTAGCCCTATAAACTGAAGCCATATCTTCCAGCATCAAGCAAAGGATGCTAAATGCTGTGGTTGTGTCCCTCTTCTCATAACCAGCCTAAACCAAAACTCTGAATTTCCCAAAGCACAAAGCAAAGAAGTTATGACTCTAGGAAAGGGTGAAAATGGGGGTAAGAATTGGAAATAGTCTATAATTTTGTTTATTTATTGTTAGAGACAAAAATCCACCATTGTAACTGTAGCTCCAGTCTAAAAAATATTTATTTTGTAGAATCATAGAATGGGTTGAAAAGGCCAATGTTGCTCATCCAGATCCAACCCCCTGCTGTGTGCAGGGTCACCAACCAGCAGCCCAGGCTGCCCAGAGCCACATCCAGCCTGGCCTTGAATGCCTGCAGGGATGGGGCATCCACAGCCTCCTTGGACAACATGTTCCCTATGAGTGAAGAACTCCTCCTATATGGTGTTTCCATCATATAATAATTTCCTGTCCCTCTCTGTATCTTTAGAGACTACCAGTCACTGCAGCAACTGGCTACTGATATGACACAAAAATATGCTTGAGTAAACTGTAGGTTGGATATATTGAGAGTAATGCAGTCTTGCCACGTGCTTCCTTTCAGAATAATCCTTCAGTGATGGCACTATCCAAACTCATTACTGGAAATCAAATTAAGTTTGTCACTGTTGTATCCACAAAGTTATGAACTGACTGTGAGATATCCTTCTGATGAAACATTACCTCTCATTTTTGTATTGATCAGAAGTGTCAGACTATAGAAAGATGAAGATAAAAACTCTCCCATAAAACAGGGCACCAAAATCAAGACATTTTCAATGTAGTTGGGTGGTTTATGGATCTCAGAATGGTCAAAGGGGAACTTGGCATTTCTATTCAGAAGGGTCCTTGAGGACAAAGGACAAGAACACATGTTTTCTTTTGGAAATTGGCTTAAATGACTTGCTGGCCTTCACTTAGATGATCTGCACAGGCAGGGCCTGATTTTGCCTCACAGTCATTAGTAAATGTAAAGACAAATTCTGTGTGTATCTGGAGGTCTGAGGTTTGGGCGTGTTTGGGTGAATTTTCAAGGGAAGAGCAAAACAGTGCAAACCTTTGGCACAGCAAATGCTATACCTATAGGACCCAACATTGAGAGTCAGTGCTGGGGGGGAGGGAAATGGGAGAGTTAAAAAAAATCTAAACCTTTCTTTTTTTAATACAAAAGTATTTAAGGAAAGTGAACTATCTTCTATTAGAGCAAATCAGCTGAATAAAGAGGCTTTGGGCATGTAAAACTTCATCACTTGTCATCTGCGCTCTGACCATGTTGTGTACTTGGCGCAGTGAGAGCACTGTCACTGCTTTAAAGATCTAATGTGCAAAAGAAAAAGAAGGAAAAAAAAGAACAAGAAAAAGCTTATTTTCCCTACCATCAATCTGAACAAATAGTTGAATTGTTTATACTGAATTCTTCCAAAAATTAGCCCTGACAGAAGTGCTCAAGATTCAGCCTGAGCAATTATAAACTTGCTGAATTGTAAGTGACAGAAAGCAGGGTTTGATCCTGGAAGGCGTTAGGCATCCTTACATACACATGCAGGGAGAGAGGAAAAAAAGAGAGGCAGAGGGAACATATGTTGTAGACAATCCCGCCTCCCATAAAATCGCTGTTGAGTCAAGTAACCTGTTTAAAAACAATGTATTCCTCTAACTACAGCCACCTGGCTTGTAATTATAGTCCTCATTAGAAACTGCTACGGGTCTTGAGTGATTAGTTATTGTTTATAAACTGTTCCACTGTAGACCACCTGTTTTCATATACTGCTGCACCTTCTTCTTGCCTTGCTGCATCGTATCTATTAATAGAAAAGCACCTGTTTCCTGACAGTGCAAAACCAGAGAGGAACACATCTCTATAAGCAGCTGGGGGAAAGGTCTTGCTGAAGGACAGCCCGGTCTATTTGTTGCTATGAGGATGCCTCTGGTCCCAGTTCTAGAGCTTGACGAGGTTACCCCACCTCGTGTGCAGGCAGTGCGTGACGCGGTGCTGGTGGAGAACGTTTATAATTAGCCCTCAGGAGAGTGGGAAGTCCGGATAAATAAAGCACGGATCGTGGCACTAATTGCCAAAGAGTTAAATGATTCTATGTAGAAAACACCCATCGGACACGGAAGGTGAGGGGCACGACGTGCAGATGCAGGAGGTGAGGCATGAAGGCCGCATTGCCTTAAATAAACCCACGGATCGCTGCGGCCCCAGTGGCAAAGGCAAAGAGGAGACACTGGATTTCCTAAGGCGATTCAGTCATGTAGACAACAAACTCATGCTGCAGTTGAAATATTTAGAGCCAAATTCTGCTCTGAGTCATGCTGACTTTGGCTGATTTACCCCCAAGCCCAAACAGTGTAACGGAGAGCAGGGTTTGAGCCCTAAATTGCTGAACTATAAATAATTATCCCACCAATAGATTTCACAATGGCAGATAAGGTAGTATTTTTTCTTCATATTTAAAGAGCTGAGACATCTGCCCGGCATTGAACTGAAAGCTCCCTGAGCCCACTCTGTTTCATCAAGGGAAAAGAGGCCCCTTGCTGTGGATGTTTGGAGTACTGTGCGTCTTAAATCCACAGGCAGGAGCTTGTGGTGACCCAGGGTGATGTGTTGGCAGCACTGGGAGATGCTCCTGGGAGAGGGAGATGCAACCTTCCCGTATCCTCAACAGCACTTCCCTTGTCCTGCTTTAGACACTTGTGGCCATGTCTCCTCCAGTTTTATGTTTGCTGTGGTTGTTTGCAACATGGCAGTGGGCCTCCCTACCAGCCAGATATGTTTTGGGAGTCCCCAGCCTCCCCGTGTGCTGTTTCTTTTTCTTTATAAGCCAGGCCAGAAGCTGACTGTGCTAGGGAACCTTAAGTGTTCCCCAGAAACATAAGAATCATTTTCCCTATGGGAGTTTTGGGATTTGCTGATAACTCTGAAGGACTCATTGTTGCTCATGGGCGTTTGGTTTTGCTTACTCATTTATTGGCTAACTGATAGTTTCCAGTTTGAGATGGCACACCCTGATGGAATGGGGGATAACACGGCCAGGAAAGTTCGTTCTTAATAAGACACAGCAGTATGATGAACAACCTCATCATCGCCCTGTGTTCCCACACAGCAAATGTTAAGCACCTGTGCATAGCAGCAAATCATCAGCTGTCTATTCATAACCGAACATGTTCTCAGGCCTAATTCTCTGTGTTTATCCGTCTCACATCCATTTTTTGGAGGTACTTCACACCTTAAGACACTAGAATTATGCAGATGGGTTGAGGAGAATGTGTTTCTCTGATGAACATTTAAACCCTAGCATTAATCTCTTGTGTACTTCGGAGATTCAGCTGTGGGACTGAGATGTTTCTGGGTATAGGATCATCACAGTCCACCCTTCTGATATTTCTTTCAGCTGTAGATGTGTTGAAACCTGTAGGCTATGAGAGCTGGTGGTGGGGCTGTTGTTTTGGTTTTTTTTTTTTCATGTGGATATTAATGGGCCCCTGGGCTTTGATGGGGATTTCATTGACAAAAATCTAAGGATGTCTGAGGTCCTTATTTTTAAAGTGATGATATTTGGCCACCATCAGAGATCATCATCTTTTGAGTACTGAAGGCCCCGTGTAAAACTGATCACATTCCTATCCTTTCCTAAAACCAAACAGAAGCAAACAAACAAACAAATAATTCCTTAAAGCATAGTTCTAAGTCATAATTGCATTTTCATACCGTTTTTTTCTTATTCCAAATATAAAGTGTTGTAAGGTCAACATTATTATCCTGGAACAGTTGCTAAAAAATACAATAAGAATAGTTACCTCTTTATTGCCCTTTATTGCCCTCTTCCAGCTTTTCTGCAAGCATTTTGGTAGATATTTCTACACTCTGGTATCTAGCAATAAGAGCACGTTAAAAAAACAACAACAAAAACCAAACCCAACAAAAGACTGAAGGGTTACAGAGAAGCACAAAGGGGTCTCTTTTTAAAGTGACTCACCCAGTTGATTTCAATAAGAGTTTGGAACATAATCAAAAGTTCTCAGTTGTGAAGAACTGGCAATAGGGTCTGCAGGAAGCACAGATCTTCCTTGCCCAGTGGGTTACTGCATGTTTGGAGAAATCAGAACTTTTCTGAGCTGGTGCAACCTCTCTCTTTGAAATCTTTTGCTTGCTTTCTCTTTTTTAAAGGTGTTAAAGAAATATGACTGTAATTAACAACTGACAAAAATATCTGGGTTTGAACTGAAGTGGGAAATCACAGAGGTTACTTATTTCCTCATGCTTTTACCATTTGTTCTCTTTTCTCAAGGAAGTTGAAAGACCCGAGGTTCAATCTTAATAAGGCCCCATGCCGTTTCTAAGAGTATTTACAACGTGCAAAAAATAAGCCAGCGCATTTCTTATATTTAAATTTGTTTTCAGTCATCTGAGCTATTACACAGTATGCCATCCCTAAACCTTTTGTGACAAGCAGTAAATGTTTCTCAGACAAGGGAAAGAATGATGTGTTCAACTACTCTAGCTGCTTGAGCCCAGGAAAGCGACAAAACATTGGTATGCGAGCAATCCCCACATCTCAGTTTGCTTCAGCATCACAAAAACCAGGCTGCCTCCAGCTCATGGTCTGTGCCACAAATGTTTGGGGTTAGTCCATTGGATGCCCCCTGTGTGGGTGGCAGGAGCTCCTCTGACAGCTGGAGCTTTGGATTGCTGTGGAACAGATAATGATATGGTGATTATTAACTGCAATTACTCAGCATTTTCTATTATCTGCCCTAAGCCCCTTTGATTCAGTAGGAAGCTTTCCATTTCTGGTGATGGGGATTGAACTGGATTCTTTTGGTGCTGGCTGTATAAAAATTGTCCCAGAAAATATCATCGCAGCATTATCACAGTTAAAATCTGATGTCTTGGTATGTTGTGGACAAACCAGACCGGCCCAGATCCCTGACACTGTCAGGATGCAGCAGCCATGGATGCTAAGCAAACTCATCAGCGCAGAGTTTGTGGGTGAGATTACCAAGCAAGTCAACATGAGTTCTTGTAATGTGTCCCAAGGAAACAGCATTACAGCCACCTTCCCAGTGATGATTTCTTATTCGGGAGAATCTTGATCTTCTTAAGCAAATACACATGGAAGGAAAATGTGAAGGTGTGGGTGACACTTATAGTGTGTCCTTAATCATCCTCTGGACGGCACAGTGAAAGAAACGAGGATTTTTCTCTGTTATTCCTTTAACAAAGAAATGTTATCACCTACAAACATCGAATACACCCATGTCCATCTCAGAGCTGCTGGAATGCAATGAGACATTACACTCTGCGCTCTACTGAGTCACTGTAATAATAACCCCACCAAGAACAGCTGACCAACACTCACTTCTATGTCCATCTCTTTAAAAAAAAAAAAAAAGAAAGAAATAGATTAAAAAATAGTTTTGAATGGAAATTTGTAGATTGAGAAAGGTTCTTAGATGGAAGATCCAAGTCATTATTAAAGAAAAACAAAACAGTTACGTGTGCACACACTCACCATGGAAACCTTGGAAAAAACATGAAGATGAATCATTTTCAAATGGAGTGGGCACAGAGTGGTGTTCAGGGTCCTGTTTGGCAGCTTGAGCTAAGGGAGCTGCTCGCCATCCATGCGTGACACGCAACATTGAACAAGATGCTGGTCTTGCTGGGGCCGAGGTTGCATTGCCAGAGATATGGTATCCAAAAGACATGCAGTAGCGTAACAAGAGGCAAAACAGACTTGCCCTCAGCTCCAGGGCTGCCAACAGTGATTATTTTTTCTCATAGTATCATATTTTCTAATGGACCAAATGAACCTCCAGCCATGGGGCCGTTATTCGTTTGCAACTAGACTGTGTTTAATTCCTTTGAGAAGCATAGAGGAAATAATCTCTAAAAAGCTTCTAATAGGCACTTTTAGTGTTTGCTTTCATCCAGTTTTTCTTTTTCTGGGCTTGTCTTTACTCTTATCAGTATTTTAGCCAAGAAAGGTTCTGAACAAATCTGACTGCTTACAAGAGTTTCTTCAGAAACTTGCGTTTTCTTTTGACAGTAAGGCAGTTTAATGTCTCATTTTTCTTATTCTAGGGAAATAAAAAAACCTTCCTGCTACATCTTCCTTCAGTCAACCATCTTCATTCTTTTCTTCTTTGTATATTCATTTAATTGTCTTACTATCTGAGAGAGTCATTCAGCTTGAAACTTCTATCCTGAATGCCACCTGGCAAGATTTTCAGATCAAAGAGATGGGGATGCAGATAAGCATTCATAATATTGTATCTTCTATCACTCATATGACTTCTTGTGGATAGAGATTCTCCAGCGATGGTGTGATTCCAGACTGGAAACTGTTTTCTAAAGTGGCTCAATATGCTTTGATGTTTATCATCTCCGTTATTTCCAGCTATATGCAGTATTGGCCAGATCAACATGTGTGCAGGGGTCTGTGGAGCTGCAGGTATCAGACACTGAGATAAAACAATCACTACACGGCTTCGGAGCATAACTACCAGATTGTTTATTCTTTCAGATATCCAACTCTACAGACTTTCTTGCACATTTTATATCATTTGATCAGGTGGTAAATGTTACATGGAGACAAATAGTTGTTTCAGTATCCAGGCATAGGTCAAAGCCAAGAGGTCCTACTTTCCAACACCAGGAGCAAGTTGTTGCCCTTGCTCCTTCTGAGGCACTGGAAGACCTGTGTCTGTGTCTGAACCCCAGAAATTTTGAGGCAGAAGGTTAAATGCTCTGGTTGCATTTAATGCTGTTCTCTCTCTGCAGAGCTGTATTTGTCTTAATGTAATTTATTCACTTAGTGCAGGTTTACCATTATTCTGATTTAAAGTCTCATCCTCCACATCTGGCTGACACATTGTCTTATACTTCAGTTTCTGAATGGAATATTTCTTTCTCTAGACGAAAAATAAGGAAAAAGTTTAAAAATTACAAGAGGATGGTTTTAAAAACCATGGCAAACAGTCGACATGGACTTTCTGTAAGCACTGCTTACATACAGAAAACAAGACGTGCCATCCCTTCTGTGCTGGGATATCTCTCATTGAGTGCAAGGGGAGGGAGGTACAGATGTTGATTAAAGGGCAGCTTGGACTATACCAAGGATGAAGAAAAAATAAATCTCTGTATATTTTTTTCTATGGATTTGTGATCTAGGTTGTTTTCTTTGATGCTTATCAGGGCTGCACTCACCCTTTACCTTTTTCCTCTGCTGGGATTTGGTGTCCTCCCATGTTAGCTTGTTTTTATGTGAAATATAACCTTTTTTTCTTTTTTTTTTTTCTTTTTTTTACCAAAGAGGGAAGTTGTTAAGCGGAGAGGAAAAAGCTAACAACTATTTTCCCTCTGCTTAGGAAAATAGATCAAACAGTTTAATCAATAAAGAGAATAAAAGAGGTTAGGATCTTTCAGAAGCAATTCATTCAGTCAAAACTGGATGGAAATTAATCATAATTTATTCCTCCAGATGTAAGGCCGTGCTGTGACATGCCATTTAGCCTTGCGTTCTCTCTCTGCTCGTGGCCAGCAACAGATGCTTTCAGTAAAGGGCTGACTTAGGTTCAGGCAGCCAGGAATGTTCCCCATTCATCTCTGAGCCTACGGAGTTTATCCATGTAGCTACTTTTTATAACATCTTGTGGACCACTCTGAGTTCTCCAAGTTGTTTTGTGAAATCCCAATGTCATGGTGCTCCTTCTGTCCTGCCAAGGATATTCAGTTAAATGGTGCTTATTAAAGAAGCAAGAATAACCTTTGCTATCAAGTTATGAGCTGAAAAAACCCTCAGGTTTGAGGAAGAGACATCTTATTGTAGGTGGTAGCGTGAGTTCTGAATTTCTGCAAGCTCCTCTACATGTGAGTAATTTACTTTGAAGTCCCTTTAAGCATATCCTGATACGAATTAAAACTGGAAACAGCTGAGTTCCAGCATTTATAGATAAAGTCAGTATTCATTTAGAACACATAAACATGATAAAATAAACATAAATCAGTTTTGGACATTTGCTTTACCGCATCAGCTGCTTCCAACTCTCTTGATGTTTTAAGCCAGAATATCCAAGTGAGCATTTGTTCCAGCAGTTCCTAATGGATGATAACTTGGAAAGCTTCGGTTGGTCACTGTGGTGTGAAAGACACCTAACTTCCCTGTTAATGTTCATTCTGAGCCCAACAAATAATAGTTGTGTGAGGCAGCACTGTCTGAACATTAGCAATTGTTGAGGTGATGCATTTCAATGCTGTGACATTTTTAGATGGAGATAAACTACTTTAGCTAATTTTAAATGATATCTACTCCTTCCTACTGTCTCTTTAGAAACGAATATGAATTCCTCTTTTATATTATTGTTTTGAGTGTTGCCAGCTGTTGCCAAGAATAGAGACCCTTTAGCTTCGCTTCCTGAAAGGTCTTGGAAGTCCAAAGTTGCTGAGCCCATGCCCTCTCTATATAGGAGAAAGCCATTTCTTCCAAATTATATTTTACAGGCTGCAGTCTTTATGGAGACTTTGCCCAGTTATGCCCCAAATTATCTGGTCCATTAAAAAAAATTCACATTAGACATTCCTTACTTATCTCCATGAGATTATATGACGCATGCTACAATTTTCCTGAAGGTGATCGCATTTCTGATTGGTTTATTAATTTGTGTTTATTGTAGGTACTGCGGTATAATGTTTTATCTTAATTAGTATTTTTATGCCCACTATATTAAACACGTATGTGGCCAGTTTTTTATGCTGCATGTCTTTCCAGTGCAACTAAGGTTTAGTGTTTTACTTCAAGAGGGAAAATTTATAATCGAATTAAAAGTAATTACATACACATTTTGCTTCAAAACCAAACTATATTGTATTGGAATGAGACGATAGTTGAGTTTCGAATCCATAAGTTTCTCGGTAAGACTCCTGTTGACCTCAGTATGATATCAACTAGGCTTAAATACTTTGGATAAAATACGTGTTTTATTTTTCCTTGCAGAAATAAAACCTAATCTTTGGCATTCATTGCAAACTCTCTTTCACCTATTCCTTTATAATAAGAGATTTTTTTTTTTATTTTTTTTTTTTTTTTTTGTTACTAGAAGGGTGGTAAAGGGGCAAAAAGAAAAAGTATATTCTTTCAGAGTAAATCCTTTGTGTTTTAGGTGTGGGATAGGATTGCATCTTTATTCAGGAAACTCTTTTCAGCTTCAACAGACATTGGATGTTTTTTTGTTGTGCTTTATTTTGTATCATAGTTTTGTTATGTTATGTATTACTGACCTGGAGAGATGTAAGATGTGCTTTAATCTGATGTTTTCACCCTGGGAATGCCCAGAAAATCATGTTGATTTTCACTATATGCTGTTCACTTTCTAACCTGCAAACTGCAGTTACCTGTTGGCTGTGCTCCCTTGCAATAAGGCCTTAAGCTTGGATAATTCCAGCCAGTTAATTGTCCAAATGAGAAGTATTTCAACGTTTTATCCTTAAACTTCTTATAGTTTTGTCATCTGCTTCTTGAGCTTGGTGCACTGCGTTTGAATTCAGCAAAGGTTGATGCAGAAACACTTTGGTTTGTAAGCCACCAGTTCGGTTGCAGTGAGAAGTGAGCTGTAAATTACCCACCACTGAGTTGCTGAGTCACTTGAACACTTCAGACTGCTCTAAATGCAAGATCCAGTGGGGCTGCTGAATTATCCTAGGCTGTTTTTCAGAAGACCTTGTGTCATGATCTCATTCTGAATATGATTTTTTCCCTGATAAGTATTTAATTTGAGATTTCAGTAGTTAAGAGAATTGAATAGAGACATTTTAAGTGCTTCTTTGTCTATCATTAGAGACACCAAGTGACACAGGAAAGGATAATGAACATAGAAAGAGCCCCCAAAGCACTCTTAGATCGTTTCTTGAGAGTCAGCAGGCCGATATTGACTTTGATTAAGCTCTCTCTCTGGTCCCATTAGTTTGGCAAACTGTGAGACAAAAGTGAGCTTCCTTTCCAAGTTGGTTTCACATAAACTCTTTTTACAACTTCAGTTCTGAACTTCTTTAGAACATCTCTAGTTTACTTCTGTTGTCGTTGCTTCTTTTCGCTGCGAGAAAGCATTCTTTTTAGTTGCAAAGAATTCATCATCTCAAACTAACTGGTTTTCATGGTATTGAGGGGTCGCACAACAGTCTCATGTTATTACATATATATTATATCTATGTTATATATATATATTATTCAAAACTGCAGATGAAAGTGCAGAATCGTGCTTCCTTCTGTTGCTCTGAACAGCACAAGTTCATGTGGCTTGCATTTAATTGACAGATTTTAAGTCGACGGATTAAGTTTAGACACAAATTTCTTTTGTATTTATCACAACATTTGCTCTACATTTGCCTTCTTGTTGTCTGCCAGTTGCCAGCGGGTCTCTCCCACACCTTTGCTGTGAGTTTTAGCCCTGTCTATCATGAGGTCATGGGAAATTTGAAAGATTTTTGATAACAGGGCCTTCAAATGTGTATTTTACCTTCTTTTATCTTAACAAGTCCTTAGGAAAGCAAATTCTTGTCCATTTAGACTGTTATTCAGCTTCTCATGAGGAAAGAAAGATACTGTGACAAGCCTTAAGCTGTTGGTTGCTGTAAACCTCCTTGGTCCATAACATGGTCCCCAAAGGTAGCCAGGTAGTGATTTGTTGTCACTTCCAGCCATTTCTAGTTGCTTACAGGTTGAGAAAATCATCACTATTCCCTTTTGTTATTTTTGTTTCCAGCCCAGGAGCAGAAATACGAGACACATAAATGAACAAAAAAGGGGTGCAAAAAACAAGAAAGGTATAATTCACTCCTTCTTAACATCCTTCAAGCCAATTAGCAGCAGATCCCAGGAATAGACATCTGACAGATTGGCTGTAGTTGGCAGCTTTTTCTGTGGCAGTTTGCTGCCACTCTCCTGCTTCACCTGGTAAGTCTCAGAAGAGGTTACATTGCTGAGCTGCCATTGTAGCAGTCCAAGATTGCATCCATCATAGCTTCTGTTCAAGTTAATTCCATGCAGGAAATACTGTACATACAATGTCACATATGCTTGGCCCTACGTGCCACCAGAAATACATATTAATGTGTTGCTAAATATTTTATAATCAAACATTGTATTACCATAAATAAAAGTGGAAAGTAGGTTATATCCTATCCCTGTATTAGAATCCCTCAGATCATTGTAAGGGCAGATTAATTAGCTCAGCTGAGGCACTCAGTCCAAGGTAGAGTTAGGTATTTTTTATCTCAGTTATCTTGTGTCAAACCTTAAAGTTAGCCCACGCTAAGCTTTATATCTCTGTGTATATATGGATAAAGACACACACACCTACAAACACACGTGTGTGCACACATGAGCAGTGACACGTACACAGGCTGGGCACACAGAGAGTATAGATTTCTACATGAATCTGACATTGATTTCTGGGGTAAACAAATGGTTTTAAGTCTTTACTTGCCCACAGCTAGATCATAATATTCTGCATTTCAAAGTGTCCAAGTACCTTTAAAGTGATGGCTGCAGAGTCCCCCAAGGCATAAAGCAGATAAAACCTTCTTTTAAAAGTATTTTGCTCACCTTTGTAAAAAAAGGAACTTGGGGTTTATTGAGTGCTGGAAAGCCTCATTCCCATAGTAACCAATGCACGGCTGATATTGATCAGCGGAGTCAAAGGCAAACCCTACTGACAGGAATAAAGAGTGACTATTTCTTATCCTCATATGTATTCTTCCTGGAGTTCCTGGAGGTAACTGATCCCACAGGCATGTTGTGCTCCCTGGGAGTGAGAATGCTCCTGGTTGTGTCAGTGGCACACAGTAAATAGGGATTCATACCTAAAGATGCTCAGAGTGCCTCAGTTTCTGACTAGATCCCAGCAAAACTCCCTGTGATTTTAGAAAGATATTGCTCAAGCGAGGTGTGTGCAGAACTGCTCCCTCTGTATAGTCTGTCCAGAGGCCTTTGAAATCTCTTCTCCATTTTTAATTTATTTACCACCTGAATGAATGAGACCTCAAAGGTTTTTAAAGTTCCCATTCTGTGTTCGCCATACTTGTGGCACGGTGCGAAATCTGATAAATTAACATTTGCAATCATGTCTGATCTCTCTTTAATGATTTCATTAGGTGTTAAATAGGAAGCTTAGCATCTTTTTTTTTCATGTTAAGGCATTCCTTTTTGAACTGCGGAGCTTCGCGGGGAAGATCTTTGAAACCACGAGCTCATGAATTATTAGCACTCACCTCAATACATATACATACCTTAAATCCTCATCACGATTAGACCATTGCCAGAATTGACAAGTCTATAAAAATGAAGAAAGGGGACCTGCGAGAGCTGTGCAAGGAGAGATATTTTGTAGAACATGATATCACATAATAAAGAATAAATTCTCTCAAGCCTGATAGTTTTACAAGGTTTTACATACTCCTAGGCAGGTAATAATCTTCCTTAGGTTTTCTGGACTTGCAGGGAGCTTTAACATATTTTTTTTTTCCCTGACAAAACTGTTAGATAACAACTGAGCCAAAATTAAATAACCCCAAAAGTCTTCCTCTCTAATCCCTTCTGTGCATGCTTAATGTTTCATTCTCCCACTTCAATTATGCCATCTGCATTATGTCTTTCGCTCCCCACTCAAAAAGTTGTTAAAATGAAAAGTGTCACAGCTCCATTATGCAGGCCTATACCTGTGCTGGCAGCATGCTCTTCTTCTCACCTCATATTGCCTTTTGCCTGGGAAAGAGATCCCTGCGGTGCATACGAAACTGGAAACTGAAATGAAATTAGGTTGATATGCAGGAGCTGGAGTATAGGTTATGAGAAATGAGCAAAATATATGAATCTGGGGAGAATACTGAACTTAGTTTATTTGGGTCAAAAGTGATTGATCTTGAGTGGCCAGCCCTCCTCATGTACACCAGCATCCCAGCAAAAAATAATGGTGGGACTTGACTCTGCGTTCCTAATAACAAAGATAGCCTGGCTTTTACAGGTGTGAGGAACACACAGCTGTCATCAGCTCCAGGTAGGCATTCAGAAGTCAGATTATAGGCATCAGTTTTAACATACTGGTTGTAGACCATTTCATTTCCTGTTGTAATCCATCTCCGTACAAGGTGTCATCAAGACTTTCCCTAAGAACTCAGCTGAGAAGCAGATACAGTAGATATTTTCGAGAGAACATATTGGATTTCCACTGGAATCAATTCTTCAAAGCAATAATGACTAACATGTTTCTGTATATCCCCGAAACGTTCTCAACTTTCAGGGGACTCACTCAAGAAGGATTGCCTTGATGAGTTTATGATTATTTGGAGGATATAGATGTCTTAAATTAGAAATAATTTAACGACAAGTTTTGGAAAGATGTTTTAGATTTACACCTTTCATAAAGTACCTGTGTAGGCAGTAGTTCGGTTCTCTGCTTTGTATCTTCTCATAAAAACCTGTTTTCCATTTATTTCTAGCTTACAACTGTAATACATCATACGTCAGCCTGACACCACATACAACCTGAAAGTTTGGGGAAAAAATGCACAATATATATCTATATACATAGATGTATTTCAGGTTAAATCGTGTACCAAAGTGCAGAAGGGTTTTTCTCTGACTTACGTACAGAGCGGTACCCTGGAGACAATTTCATGTTTAATGTAGAATGGCTGCAATGCAGGAGATTGTAGGTATGACCCAGGAGTTTAGTTTGCAGGATTTCTGACTCTGCTTCAATCCTTGGCTGGATATTTCCCTTCAAACCCATTACCAACAGGCCTTCCCTTCAACCACATTACCAATAGATCCATTACCTTCTACATGAGAGGACCTCAGAAGCATTGGCACTGGCACAGAAGTCTGTCCTGGAGACCTTTAGTGCCACTCTCTTTAAGTAAGTGATCCATAGCCATTAGGAAGGTCTTGAGGCACAGCTATGATGAGAATCCCATGTAATTGTGTCAAAGCCTCTTCAGTATGGAAATCAAAAGTTGGACATCTAGAAGAACACTGAGCACAATTGGTGGAGCATTGGTAGTTCATATAACAATCCATTGACTTTCCAAAGTAGAATCTCCACTGATGGGGAGACTCCTTATCCACCAGGCAGGAATTAGGGCCACAAAGAGAAATTACGGCTGTGGTGCTTGTGGTTAGAACTCTTTGCTCGTTGTAATAATTGTCTGTGATGTTATTAAAGTGAGGTGTTCGGACCATGTCTTTTTCTTTGCATCCTTCAGAGGCCTTTAGTGCCACACGGCAACTTACCTGCTGATTTGATTTGGCGACCTCACATGAAGTAGATTATTCAAGATCACCGCAAAGGAAAACAAATTATTTTGCTCTTCTTTCTGTTGCAGTCTGCTTGAAAGCTAATTTTCAACTCCATCCTTTCATGTGCTTTACGGGAGATTAAAATGAAATTAGTTCAGGAAGGATACTGCTCAAGACCATTTTAAGATTTTCCAAAGCTCACCAGCTTGTTGACCTGTAAACCACCTTTAGCTGGACAGATGGCAAGTAACAAATTGATCTCAGCCAATAAAAATCTGTCAGAACAATCTGCTGTTGGCAGGTGTCAGATAATTATCTCAATGAATAGATAAGCAAAGTAATAAGCAAATTAGAAGCATCCATTGTAAGTAACAGGAGGAATTTTATTTATTTATTATATCCAGGCTCTTGATCATTTGTTGGAAAAAAAAGAAGAAGCCTATGCTATGTCAGGAAAATCACTGCAGTGTTGTTATAGGGTTATAGGTGGTGTCATCAACTCTAAAGATTTTGGTTTTCAGCCCTGTGATTCCTCTTTACTGCTTAAAATTTCTGAAATAGACTTGGCTGAGATGCAGCAGGAGCCCATTGCTGAGCAGTTTTATGATATATTGTTGTAGTTGCAGTTATTGCTTATACAACATGCTGTCAGAAACCTGCATGAGAACCAGGACCCCTCTGCCCTTGGCACACTGATAAAAAGACAGTCCCTGTCCCAAAACTCACAGCCTGAATTATAAGACAACAAAAGATAAATTGAGGATCAGTGGACCAAAGAGAAAAATGCAATGCTTAGAAAGGCAGGATTGGAGCATGTTGCCTGCAATAGGATTGGAGAGAGCCACAGGACAATATTCTACCACCAAGGCCAGAGGACCTGCTATTAAGAAATAATGTGAATAAGCAAATATTGAGATGGCTTGCTAGCATGTTGTGATTCCAGTTTGGCTCGCACTCAATTTCCACCTGAGACACAGAAATCACAGTGAGCTAAGCTTAACTGTTGTACCTAGGTGGGAGCAATGCAGTATGGGTGTTGAGGTTTAGCAGGCTACGGAGGCTTGTGTATAGTCACTGCTTTGGTCCATGAGGAAATCTGGTATGGTCTGCATTCAGAAGTATTTAGGCTTTTTGTGAGATGCTGGGTTGTCATTCTATAGGCATACATATGGATGTATATATAGCACAAGGTCTTGGATAGAAAAGGACATGAATCCTTTCTTCCACCCATTTATACACACACACATCATATATATGCAAACATATAACAATATATATACAAATATGGAAATAATTAAGTATATACAGCGTGTAAATATGTTATTAGCTCAAAGTCAAGCTCCTGGACCTGAGTTCTGGTGGCCAGAATTTACATTGCCCGTAAGGAAGGCGATAGTGTGCCTTTACACCCTCAGGGAGTGGCTTTGCTGTTCCCCTTTAATGGGAATTCAAGAAGATGTAGCCAATATACAATATATATTACGGAACACATATCTGTTGCATGCACACCACTTAGACACCTAATACCCCCTTTTAAAGGGGATTAGAAATCCTGCCTTAATATTTTGGGATATTCTATTTGAGACTGGGACTTTCAAGGGGATTGGATGTCTTGATGTCTTTAGTACAGTGAGATCGCACAGCCTGACTTTACCAAGTTATTAGTGATGAGAGCCATCACACCTTGCCATTTTTCATGCTGGCAAGGTATTTTTTAAGAGACTGTTTTCTACATAAATGGGGGACAAAATATTTTGTGATTCATGTGTGTATATATATATATATATATATATATATAAAGAAGAAAAATAAGAGATCACTGAAAACAGTCACATAAGAATAATAAATGGAGAACAACAGCTGAAGAAAAGCATATTTTGATTAACCATTGAGCCTATTTCTTCCTTCTTAAAAAACTACCACTAAAAGGGTAGTTCAGAACTAAGGGCTCAATGCAGCTCAGTTGTGAGATGTAAATCTGGCCCATGCCACATCAGAGAAATATTTTATTGGGAAGAGTTGGGCAATTTTGTCCCCATTCTTTTTAGTCTTGAAGAACAAGCATTGTTGGTGTCCCTAATTGACAGCCTTTTATATGGGAAAGCAAATTGTAATTTACTATATGGACCATCCATGTCATGTTTGGAATAATCTGTATGTGAACTTATTTTTGCTTTTATTTTTACTGAGACAAGTTCTTAGATCAAGATCTCTTTAGTAAAAACGATAACTAAAAGTGACACACAGAATCAAAATATTCTGCTATGTGTTTCAATTTAGTCAGGGCAATGCCATCACACAGGCAATTCCAAAATCATGTTTAGACAAAAAGTTCAAAGCTCCTTTCAACTTGCTGCAGATTTTACTACATATTCTTAATAAACCCTCTTCATCTGCTACTGTTGAAATATAAGCTTTCAAACAATGTAAACCTTGCAAAAGCCTTTATGTTTTTTTACTTCCTTCTTTCCTTACCAGCACTGCTATTATCACATGGTGTGTTCCACATGATAAGCCATTCATTAAAGCATCACCTACTGTTTTTTTCCTCCTCAGTACCAGCTAGAACATGATCTGTCTCTGCAGGAAGACATTGGACCTCTGACCTCTTTTGTAGCTATTCCAGGCAAACATAATAAACAGGGTTCACTGAGTTTGTGTAAATCTCTGATTATGTTTACTCTGAAATCCAAGTGTTCATCTCAGGCAGAAAAATTAAGGCTGATTTTCAAATATTATGTACAAACTCTAGCTACTAAGCATTCCATAATGAGCACGTTGGCAATTTAAAGCAAATTAGGGTTCCCACTAGGCAGAGAAGATATACAATATAGTCAAGGAAAGATTGTATGTTGTTTGATGAAAAATAGGTATGCAGAAAAACATGATACAGATTTCTGGCTCCAGATGAATTAAGAGATTCAGCGCTAGTGCACTTCATTACTGAAACTTTGCATTATTCCTCACTTTTAAGAGCTTAGTTTGAGTTTGCTATTAATTTCTCTAATGTAGCTTGAGTAAACATCACCCTGGAGTACCTCCTGTTGTGGCAATGCGTGCCCTTCTGTTATGATAATAGATGGGATATTTGGGTGTTGCTGTACAGAAGACAACCGATCTATAATCCTTACTTAGTAAAATTCAACTCTGTTTAGTGCTTTGGTGACCCACATTAACTGAGAACTGGTGAAAAGTTCTGAACTGAAAATGCCTTTACACCTGGTGGGAACTCCACTATCATAGATCTTTGCTCAGATCATTTGCCTTTGTCAGTACAAGGCAGTGTATTCCACCAAGCTTACAATATGGCAGGGAAACACTCTAGGCTTCCCAAAGCAATGGTTATGGCACCAAGCATCCTGGAGTTGGGTATTCAGTCAGCTCAGTCAATTTCTGTATTTGTCTTTGGAAAAGGGGTGCCCGGGAATCCAGAAATTGAATGAAAATGGGTGATACTGTTAATAAGATCAACTTCTGGCCTATTGTGAAATCAGATGGACCGTTTCAATTCCTCTTTACAGTTTCTGGCTTTGCAAGATTGTTTTTTCCCTCGTTTTCCATATTGTTATTTGCCTTTTGGGTTTATGTCTATTTAGTACAAAGGAATTATGTCTTCTTATGGAAAGAAGAGGTCGGGTCTACTGCAGACATTTTCTGTGTAAGATGGAAGGAAAAGATGAGTTAATGCTCTGGGAGGAGATAGCTGACATAGTTGTGCATTGCTTAAGAAACACTGAAGTTAGGGCTCATCTGGTTTCTCTTGGTTATACTTTTCACCTAAGAAAACGTACTTTCAGTTGAAAATCAATGGAGCTGAAAGTGGAAGAAAAAGTACTACATTATTATATTTACTTAAGAAAAAATTCGGAACATTCTGAAAATTCTACTGTAATAATAATCTTGACATGCAGATTTTAAGTCCCGCATTGCTATTGTAATTGAGTAGAAATCACAGAACAGTCTGGATCATTACCTACCGCAGTGGTTGGATAAGGGTTTTAGCATCTTTTATCTCCTTTCACTCTGGCTAAAATGTGATTCTCACTAGCGAGTTAAACGGCAATTTAGCAGATTGCTCTCTGCATTCTGAAGTTCCCCTTTAGTTTGATTTCATTTCTCCAGTCCTTTTCCTTCAAGGGTGACTAAGCAAGCAGTGTGCTCAACTTCTTGCAACTCACTGTTCTCTCTTTCCCAGTGGGATTACTGTGTGGTATTACTGATTTAAAGTTTTAAGTGGCTTTATGAAATTTACTTTAGAAAAGCTGAGCGTGAAAGAACGTGGTTAGAACCTGAGCAAAAGCAACTGATGAAATTAACTGATTGAATTTCCTTGAATTTCAAAGAGTATTTGGTCGTGACGTTGTCAGGATTGATGTTCCCTGTGCAGCAGACAGAGGGGAAAAAAAGACCAAAAAAAAACGGATTTTAAGATGCATTTAAAACAATCTGAGTTCCTGTAGTAAGGATGTGGAGCATCTATGTGCCTCTTGCAGAAGTGCTATAGTAAAAGGAATGAGTTATCGGTGCCTCATGAAGGCATTTCTAACAGTCTTTTGGTTTGATTGTTTTCATTTATTTCTGTATCGCTCAGTAAAAGCGTTCTGAAATTTCCCCACAATGTTGCTTAGAAAAGAAAGTAAATTAAATACTCAGATCACAGCTAAGACCAGAGTCTGCTTCTGTCACCTTAAAGGAGTTTATTCAGTAGGAGGGTAAGCCCGGTTATAGCGTTGTTTTGTGTGAGTATGGGTGGGAGAAGCTGAATCATTATTAATTGCAAATTGATCAGTTGCCTTTTTATTTTTTTTTTAATTTTTTTTTAATTTAATGAATTATTCATGAACAGATCCCAAACTTCTGTGAATATATTCAGTATTCACCTAACAGTTGGGATGAACAACTTTCAGAAAGTAGTGATTGACAGTGAACCTTCTGGTACACTATTTAAACAATATTGATTCATGGGCATGTTAATATATTTGTCTTTATCTTGAATCTCTATAAAATCATACCCGTTGGCAAATGGATGCAAGTATCTGGCTGTGTGACCCCTCAGCCCTGGATAAAACATGTTGTACTTCATCTTGCTGTAACATCTGCCCTTAAAAATTATAATGCAGTTCATAAGGATGTGTTCAACCAAGCTAGCTCCTCACATATGATGTACAACAAATGCTTTGCCATACTGTGGATGGAAAAATTACACTCTTGTCTTACTATGCAACAAGAGCATTAGACACTGTACTTCTTGCTTTCTGCTTTTCAGAGTTTTCAAACCTTTATAGACTTTATGAATTCAGTGAGAAATGAGGACTCAGTAACTTACTCCATGAATGAAATGCTGACTCAAACGGTCATTTATGCTGATGGCTAAGTGTGTTTTATCCCTATATCATCCATTATACGATATCCTCTGTTATAGCCAGTTTTATCCCTGTATTTATTTTTGCAGAACTTTATAGAGCTCTTTTTCCGGCCCACCACCTTTCAAATCCTCGTATCGATTCAGAAACAAAGCAGGTCAGAGTCCCCTCTGCCCTGAGGTGGTGTCTCAAAATGTGCTGGAATTGATGTCAGAGCAACAGTCTGAAAATGTCCCCGGAAAACGTGAATGTCAACAACAAAGGAGGGTTACTACAGGCAGACTGCCACTTTATCCCCAGAATCTGGACTCTGTTTTGGTACAGAGTTCATAACAGCCTCAAGGCCTTATAGCTTCTTCCTATATATGGAAAGATCATATATGTGTAGGAACATTGGGTATGGCTCTATGGACAAGGTCCAAACATTCAGGGATGAACTGAAGTGTACATGATAATGCAGCATGGTGGGAAGCCTGCTACCACTATGCCTGCAGGGATGATTTACTGCATATACAGCTTTAAACGTGCCTTTTTGTTTCTCAGATAATTACAAAGATAATGAATAGTGCTTAATAATGTTGATTGAGTAGGATGTTCTACCTGTGTCTCACAAATTAGGAAGAAGATTTTAGAGGGGAAGCAACCCAATGGTTTGAGGCTATTTGCATCTGAATATATTACTTTGTTAGCTTATGGATACCACGGTACTCTTCAACCTCCTCACTTTATGAAACTATTAGTTCACAGTCTGTGGTGATATCTGATGAAAGGAGGTGTGTACGAAACTTTGGCAGAGCAGTCAAAGCCCATAAATAGCAAATAACTCTAATGCAGAGGTGCTCAAGAAAACAAAGGCTCACCCAATGAAGTGGACCTTAATGAAAGCCACACTTATGAAAGGCTGGATCATAGACGGCTGCTGCCCGTTTTCCTGTCCTTGGAAAAGATTGGGGCTGGATTGTGTGGCCCCATAAAAATTGCTGAGTTTCTCCTTGGAAAGGGAACTGCACTTCATCAAAGCAAACAGTGAATGCACTGGGGTTCTTAGGCAGAAGCAAATACTGTAGACCCTTTGAAAACCCTGTGCTCCACAACAATGCCTAACACAGGATAAATACATATTGTAAGTGGATAGGTGGGAAAAAGGGAAATTGTGTTCCAACCTGCAATTGCCATGGGGCTGCCAGCCTTGCAGTTTGGGCTCTTCTGGCTAAGAGCTAATTGGGTCCCAGCAGTGGGATCAAGAAAAATGTGATCAGCCCATGTGTGTGCTATTGGTAGTGACTGAGAAATCAGTGGGGTAAGCTAAAGCTTAGGTTAGATGAATGATGTGATGAATTATATGACACTGAAGACAAAGAGAGAATCCAAAATAGTAATAGCAAATGACACTGGACAGATTTAGGAGGAGAGACTTACAAGGAGGCTGTGGGAACCCCATGAACCATCATGGCTCTATGCAGAGCTTGCTATTTACCTCCCATCCCTCCTGATTTTCAAATTGTTTCATTAGAATTAAAGTAACCAATACTTTCTCATTTTGTTAAATCCCATTTTGAGTGTTCCGCTTATCACGTCATGCGCCAAAGCCGTAACACCTTTGATCTCATTCTAAGCCTTGAAATAACTAGGAGACATCAGTCAGCATGGCTTTGGTTTGAAAGAGAAGGCCTGTAGTACCTGTGCTGAGTGTCACAGTGCTAACAAAATATGAATGAAAAGTCATTTTCGCCTTCCCCGTTATTATTTGTCAAACACATGCATCCACAGTAAAGCTCTAGCAAAATGTCTTTAATTGTATTTTGCATTGAGCACTCCTTATTTTGAACCTGCGGCTCCTGTTCAGCTCTCATTCACGATATATAATCATCATCATCATCATCGTAATCATAAATACGAATGGAAAATATGTTTGAATAGTAAATTTTGGCCTACTGGGACTGTCAATCGTGGATGGGCTCTTGATTGATCAGAATATTACACAATGGCATGGTGTAATTCTTTAGTGTGATGTTGTAAAATGGAGTATTGCTTCTGTTATTTTATCCAGTTTGCTTTTATATGACAGGGTTTATTGTGCGTTATGTTGTAGCTCATTCCTCTGTTCACAATGCCTACTGATGTGTAATTATGACTTGTCTGAACTGTAAGAAGGAGCAGTAAGTGAAAGAAAATCTGCAAGCACACTTGATTTATGAGCCCTGATACTATATTACAGTCCTAATCTGCCTGCTTAACTTAGCTTCAGGCAAACTTACTGTATAACATGCTTACGATTAGCACTGCAGCAAGTTGTAGAAGATTTACTCTGTTGGAGCTATGAGACTTTTTTAAAAATGATTTAGTCGCTATTTCAGTTACAGGTATGGCAATAAATTACTTCACATATAAAGACTCTGTGTCAAGGAACAGCCCCTGCAAAAAGGCTTTTTATGCAGTAACAAAGAACAGTGCTCGGAGTGTTTTCCTCATACAAAACATCTTAATGTTATTGGTCATTTTTTTTTATGATGAAACTTCTTACACATTCTTCTCACATTCAGACAATTTGTTTTATTATACTGCAGCTTTTGTGGCTCAGTACAATCTGCTTATTATAAGAATGTCTATTTGGATCCAGCGAGTCTCATATTTTCAATAGCGTCCAAAAATAGAAATTACTATGGATGTGCAAATGAAAAGAAGGCCATAAAGCAATGACTTAATGTCAGGAAGAAAAGATGTAAGAAGATTTGCTTTTTTTTTTTTTTTCCTTTTTAATCACCATTCATGAAGACAGATGCATTCGTTCAGTCTGCTTGAAACTATAGCATATTCAGAGCAGCTACTTTTGGTAAACCAGAGGGGTACATTCTTACCCTCAAATAATAAAGATCACTGTTGATCATTCAGGGCTGAGTCTTGGTCTCGCTGAAATCATTGCATGGCTTGCCATTTGACTTCCCTGGAATCCCTATTATACAGCATTCTCTATAGCAAATAAGCAAGAGATCTAAAGCTTGACCCAGGGAAATACTCCCTTTGGTTACATGGGCGGTTATCACTCATTCTTCTACTGAACAGGACTGCATGCCTTTAAGTAAGGATAGGTGTACATACAGGGATTTTGGAGTTGGTCATTAGAGTGAATTTTTTTTCTGGGCATAAAAAGAAATAAAAAAGGAAAATAATAGGTAATTTGTGCCATAGTGAGGTCCGCATCAGATCAAAAATAAAATGTACATCTCAAAAGAATGGTAAATATTAATAAAAATAGCTGCATGGGAAGAGCCCCCAGAAAACAACTTCCAGCCAGACTTTGCTTTTAAGTCTTTATTCAGTTTCTATTAGCTAAGGCTGACATTGTGAATGCCTAATGTTATTTTTCACCTTTAAAAACAGCTACTCACACCAATCTAAGGCTGGTATGATTACCAGTGAAATGTGGAATGTTTGAAAGGGACCCTACATACGTTATGTTTCTGTTTTTGCATTGCAACAGCAAAACATAAACGTTCCTGAAGGGCACAGTGGGATTGAAATCGTATATGTGGAGCGGACAATAGCATCTTTTAATTAGGAACAACAGTATTTTCAAGCTTATACTGCTTCAGTGAAGTTACCATAGACAGTGAGCTTTTTGCAGCGTAACAGCAAAGCTCTTAATTTCTTGCTTCCTATCTCGTTCCAAAAAATGCTTCTATTACATGCTGTAGAGTCACCATCCAGCGAGGAGGCGGCTTTCCTACAGCCAGAGGTACAGCTGTAATCCTGAGCACAAACACGAGGCTGGAAGTGGGGTTTGGTGGTGCCCACCCACCCACTTCTGTCATCTACCGTGACACCATTTGGTAACACGCGCCATTTGCAAGGGCAAAATGCACAGTCTGGGGCTGGAGGTAGCAGTCATCGTATTACAGACATCATCCACAAGTATGTGCTGATGATATTGACCGAACAAAAGGTTTATGAGGCAGGAGATGTATTTTTTTTCTAAATGCTCCTGTGCTACCTATAACCTAATTAACTCTACTTTAGCCAGCTGAGTATACCTGGCAACAAAATATATCATGTGGCAATTAGCTTTCCTCCTTCTGGCTTAGTACACTTAAGTTGTTTATTGAAAAGGTTAAATATTGATTGAAAATGGATAATAGAACCATATTACGGTTGTATGCTAAATGGCAGAACTTGCCTGTAAAACATTTCCAGTTACCCCACAGTAATACAGTTACAGAATGGCAATCTGCTGCTAAGCACCCAGGCAAAAAAGCAGAAACAAATATAAATCACCCACTATGCAGCCATTCTTATCAGTACACTGAATTCACACAAACATGTTTGGAAGTTCAGTCATTAATTATCATGATGTTGAAATAATATAATAAAAATAATAATTGCTTGTGAAGTGATCTGTTGACTCCCTCCTCTCTCGGCGGAGGCTCCTCTCTGTCTCTCCCTCTCTCCTACCATACCATGTGAAGCCGCACAGACAAAGTATCAAGTGATCACATAGCATGAACTGCAGCCCGAGGCAAAGCTTGTTATTTTACTTGAAACGGTGATGCATTTAGGACCCAGAAACTGTCAATAATTTTTTCTGACTTCCAGGGGATAAAAATCCCAATTACAGTAACTTTCCTGTGAAGCTATAGAGTGTAGTGCCGCTGCATTAATGTTGCGATACGCCCTTAACACCTATCAGCTCCGTTGTTTTATCTGAGCTGCAGACAAAAGCTATGCAGATCCGCAAGGTTACGCTGATTCGGTCTAATTGTTGCTTGCTTTGAAAAGTGGAAGTAGATATTCCAAAAAGACCAGCCATAGTGGGGTCTGGGGACAATAACACGATGTGGCTTGGCATGCCTCAGCCAGTTGACTTTGATAAGACTGCTAATGTAGATTCAAGGGTCTTTGGTTTGTTTTTTTTGTTATTTTTTTTTCTCCTATTTTTTTTTCTATATAACATGGAAACGTGGCTGTTTCCAAAGGAATGATCTGAGAAATTGGGTTTGAAGCTCAGCCCCTACGTTTCAGCTGCTTCTGCAGCTCTGCGGTGTGAGAGATGAATCCAGAGAGTCACGCATAAAGAAATACCATCAGACCTCATGCTGGAGAGTAAAAAACACAGAGAAAGTGTGAAAGAATGAACCTTACAGAGCAGGTCCTCAGTGGGGAGGGCCATTGGGAGACCTGGCAGCTGTAGTGTGTCAATATGAAAACATGTGTGTGCTGTGGACACCATTGGGTGGTTGAGGCTTCCAGTCCCTTGGGTGATGTTTCTGTCCTGTTACCTGTGAGGAGATGGCCCTCTCTCCACACCTCACAGCGGGACACAAGCCAGCATTATTCCTGGTGCACTCCCACCACGCTTTCCCATCTGTCCCACTCCTGGGTAGTGAGAAAGTGATGATATAACTCTAGTTAATGCCATGATAATTTAACCACGCCAGAGAGAGACACCCACTTTGTACTTCTGCACTCCTTCAGCTGGTGAATTCATCTCTGACTTTCAACTTTCTCTATCTGAGGTCTGATCCTTCTCTGATAACAGGAACAGGCATGTGCTGCATTATTGGTATTTAAAAGCCTGGTGCCAGTACGTGCTTTAGAAAGGAAGAGATGCATACTCTAGACTGTATGGTAGCTAACAAATGTGTTTGTTATTGACAGAATAAGAAATGCCACGCTGGAAGGCTAAAAATGAAAAGCCTGAGGTCTCCCCCTCTGGTTAACATAGCTCTGTTATTTCAGGTCAGGGGCAAACTAAATGTAAAGACGTTAAGGAAGAGTCTGAGTGAGCACAGAGGTGAGTCTGCAGCAATACCAATACTAGATTAGTTCTGCTCATTGCATTGCTTGCTTCCTAAGGAAACCCTGGGTTGGAATTACTATAAAAATGTGTTCTACCAGATAGCATTTTATGAAGATGTCATATATGTTACTCTTTGATTTCCAAGTATCTCCACTAAAGACTAAACTGCATATTGTTTCCCTTCTTTTTCGTAGTGCTATATAGTGCTATAGATGTGTGCTCTCAGGCTGTAAGAAAGATAAAACTTACAGGGGTAAACAATAATTCAGCAGCATCTTTGGCTACAAACCCCACTTCTTTATTTTAGCGTGCAGTTTATTTATTTACATTTCTTTTTTCAGATCTCTAATTTGCCTTTGGATCTGATCTACCTGCTATATTAGGATGACATGCAAATAGCTCCACACTGTTTGTGTGACATCATCTGTTCTTCTGATTCAGTGGCAGTGGATTTGTGCATTTAAAAATGTTACCGAATTGCACACCCTAATCACCTTTGGAGGCAAGATTTAAGTAGCTTGTCTAATTCAATATTTCTATATTTTTTCCTCTGCAATTCAGCATCAGGGTTTAATAGAAATAATAATCAGACATCTCGGCTAGCACTATAAAAAATCCTGGTGATGTGAGAGATGCACAAAACATGCACTGGTAGTACAGTCAGATGCTGAAATCCTAATATAAATACGGAGAGACAAAAGAACATGTAAGATGTGTGAGCATTGATACGATGTTCGAGGTTTTTGTGTGAACAGTTATTTATACCTATTACGAAAGCTTGGCATTCGGGGCAGTCCTTAGTTCTATGCATCTTAATTTTTCACTAGAAGTATAACAGCTTCAGAAATATTAGGATTGCTGTGTATTTTGTATTTCATATGATTGTAAAAGAAATGCCTTTGCTGTGGTTAATTATTAATCTTTCCTTGTGTATAATGGCATTATCTTAAAAAAAAAAAAAGGAAAAAAAAGGAAGAAAAGAAAAGGGAATGGCATGTTTTTCTATGTTATCTCCTTGGTTGGTTGCTTTTGGTAATGAGGATCCAAAATGAACCTTTGCAATTTATACGTTATCATGCTTAAACCTCAACATTGTGCAGAATACTTCAAAAGCTTCCCTTGATCAAAATATAATGCCACTGAAATATGTTGGGCAACGTGTACCCTACCTACGCGCTTCATGTCAAATGAACTGCAGCATTCCAATATGGTGCCACATGTGCATGGAAGCCCGTAGCGTTTGGAACAGGTGCTGCCAGAATGCGCTTGACAGGGATAGCAACAGTAAGGTCATCTGTGAAAACAAGCACCCGAAATATCAGTGGAAGGTTACCTTAGCACATTCTGGGGGGGTTACAGGCACTGAAAGGGCACTGTGCTGTTTATTTTTTCCTGGAATGCATAGGGAGTACAATGCTATAGGGATAACGTTGAGATGGACGTGGTGAAAGACTGCAAAGGGGAGCTTGAGAAGGGATAAATGAGACTGGGGCACCTTCAGAGGGCATCTCTTTAAATTTCACAGTATTTGCATAAAATTAGATGATGCTCTGACTCTTCTTGCATGGAAATCTGCTTCTTCCAAGGTAACAGGGTTAGAAATTCAAAATACAGATCAGAGCCTAACGATACAGTGGTGGAGCTTAGGCCCTTTTAGGAGGGGCAAAGGTATTTTGTATGTTAGCATTGCATTTTACACTTCCTCCCATGTTTCCTGAAAAGAAAGCCTTCCTCCCACTTTGGTTGAGTCTCCGTCAATCTGTCCTCCGTGATGCTCGTGGCCTTTGTCTGACATTTATGGTCCCCTGTTTATCATTGTAAGCAGAGACCCAGTTTGCTCCCTCTCCTCTCCCCCGCTCCTAAAATGGCATCTGAAGCTGTTAAAATTATAATTAACTGGATGGGGTTTCTCTGGGAATGATTCCCATGGAGGGGCTTCGGCAGGTTTTTCTACAAACATGTGCGGCACAACAGTGCATCACGACACGTTATATCTTATTTGTATTTAAAAGTCAGATATTTTGTTCTGGATAAACTTCAGAAATGCTCTTCAATTCTCAGTGAGGCAAGCATTTCAATTTTCTGCAGTATTAGCAGCAGTAACTAATGATGGCTAATTTTTGCCTGTAGTATTTCCCTCAATCTGCTTGTGCACTTTCAGTTAGTCTGGCAGCAGCAGCATTTGTACATTTTCTGGTCACTAAACACTCAAGTACAATTGTAAGTGATCAGTTTACAGTTGGCCAACAAAAGAGCTGCAGGAATGTTTAAAAGAAAAACAAATGTGAATAAATACGCCTGTGTATATCCCATTTTATGTGGGCAAACATGCAGCTCCTGCAAGAGAGGAGGACGGAGGGCAACTTAAATCTATTTTTGCTATGGGAATATATTCTGAAAAACAGGATCATGCATTTATCCTACCATGCCAGGCTGTGTTATCAATCCTAACAACACAGCACTTGAAAATGCATTATTGTGTTTCTTTGTGTTGAATGCAAATCCTCTTCTTCACCCTTTTTTTTGGGTCTTCATTTCTTCATTTTTTTAAAATATTGTTAAGAAATGCATGCAATCTATAGGTTGGAGAGAGATACTGACTCGGGTTATACGACAGTATAGCACCCTCTTACTTTCAGATTTGAAAGCTATCTTGTTCAAAGAGAATATTGTAGACAGGGAGATAACATGTTCATAATGCCTTATAAAAATACACCGTTGTAAAACCGGGAGAGTCTTTTTACTGATAATGCTTCTAAAGTGGGAGACTTCAGTATAATTTGTTGATGTTCACAGCCCGTGGACTCCTCAGATCGTCCAGACAGAAATGGCAAAGAAGTATGTTTTAAATGAAGAGGTGGCTCACTTGTTCCCTTATTAATTAGAATTTCCCAGTGAAATTTAATTATTGCCTCATATTTTGGGTGGTGTTGTTTATGACGGAGTGGCAAGAAGAGTTTAAATGAAATCAGAGCTCTGAGGAGACAGTTCAACAGCTCGTGTCACAGGGAAGTTTTCATTAGAAATCTCACATCCTGCAAAAGATATTTCTCTGTTTTTCTGTGAAGAGGTGTCATCGTTCGTGACACTGTTCTGCAGACATAATGCCAAAGAAACAGGGGGATGCACTGTGGGATTTGCATGCTTTACACTGAAATCATCTGAGATGCAGGAAACCCGCTCAGCTTCGTGCCTCAATCAGAGCAAATAAATGTGCACTAGAAGGGAAATCCGTCACATGAAGTATCAAAATATTAAAGGCTAAATTATGGTATATGCAGAACATGCCTCGCAGGGCACAAGGGGAAGCAGTGAGCAGGGGTGCTGTGCTGGAGCAGCCAGGGCTGGAAGCACAGCCATGTACTGAGGTGGGCTGATATCTTTCAGAGGACTGGGAGATGCACTTAGGAGCTGCATTTCCTGAAGAGGATGCTCCTGCTGAGCACCTCCTCACCGTGCTGGGTACCACGGGCAGAATCTGAGCCCTGAATGTGTCATCATTTTGTTGCATCTTGTTGCTGAGGGCGGTGCTTTAAATGTCAGTTGTTATTGCTCTTTTTTAGAAGGGTACAGAATACCCTTCTGCCCTGCCCTCCTGGTCCTGTCCATGGGCATTAGGAGACACCAAAGTGGGCTCCTGACACTGCTCTTGCCAGCCATGGTCTCACAGGTTGAGAAAAGGCTTGGCTCTCCCTAACTACCTCCTGCTGTGGATAAGTGCAGGGAAATCAGCCTGACTGTATGTATATATAAAGGCAGGTGGCAGAGCATTCTACTCTCAGTATCTGTTGTTTTCAGTATAGGTCACTGCATCTGATTCTTAGTGTCAAGAGCAGAACCTCAACTGGTAGCCTCATGTAGGTCACTGGACCAGAGCTGCAGCTGTGTCTGATAGGTGGCCCTGCTGTCCTTTCCCATCTCTTGGTGCTGCTGATGAGATTGCAGCTGAAGGTGACAGTTCAGCTTCTTTTTGCACAACACACATGCACACACACATCCGAGCAATAAAGCATTTGTAGTTTTAACATACTTATAAAGCACTGTAACGTTATAGATGACATTAGAAACAATAAAGTAAGGTTTGGAGGCAGATTTTCATCTATTTCAAGATGGGTGATTTGGTGAGGTTTGTGAGCTCCTTCCTTCCTTGGTGCAAAAAAGCACAAGGGGGGAGTGGCTTTAAATTGAAAGAAGAGAGATGTGGGTTAGGTGTTAAGGAGAAATTTTTCATTCAGAGGATGATGAGGCAGTGGAACAGGCGGCCCAGAGGGGCTGTGGTTCCCCATTTGTGGAGGTGCTCAAGGCCAGGCTGGATAGGATCCTGGGCAGCCTGATGTGGTTGGCAAACCTGCCTGCTGCATGGATGTAGGAACTAGGTGATCTTTAAGGTCCTTCTCAACCTAAGCCTTTCTATACTTATGTGATTCGGTGACACAAACACCGGCCAAGCTGGGAGATCACCCAGACCTCCTGACTCCCAACCCACTGCTTTCACCCGCGGCTGCAGGATTCTTTCTAAAGTGTGGTTTCACAAATGAGCTGTTCATTTTGGGTATAATGTGGCATCTATATGTGGATATATTTACATGCATTATACGAAGAATTCCAGCCCAGTCAGCATGTTTTCGTGTGAAACAAAAAGTTGTGCCGAATCCGATGACGGAAGGTCTCTGTTGAAATCCAGATTTGAGTTGGCAACACAAAATTAGGATAAAAGAAGACAAAAATAATGGAAATATCAGAACTTCAGTCTATCTGGACTCTAGAACTGACTGAAGTTCAAGAGATATCCTGAACTTTACAGCTTAGTTGACAGTTCTAGCTCACTTGGGACATTTGCAAACGAATCTGTGGTTGTGATAAAATTCCTTGGCCAAGAGGCTGGAGCAACTTCCCATGAGAAAACCTTGGGGAAGGAAAGTCCTGTGCAGATCCAAGCCCAGATTTCTTTCTCCGCCTCCAAGCCAAGAAGGAAAGTGATCTTTCCCAGGTTTACCAGATGTAAAAATGCCTAATCCTCATTTCTACTTGTCCCAATGGGCAAAAACAGGTCAGATCTGTGAAAGCATGTGTCACAGCAAAGGTCTGTTCTGTATTGCATATGGTGCTTCATGCTGGGACCTGGATCAATGTAAAGTTGAAATCTATAATGGAGAGATGTTCTAGGCTTGCAACTTAAAAATGGGCCTTGTTTCACTGATGCATCTTGAAGCATCTTTAATAGAGTTAATAAAACAATGCAAATATCTTGATTAAATGGCATTATTGGAAACAGATTCAAATTTGAAACTACCACAGTCTGCTTTCACCGTCTCTGGACAAGGAGAATACCACAATAAAATACATGTAATTTTTGTGCATTTACTCCCTAAGGAAAAAAAGAAATTAATTACAAATAGATATTTAAAATTAGAGAGAATATTTCTAAAAGAAGTTAAAATTTCCTTTTATCTGTTGTGTAATTAGTGATCATCACTTTTGACTGTACACTGCCTATAGTGTAGTATGTGTAAATAGATTGACAATTACAACAAAGGGAAACGCTAATATTCAGTGATTGTACAAATGAGGTCATGGCTGTGCTTTGTGGTTTACCCCAATACAAGTGTGGTGCGTTTGTTTTTTCATTATTTCAGAGGCAGTGAAACATAGATAGCTCTATATTGCAGCCTTTCTTACACTGTTATTTAGAATTCTGAAATCTCATCATTTAAAAGTTGTTCTTTTTGTTTATTTTTCTTTCTCTCACCTCCCACTGTAGCTTTATGCTTGATGGCTGATTTACACATAAATTCTTTCTGTTATGTTGAAAGTCACACGGGATCTGGCCCTTAGGGGAAATATGCATAAGGTATTTGGTAAAATACTAGTTTCTATTCCTCTGATTTTTCCACAGCAGAAAAACTATCGTGTGGTCATGGTCATTTTATTTCTCTTTGTTACATGTGTGATATATGTGGAAAAACATGCAAGATCTTGCATTATAACTCAACTGATAAATGTTTTTAAAAACACCTGAGGATGTGAAGTGCATTCATATATACATATATATATATATAAACTTAATCAGATTTCTGAAATTAAGAACAAACAAACAAACAAACAAAAAACAATCAAACATAAAGTAGTATCTAACCAGATAAACCTGGTGCTATCTGGGTATTTTTTCTTTAATTGACAGAGCACTCTTCAGTTCTGGGAGGAAGATAAAATGAACTAAATAAGAGCAACACTGAAATTTCCTTGTATTGAATGTCTGATACGTGAGGTACTGTAGTCTGGTTTGGGATGGCATTTAAGCACAGTATGTGACATAAACAGAATTGCTTGGAAGGTATACATGCAAAAAGATAACATTTCTGTTTGAGATACTACTCTGAAATCAGGGATTCAGATCACAGTTAGAAAATATGAGATATCTAATGGGTGCTTTAGCTCACTAGAGATCTCATCCAAAGCAGACTAGGATTTTCCTAAAGCTGGAAACTTCCAAATGTTTCATATCCAAATAAATTTTGCTGAGCAGCAAAAAACCTGACACATATTTAATGGAAATGAAACTTCCTAATAGTTCCTTCCTTCCTTCCTTCCTTCCTTCCTTCCTTCCTTCCTTCCTTCCTTCCTTCCTTCCTTCCTTCCTTCCTTCCTTCCTTCCTTCCTTCCTTCCTTCCTTCCTTCCTTCCTTCCTTCCTT
Organism: Coturnix japonica; assembly: GCF_054131305.1. Classification (NCBI taxonomy): domain Eukaryota; kingdom Metazoa; phylum Chordata; class Aves; order Galliformes; family Phasianidae; genus Coturnix; species Coturnix japonica. Next base: position 1,465,376 of record NC_140669.1, on the reverse strand, counting down.
CCTTCCTTCCTGCCTTCCTGCCTTCCTGCCTTCCTGCCTTCCTCCCTCCCCCCCCACCCTACCCTTCCTCTACACTTCCCCTACCCTCCCCTCTTTCCCACCCCCCTCTCTTTCTCCCTTACTCTCTTTCTCTTGTTATTTGATGAGTAAGGAGTGGGGTGGAGAAGGTAAGGAGATAGGAAGAAGCTTTAGGGAAAAAAAGTACAAATCAGGTCATGTTCTGCCTATAACATTCAGGCTGCAAATATATTTGCAATGACTTGTAGTCTGAAAGTAATCTGGCACGTAGAAACCAATAAATGTTAGGTTTCCAATGGCTTCCACCTGTTAAGGACTTACAAGACAGCAGTACCCTTTTTAAAGCCATTAATAATGCAGAAGGTCAATATCTAAACAGATATATTGAATTACACACTGTATCATTATAATAGCAAGAGTTTTGTATTGCAGGTGATTTTTCTCCTACCACTTGACATTTTAAACTAGTTACAGTGCTTTCTTTAGATTTTAATACTGTTTGGAATGGTGTTGTTTCATAGATAGATCCAGGTGGTTGGGCTCCTAACAATGGGTAAAAGGATAAAATCCAAAGGTGAAGGTAGTGCTTTAATTCAGTGTTGTGGGTCTCTGTATTTTTGCTATTGGTAGGTTTTTTGGGTGTCTGTTTTGTTTTTTTTTGTTTTTTTTTTTAAATCAATTCTCAGTGCTATGAAATCCACCATCAGTCTCTCCCATGGACATTTTATATTTGCATAAAGTAAAATCAGGTCAAACCAAGGCACCACCAGCATCCCAGCCCTGTTTCTGCAGGATATGTTGTCACTACAGAATGTGGTGATTTCATCGCTTGTGTGCTAGTTCTCTGAAATTAGTGGCTGATCTCAGGGCGCTGTGGAGCTGAATCTTCATTGTCTGAGACCCGAAAAAGAACGTTAACGTAAAAGTTTAATTCAAACCCCATTGCCCTCAATGGTAATCGAATGCGATCTTTAAATGCAGATCGCATAAACTTGACTTAAACAACCAGGGACTGGCTCTTTAGTTGTCTTCGAAAGAATAATGATGCATAAAACCTGAAATTTAGGAAACAAATCAAATTAGATTAAATCCTCTTCTTATATTCAAAACTGTAATTTCAGTATGAAGGTCCTTCAAAATTAACTCATTTTCCTGTTCAGCTAACTTATTTGGTTTAATTAGCAGCAAACACTCTGTTGATTCTGGTCCAACAAAGGAAAATTCCATACTACGAACCTCTCTGAAGGAAAATCTCATTTATTTAAATATAGGAATTACAGTTGCAAAACGAAGCAATTTTCCCCAGTAATCTCTGAGCCAAAAAAGTCCTTATTTTAAGTTAAACTACCTTGAGTGGAAGATTATTTTTCCCAAACTAGTGTGCCTGCTCGCCAGGAATAGACACAGAAATTTCCTTTGGAAACTAACTACTACTAACTGGGTAGCAACAAAATCCATGATGATGATGATGATTATTCATAATATTAATAGTATTAATAAGGAGAAGCAGCAATTCAGATCTTGCTAGACAGGAAAAGAGATTGGATCTAAAAATATACAGGGACATTGCCTGCCTGTTTTTGAAAGGCACAGAGAGTTGGCAGTAGGAAGGAGAATGCTGCAGCTTCTGACTGATTCTGTAATTCAGCTCATGGATCAAAGCAGATCTTAAAGGCAGATTCCTCGTGCGAAAAGCTGAACGCACAGGAGTTTCTTGTTTCTCTTGTTGTGATCTGCTCTGCTCAGCCAGTCCCATATGTGACGTGCAAATTCGCAGCCACAACTTGCAGCGAGCGGCTAGCTCAACTGTACTATATGTGACACTTTCTCAGATTCCTACTGACGTTCAGATATTGCCAAAAATATCATGTCCAACTTAGCACAAAGCTCCACAGGCACAGAAATATTTATTATAAAACATTTGTGTTCAGAGAAGGAGAGTGGGCTCCAGGAGCGCGGGGTTTTATGTTCCAGATTTCACTGTCAAAAGATTATGTGGCCTCGCAAAACGTGCACCGAGCCTCTCTGGCCAAATCTTTTCTCCTTAATATTTGATGTTTGCTTAGTTTTGTTTGTTTGCTGGGTTTTATTGCTGTCAGTGTTATTTCTGGTGACTACATGACTCAGAGGGGCTAGAAATAAAATTAGAGACTTTCACCTCTAGGTCAACAGTTTCATTCTGGCCCAGAATTCAGGGACCTACGTAAAATAACTCATTGATCTCACTCCAGTTCCCAGTTGGCAAGTATGCATATCACAAACTGTATCGTTAAAAAGGGCAATAAATTATCATCCTCTGCAGCAGCCCCGGCAGTGAGCTCAGTGTTTGAATTGGCGGTACTGCCGGACCGATCGGCGGCCAGGAGATGGGTTTCTTAAGGGCTGAGAGCACTGAGAGCTGAGGGGGTTGAGGTGGTTTACCCTTACCACTCCCCATGCTCTCGGCTTAGAAGCTGCACAGAGGACTGCATGTTGTGGCATAGCCGCTCCCCAGATAGATAAGAAATCCTTCAGCCAGTTGATGGAACGTTGACTTCATAAGCACGCATCACCTTGCTTTGTCTTCCAAAGGATGCAGTCTTTGAATCAGAGAATCAGAGAACCATTAAGGTTAGGCCAGGTTGGATGGGCCCCTGGGCAGCCTGGTCTAGTATTTAATGTGGAGGTTGGTGGCCCTGCATGCAGCAGGAGAATGGTGTTTGATGATCCTTGAGGTCCCTTCCAGTCCAAGCCACAATTCTATGATCCTGTGACAAGACTACTAAGATCAAGTCCAACCAAGTCTTAGTCCAGCAAATTCTTTCCCTTCCCAGTAAACAGTGTTTGCATTTCTCCATAGCCACAAAGGTGCTGGATAAATCACCTAATTCATGGAGACAAAGATGCTGGAACACAGGATTGAGTAGCTCCATCTTCAGCATTACCTGTTTGACCTGCTGCTTCCAAAGCACAGTTCTGAAACTACAGCCCTCTTTCCCACTGAGATCAGAGCCTGGTTCTTTTTCCTCAAATAAAACACAGGCAAAAATTACATCGCTATGATCTACAGCAGTAACAAATGCTCTTGATTCTATAGGAAAAAAAAAAAAAAAAAGAAAAAAAAAAAAAAGAAAGAAACCAACCAACCCAAAACTATTATATTTCATTTTGGCATTATTATTGATCATAACAGGTGTTTTGAACTGAAGACCCCCATAGCTTCCAGGCGTCTGTATGAACCATCAGTTTAAACTACAACAGAGACGTCACCAGTGCTCACTAAAAAGCTATCTAACCCTTTTGTAGATCCCCAGATACTTGTAATCCTCCATTCTTCAGCCCATTGCTAAAGCAGGAGCATTTACCCTCAGATCTTAGCAGCACAGCTCATTGCTGGATTAATTTATTTCTCTTCCCTATCAATTCTGTGGGTTTACAACCACTTTCCCATCGTCTTTGGAGCCGGCGTGCTCTGCTCTGCCATGGTACAGGTATGACTAAGTACTGTCTGCTCCCACTGAATATGGTATCATTTGTCTTACGTGATGCAGGCTGGCTGCACGACACGACAGCACACAGTGACAGTAATTTGCACTGATCTGCCCCCACTGCTAGTCCTGCTGCTACAAATAGCAATTGATTATAATGCTGTAGTGTTATTGACTGTCACTATGAACACAAGCTTTATTTCATTTTTAAAGTAACACGCCGCAGATTTACTTAGCAGACACAGAGCAATAACAACAACAACAAAAAGAACAAAACCAAAACAACTCGAGGCAAGGAGGAGGCAGAGGCAGCAGCACATAAAACATGGGAAAAAATAGTTAACTTCTTTAGATGATTACGATACCGCAGATGAACAAGAAAAGCTGTAGCTGCTATGAAGGGATGAATGCATCCATATTTCAAAGGAGCGGTACCGATTTACATCACTTGAGGATCTTGGCTCAAACATTTGGGTCGTGGAAACCTCCCAAACCTGCCAGAATGTTGGGGGGGAGGGTGGGGGGAGAGAGCCAGCCTTTAAAAATCATTGCTATTATGGTCAAGCCCAGAATGCGCTGATGCAGCAAAATGCATTATCGCTGATCTGGATTTGCCCCATCCTCTGGTTCTCCCTCCCTTTGGTTTTAGGATACAGTTTTTGATCCAGGTTGTTAAAACTGATCCTATTTCATACATTCCATACGTACGTTCTCTTTCTGAATCTTATGTTCTTAGAGCGTTAATCTGCGGGATTGTCCCTTGAGTCCGTTTCAAATGGGCACAGAAATTTAGTTCAGGTAATTATCCTTTCTTTTCAAGTGAATTAAGAACCCGAGGATTCCTGCTTATCAGACAAAGTGTAGCTTTTCTTCCTTAATACTTGTCACCTGCAAGACAAGTCACACAGGTAAATCTCAAACTGCGCCTTTGTGCCCAATCTAAAGTGGATTTTGGATGTCTCTGTGGAGTAATACTCCAAGGACATTATAGTTCAGAGAAAATGGTAATGTCTACGTATAAAATGTGAATTACTCTAATAGGCTTTGGCAGCGCAACTCTCAACAAGACGATCCACCCCTGCTAATCTACTGCTTACAGTTTCTCTCTCTCTCTCTCTTTTTTAAAGTCTGAATATGATTTCTGTAAGCTGCAATTTATAATGCTAACGTTTTACCTTCATTAAAGAAGGGGAGACAGCTTCTAACGGACTGTATTGAGCTGTTGAAGAGCATTTTACATTGAAATTCTGATTTAGTGATACTTACAATACATCTGCTTTGCATATCTTTGCCCTTTAAGGCGGTATTTGTGACATAACGGAGCACACAGCTTGCAGAGTGGCTGATAAGTCTCCTATCCATAGGTTTTGAGCCACATACGTGTACAAAGTCAAATTTCTTCCCTTTCCTCTTTGGATATTACAGCCTCTGTACTCTAAAAAACTATTTTATTAGGAATTATGAGTGTGTTGGTAGTGATGTTCCTTAAACAAGGTTGGCTGTGTGAGTTTTATCTTACTTTGTGCTTTAGATTCCACTTACGTATTGATGTATCCTTATTTAGAGGAAAATGTCTAAAGGTTGTCTGCCAGACCAAATGGGAAATTAGAGACCTGGGGATGGACTGGCACCTCAGGCAGTTCACAAATCCTCCTTTGGCTTGCTTTGGGTTTGGGGTTTTGGTTTATTTGTTGGTCTGGGGTTCTTTTCTGGCTTTTTGCCTTTGCAGGGTTTGATATCTGATTAAGATCACATAGCAATTTTGTGGTGCACTGTAATGAACAGGAAACCGAGCCTTCATTCCTTGGCTGTTTTTGTATTCCTGTGGCCATGGAGTTCATATCTGTGCAGGTCACAGGATCACAGAAGATGTATTGGTTCCCATCCCAACCTAGGGTGCAAATCTTCACATATAAATTATAACACATAAAAACTTTCTGTTTTTAAATAATTACATTTTGCTACCGTAATGATGACCAACGACCAGTGGAGAAAAGATGGATTTGAGTTTGAGGTTTGTTGGAAGCGTTTCTCTTATTCATGCATTTCAAACTGATATTTAAAAATGAAAAACAAAACAACAAAATTACAGGTATCACTTGTTTTAATATTCCACGGCTCAAATTAAAGCTTAAGCAGCTCTATATTTATCAATTAGCATTATTTCGCTATCCCTGTCTGACTCTCTGCATTGTTGTAACTCCATCAAATAGTCATTTGCTTTTTTTATGGTAATAATCCCTTCAAATTCACTCCTTTCATCTGGATCCCTGTATGTTATTTGTTGTTCTGCTAAATCCCTATTACAGAGGCCTAGGAGTTCCAACGGCCTGATGAATAATTAGAAATGTTTTATTCCTGAGCTTCAAAAGGGTGCTAGAAATAAATATAAGCAAACATTTCATGTAGCATTCTATATCAATCCAATCCTGGTTTTATGTTGTTTGTAATTTAGATAGCAAAGAAGAGAGAGATTTTGGTTACCCTTTTCATTGGCATAAAGAGGGCAAATGTTGAAGTTGCTGTGGCTTTCGTCTGCCTTTCCTCTCCATTCCTGGCACTGGGATGCTCAGTGCATCCCAGGCTTGTGATGACTCTTAAAAGGGTGTAGCTAATGGTTGGTCAATCAGAATGAACTTCATTAGCCTATTGATGTCCTGTTCTGTCATCTCTTTCCTACAAAGACACCTTCGGGCCATGAGTAAATCACACTGGATCAAATTGGAGAAGAAAGTTGAGATTTTGGGAAGAGGAATTTTCTAATTTAGTCAAGACTCATGTGTTGGTTCAGTCTCATTCCGAAGAAAATGTTGAGAGCCGTAGCGCTGGATCTGTCCTTCTGGGGAATAGACTCTCACCACAAAGTTTTTACACATAAGGCAAGGAGAGAGAGAGAGCTGTGTCTTGAAAGCCTACAAAACTAATTGGAACACACCCAATGTCATTACTTTTGACAGCATTTTGAGAAATACCCAATCACTTTGTCATCAATTTTCAATTTTGTCAAGAGAAAGTAGCTTTTCATTGGCAAACAACCTGCTGTCCCCACACTATTTGTGAAAGTGTCCTGGCAGAGACTAGTGTCATCTCCAAGAACATTTTTCAGGCTCACTTTATCTGTAAAACTTTTATCAAGGAGTTTTTTTTTGTTGTTGTTGTTGTTAAATCCTAGGAAACTGTGTTAAAATGAAGGGATCTCAACCTGGAGATACTGAGTGCTTATGGTCCACTACAACAAAGGACGTAAATATATGATTCACTTTAAACTTGTAAGCTATCCTACTGGGTCTCCACTAAAACCAGTGTGAGTTTCGGTGATAAGGAATTTTATCTGTTGGCTTCAAAGGGGCTGTGAAAGCTTAATGCTGAAAAAGAATGAATTAATAGAGAAAGAGAGAGACAATAAAAGAACATATTTGCAATCAATATGGCGAGGACTCGTGTGAAAAGCAATGAACAATGTGGAGATCAGGGGTAGCATAACAGCACCTCTCTACCAATCTGCTGATGCTTTTGTCTTCCTTCCCTCTGCAGTGAAGTCTCCATCCTTTCTATTACTTTTTTAAGAACAAAAGACAATGTGGTATCACTGCTGCTTTTGTTGGGAAGCTGTATTTTTTTTGCCTATATTTCCATATTTTTATGAAGTTGTTGCTTTTGCTAAGAGATCTCTAATGTGCTCATGTTTCCCCACCTGCACATTGTGAAGTCACGGCATGAAGAAAAGTGTCAAAAGGAAACTGGCCTGGTTAGATGTGACTTTTAGGGGCTGCAGCACGTGGGCTCTGTAAGAACTGCTGAAAACATGTTGTGCAGCACAGCAGAGAGGTGGTGGCATGTTACTGGAAAGCATCCTTATGGCTGGTGGCATTGGGTGGTGCCCAGCCCAGGGACAGCACCGCGCTGCATCTCTGAATGCAAGTCCACCATCCAATGCAACAAAGGGAAACTTGCCTTTGCTGGAAAAGATCTTTCTGCAGAACTCACATTACAGAAGATGTGCCAAGTTGAAAGTTTTTCTGGTTGTACTCGGTTGTTTCAGTGACTAATGAAAGTGGGCTATTTGTTTTCCAGGCCTGCCAAGCACAAGGTCTAACTCAAACATCTTGCTTTGTCTCATTCTTCTCTTCTTCCATCCTAGAACAATCATTTTGTCTACATGGTTGTCTATGAAAGAGACACTGCCTCTTTATGCTCAGATCCTGCCATCAGAAAACCAACCCCATTGCCTTGGAGTCCCAGAATAGGTCATTAGTGCCAGTTCCCATTGATCAGCCATTCAGTATGCTTCCTGAGCACCTTCTGCTCATGCCACAGAATGCCTCATGCTACCCAGGTCCTCTCTCAAAACCCCAGGAAGATCCAAAACCCACAAATGTCATCTGTATTTGGCATCTGCTTGGCATGGCCACTCTCCCTGGTGAGAGGGACTGGCCAGGTGTAAGGTCTTGCATGCTCTACATTCTTCTCTGCTTTACACCTAAAATTACCACCTCTCTATTACAAATTGTCACAGGCCCCATCCTTCACACCAGGTGACTTGGGGATCTCAGCAGGTTCTCTAGAAACCAAATGAATTACCAAGATCACAGGCCGCAGCATCTACAATGTTTCAGTTTGGATTCAAATCCCCTTTCCCTTTCAGAAATAGAACTTTAGAAAAGTTACTGTTTGGAAACATTGTCAACTCACCAAATTATATTTTAAATGCACTGCAGAAGCTTACTTGTATTTTTGATTAACATGCAAATGATGTGTGCTTCTAACTTTCATCACTGCTTAAATGCTGTAGAGGCATCGTAAATAACCTGCCTATTCAAGTTTTATCTTGTCCACTTTACATTGCACTGCTCTTGTACAGGAAATGGACTGTATTTAATATTGATGGCTCTGTATGTGTCATTTAATCGTCCGTATTGATTGGATTTCATCAGAGTGTGGGACTTGGACAGAGGCTTTGATTATACTGTAAGGAGTCTTTGCAGTTTTCTGTTACTCAACACCATATCAATGCACCTTCTGGTGTGATATCACTTTCACAATCAATACCTGGGAAGAAAATAAAAAGGAGGCCTCTAGGAAAGGAAAGGCGGGGGGGGGGGGAAGCTGAATTGGCCTCTAATTCCCTTTTTGCACATAGATTAAACCTCTCCAATTCAAAGGTTGTTTACTGTGTGGTTTAGCGTTAAGAAGCAGGATGGAGGGAAGGAAAAAACCTGAAAGAGTCTCCGTGGGTTGTTTGTTTAATTTATACATCATATTTTATTTATAAGCTTCAACTCCTCCTTTAAATGTCCCTAGCTGACATCTGATAGAGGATAATTTCTAACAGTTACATTTCATTGTTTTAGTTAACTGCCCCACTTGATCTAATAACTGTGCCATAAACACATTATTTGACCAAACTGATACTCTGAGAGGACTTTCTCCTTTTCAAAACTTGCTGTGCTCAGAATGGGCCATCTGAGAGCTTACCCTAATTTACCACTGTGCCACGGTGGCTCAGCCTAAACCCTCACCCCAGAGCCATGTTAGTATGTGTGCCTACATCCCAGCTTCCCAAGGCCAACCGTAGCAGCGAGGCAGCATGAAGCCATAATCCCTTGAACAGTATTAATATGCAGCAGATGGGTATTTCATAGCGCTGGTTGAGAGGGTTTCCACATCTGGGCATCCTCAGTTTAAATGGATGTGCTGATGTTCTCATAAATTCAGAGCTTCAGTGGATGACAGAAAACATCATTCAGAGTTGTCTCAAAGTACAGAGAACATAAAAAGTTGCTCCAAATGGTTGTTTGTACTCTGCTTCTGCACATTCATTGTCCTGTGATGAAATGCACGGACAATTTATGTTCTCTGACAGCATTTCTCATCTTTTCCAGACTGGTGATCCTTTTTCAGAGATACTGCTGATATTTAAGAATAATTATTATATTAATAAGTCTTTCTTTCTAGGAAAGGGAGACTGTAAGATACATTCAGTGTGACAAGGTTTGTGCCAGTGAGGCCCCTGTGGTGGGTGGGTATGCTCTGGGAGAATGGGGAAGTACAGACTGGACCTAGATGTAGAGAATGGTTGAGCAGGAGAAGTGGGTGTAATAGTGGTTAGATTGCAGTGATGTTCTCATCCTGTGGTATGGACCCTAAATGCATTTTCTTGATTCTTCTATGTTAGTGGCATGTAGATATTTAAGATATTTTAAATAATTTCTTTCCCTGGAGATATCGGGTCATATCTGTTACGAGGAGGTGAAGCTGAAGCTCTGGCTTTGTACAAGTGCCCACTGCTTGGCTCCTTAAAGCATAGCAAAGGGATTTCTGTTCAGCAGAAGGAACAGTTACAAACTGAATTGCTGTATAGTACTTGAAAATAATGCTTTCTTTTGCAAAACATTGTTCGTCAAAGAGAGTCACAAAGCCAGGTCTCTACAAAGGAGTTGCTCTGTTTGCCAGTCGTGCACATCCATGCATGCCTAGGAAAGAGGTGGATACAGAAACTAACTGAAGAGTGACAGAAGGGGTAGTCCACGTCTCTTTGTTCTATCAGATGATCTCAGAGGTCCTTTCAGTTATAAAAGCAAGAGAATGCAGCAACTGTTGGAGTCAAACTGTTGTCTCCTTTACTGGAGTGATGCCTGAAGTCTCTGGGTTGGTGGCACTGGCCATGTGCCAGAGGAGAGAAAGCAGTGTACTATGGGGCAATCTGATCTCACTGTGGAGGAGATAATCAGGGAATTCTGCCTAAAATGACAGGTATTTACCCAAAAGTGTACAGACGGATGCAAGCATCTGAGCTGCTAGACTTGAAGGATCTTCAGTCTAGAAAACAAAACTATGGTGTTAGCAGAGTACAGTGCCTGAACAGATGTACCTTACTCATAGAAAGTGCCTGTAGGTTTTCTCCTACCAAAGCCAGAAGTAACTTCTAGCCCTGAGCAGATCTCCACTGTGAATAGTCATTGAAATTTTAAACTGATTTTTCTCTGCCTCTCTTTTATTGTATTTCTGTAGGTGAATAACGTTAAAACAACAGTGTTAATGGAGATGTTTTCAAACACAAATGGAACCTGTATGTTGATTTCCTAAACCTGAATATTTGCATGAAAAGTGTGATCTGAAGAGTTACTACACGGAGGGAATGGGACAGTATTGAGTGTGCTCTGTTCAGTTCCATCTGAGTGAGGGTAGTTGGAGTGTTCAGTGCTGAATTTTCACAGTGGATTTTCTTGGGAATAAGTTCTTTTTGTGGCTATGAGAGTTACAGAAACTGGGTCAGTCCATTCACAGAAGAGCTATTAGCCAGCTAGAGTAGAAATGTTTTATTGCACGTCTTTATCAATGTGCATGGTTCTTGTCAAGAGGAAGCCACCACTGTCAAGGACAGCTCATTATTAACACTGTCCAATTCAAGTCCAATGGAATTTGATGCGTGGGAAACAAATAACTTGGCAATTCCGTAGCAGTATTAAATACAGCCTTGAAGTAGCAGAAAGCATTGAAACTCTCATTTATAACCTTCTACATAAATGACGTCCACTGAAGTAAGATCTTTGAGTTTCACATACTTTTGTCATCTGTTGGATCAGACTTCAGCCATGGCACCATTTTGTCCTGAACTATCCACTGCCGTTGAGGCACGTTCTCATGCTGGTTTCTGCAGATACCTCTCTTTAGAGGTTGCTGAGACCACAAGCCCATGCCAGACAGCCTTGCCAGTAATTACCAGATGGTAATGACAGTCAGAACCAACCTGTGCTACATTCCAATTGGTGACCTAAAGGCGAAAACCTTTGATTCCCATTAACAACACTTTGAGCCTCTCTGACCCACCCCCAGGATGTGATTAAGAGCCTGCTGAATTCACCCAGTAGCGTCGGATCATATTGTTTGCATTTTGCATTATTCTTGCATACTGTTTGATAATCTGATTATTTAATTTGATTACTTTAAAGTGTGCTTTTCTGTTTGGTGCTCAGGGATGCGCCGCATTAAGATCTCTCCTCACCTAGGAAGTATCTTTATGTTTTGCTTGTTGGTTGTTGTGTTGGTTTTTTTTTTCTCAGCGGGTGAGCAAACTGCTTTCCTTTTTCTATTTGCTCAAAATAACAAACCGTCAAACCTTGGAAACTGGTAATTTGGCAATTTTAGACAATCGCCTCATAACCACATTTTAGTACACCTTTGAAGCGGTGGAAGTTCAAAGGCTTTGAAAAGACGACTATTGCTTTGCCTGTTGCTATGAGTCATTTGAAGTAATTGGTCCTGTCTGATGTATGTTTTGAACTGAGGAAGTAGTGCTTTATTACCACAATCAGATACAGGTTTTTAGCTAAGGAAGTGGAGTTTTCCTCACAGATGTAGATGTCTGCTTGATAAGGCAGAAAACAGACAGATGTGCCTCTATGCGCTGGGGAAGAGGTGTGGAGAAGGAGCAAATACAAGAGCTGAGAAAATTCCATGAGAGTGGTTTTGGAAACCTTCCCAGTAGGAAAATTTCTCACAAGCAAGGAAACTCATATTTTAAAGAGATAAATACTTGAATTCTTATAGATCAGATGGAAGTGCCCGTCATAGGTTTTTCAAGTGCTTAGGCTGTCACTATGAAGAAGATGCCTGAACATATTTTGCCTTCTTTTTTTTCTTTTCTTTTTTAATATAGAATCATAAGGTATCCTTGTCATTCCATATTAAGTTGGCTATGGTGTGAGATTAAAAAATGAGATTGATGTATACCTGTTATCAGTGGATAATGCATGGCATCCAATGAGGAGAGGTGATTCTCTTTGTTAAGTATTTTACTAAAATTGGAAGGAAGGGGAAAAAAAGGGAGAATACAAGCACCAGAGCACCATTGCCCGCCTCTCAGATGTGCATAAGAGCATCCTGCAAAGCTAATGCTTCCTTCTGCTCCCATGGGGGAAGGGCTGAGTTGTTACCCCAACCTGGGGCTTGCCAGCTCCTGGAGGCAGAAGCCTTGTGCTCAGATGTGCTGGAGCTCAGTCCGTCCATCTGTGCCACAGACATGAGTGCAGGGGGAAAAAAAAAAAAAGCTAATTGTTATCTCCTGGTAAAAGAAATCCTAAGAAATCCTAAGGCAGAATCTTCTTCTACTGCTGCACTGTAGAGGTCAGAGAAAAACAGTGGAACAGTGGCACATAATAGTAATTTATGGTATCCATTTCAGTTTGGGAGTGGTGCTGAGAACAGGCTAAGGCAAAGGACCCTCATTTCAAAGGGAAAGGAGATGCTGGGTTAGCTGCTGTGTACTGTTGAGGGGAAATCCTTTTGATGAAGACATGTAAATGCAGATATGTTGTAGCACCTTTGTTTTTATCTTGCTGGTGGTGACAAAATACAGAGGTGGGTGAGTCTGGCTGGTTCCAACAGATTAAAGTCTTCCATTGGTTTTACCATACTGAGTTTTACCTATTGTCACAAGAATCAAAGTAAATGCCAGTTAGGCAGGACTGGGTTACTGCTAAGCCAAGCCAACAAATAATGCTGCTTAGTGTTTTGTATCTGCTCCCACAGTAGGAATTCCCTCTTCCCCCTGTTTGGCCACAGCCGTGCATGCACAGCCTTCCCCACTGCAGCTCCAATAGCCCTGGAAACAGGAGAGTTTGGAAAGAGCATGTGTGTGGGCACAGATGTGGAAGGAGGGTTGGAATGCAGGCTAATGTCCACTGGAGTCAATGGAAGGTGGCCTTTTGGGTCTTGATGGGGTTTGGATGGGGCCCTATGTTGAGTGTTCATCCAGACTATTGGAATAAGCTGTTGGCTCTCAGTCTGTGTTTTGCCCACACATATGTTCAGACATAAATATTAGAAGATCTTTCCTCCTTTAAATTAATTTTCTGTTTTGTAGTAGATCAATGCAGAGGGAACAAAATGATCCTAGTGGAGATTGTGAAGAGATGGACGCTGATAGCTTTGATGATGTCTCCAGAATTTTTTGACTATAGAAAACATCGCATTTCTGTTTAATCTAATGTAATTGGGTTTGGTGGTCTGATCTCTTCCCCCATTTGTGCCCATCACAAGGCTGTCACATGTTCAGATGATAGAATAAGAATATTCTTAGGATCAGTGAAATTTCTGAATCAAATTATGCCTACAGTGGGTTAACCCAGTATCCTGCCCTTTGTTACAGCCACTGCCTAATACAAGCAGAGAAGTCTCTTGGCTTTGGAGCAATGATGGCTGTTTTTTTATATGCTTAATATATGTGTTTTGTCCTTTCCTTTTATTTATTTGTTTTATTCTCTTAGGAAAGGGCGATCAACGTGGTTAAGTAGGCAGAAATGAAAATAGTGAGCTATTTCAGAATAGCAGAGCTATTTCAGAAGCTCCAGTTACACTTTACCCCCATTTTGCCTGGCAAGGCAGGAGTATCTTTTGAAGAGGAAAACCTCACCAATGGCTTGTAGAATAAATTGGGGGAAGAAAGATCCTTGGTCCCTGCCAACCTCAACAAACTGGAATATTATTGAAATATGGAACTTTGCCTTTTTTACAGAATAAGCTTGACATCCAGATCTGAACACCAAACCTACCAGAACTCCCCTTAGCCCACAGAGATCCTTATATTATAAAAATAGAATCACATTTCAGGCTTGAGTATGTTACACAGCAACAGTTCCTGTTGAGAGCATCTCTCGGCATCCAGCTCAGTGATTTAAAAAGAGAAATCCTATGTAGTCCTGATTAATGGAAAGGCCTAGATACACGGGTGGATCTGGAAAGCATCTCATGATATTTGACAGGGAAGATTCTTTTATTCTGAAGGGATTTGATCATTGTTTATGAAATGATGTGACTAACACAGCGTCACTTCAAATGCACTGTTATTTTTATACTAGCACTACAGCTGGTCTAATAATTTGGATAATACATTTATTTTGGCAATAAAGCCTCCAATTTATTAAGATTTCTTATCAACATGTTCATTTATCAATATTCCTTATGAGGATTCTTATCAATATTTTTCCATATTTGCTTTCCTTCAAACATTCCTCAGAATTAAAGTTGCATTCTACTTGTATTAATGCAAAACAAAAGGAGTTGATTGATTTGAAATGGTGACATCATTCTACTCCAGCCTGTGAAGGTTTACACTTGGCTTAAATTTAAGCATAAGAGGAGCCCCTCTGCCTTCAAGGAGAGCATTTCTACGTTAGCATTTGCCTATTTAGGATATAGGTAGAGCCAATACAACGTTCATCTCCACACGTAGAGATGGATGTGGAATTTGTGTGAGCTTACATATGTGCTCCCGTTGTTCCCATGCTCATTTCTATCTCTTCTCTTCTACATTACTTCCCTCTGTTTTCACCAAATAGTGTTCATTGCAATAGAGGAGCAAAGCACAGGAGGATTTGGGCTTCTACACTAAGAGTATATGCATATACTCAGCTTTGAGTTGTCATTAATTGTCTTGAAAGCGGTGCATTAATAGGAAAAAGCCTGTAGAAGTCTCCTCATTTGCCTCTGTTGAGTCACTTGCTGAGCCCAGCCCCTGCTTCTTCCAATGTGTAAAATTGTCACCAGAGATCACTCAGACAGAACTAGATGTAAATATACAAGCTCCACTGAAATACAGCAGAAGCTGCACAAACCCCAGCACGCTAACATCTGTCACAGCTACTTCACATGCAGATTTTCAGAAACTTGTGTTACAGCTCAGCCATCACATTTGATTATCCTGTCGCCTTGAACACCTAAAAAGATTTTGGAGGAATGTATCTATCATCTTACAGATACATAAATTCATGTATTTAGAGCGATGTGAGTGCTGCTGGTTGAGCCCTGATCTAACTCGTACTTTATCTTGGGCTAAACTTCACCCATACGAGCAAACCCAGCATTGAGAA
Source organism: Coturnix japonica (assembly GCF_054131305.1). Taxonomy (NCBI): domain Eukaryota; kingdom Metazoa; phylum Chordata; class Aves; order Galliformes; family Phasianidae; genus Coturnix; species Coturnix japonica. The sequence continues at coordinate 1,450,021 of NC_140669.1, read as the reverse complement.
CAGGACTTCTGAATGATGTTTTGTACCTCTGAATACTGAAAATGCACCTGGCTTAAAAATATCCATCAGCTGAACCAGCATGGTGCAATGCTAAGTATGGCAATCCACTGAGTGTGATGCAGGGAAGATGTGTGCAGAGCATCGCTTTCAGTGGGCACGACAGCCATCGGAAGGGTTAATGCCATTCATAACATTGCTCACATACACCCATGTCCATTTTAGCCTTTGCTTGTGCCACCCCTCTCTGTGATGATGCCATGTGTGGTTCTTCCTTGGCCTCAAAGAAATGCAGCAGCAGGGAACAGAGCTGAGATCTGGGAGCAAATAACAAGCCGTGCTCATCGGTAAAAGAAGGAAAACACATTTAGCATTTACAGTTTCTTCAGTCATCAGCTACATAAAAGGCGTTTTGAAAAAAGAAAAGTAAAAAAAAAAAAATGAAGCCTAAATGCATATTTAACCAATTGACCAGAATGGCACTGAAGGAATTTTAACATATTTTGAAGAATTGCCTAAATACATATTTACCCAATAGACTGGAACAGCTCCTTCAGAGTCTCTCTCTGGTCTCTTGGGTACGTAATACATGTTTTTAAAAACTGCCTGACTATATATTTACCCAATAGACCAGAACAGCTATTAAGTAAATAATACACATTATATAACTATGTCAGTGATTTTATTTATTTATTGTTTTGTGGCTTCTTAACAATGAAATTTGAAGTGAATGTAAAGAAGATAAAGAGGTAAATGTAGGGTATTTACTAAGATGGTAAAAGGCCATGAATGTGAAGTTAGCATATGTGTGTCACACGACAGCAAATATCTTTAGTTGCCAGTGTGCTATTGTGTGTGTTTTTAAAGTACAAGTCATTGTCAAGTACATCAGAGCCTGAGGTGCTTAATATAGAAAATAGAAGATAGAGGAGCAGTTGGGAGTTGGAAAGGTCTGGCAGGAGAGAGGGAGAGGAAAAAAAGGGAAGATATGAATCATAAATTCCGAGGAAGGACGGGTAAATCAAGCAGTTAATTTTGAGAAAGCCTAAAGATAGCACACGAAACACTGAAAATATACATTAAAAACAAAGCACGAGGAGGAAAAAAAGCCCAACATCGTAGCACATGAGACCCATGTACCCCAGTCCAGTGCGCAGAAGGACTGTGTCACTGAGTACAAGTGGTCCCCTCCACTTCATAACTATCTTAAAAGAAAATCATCAGTTCAATTTGTTGACCCTTTAAAGGGTCTGACAGGATGAGTTTTCATTCACTATCCATACATTTCTGAAAACATTCAAATAATTGCAATTGATACCATATTCTGTTATTGTGATTGTTTGTGGGTTTTTTTCCCCCCAGCAAAATAATTTACTTTTGAATATAATCTTAGTGATTTCTTTTGATTCTGGCCACAGTTGGAACAGATTTGATATCACAGAGGAATGGATCTGTCTCGATCCAACTCTGTACCCCCTTAGCACAGTGAGGGAAAAGCAGCAGCAAGTTTCAGAGAGGAATAACACTCACTTCTGCATAGAAGAAACACACTCCTGTATTTAATTTTTCTCTCCGTTTCTTTTTCAAGTTCAAAAGTTCTGAGCGAATAAGACAGTAAGGAGGGCTTCCTATACTTTGCACAGATCTCCAGGTTGGCAAAGGATGAAAAATGGCCAGGAAGTGGTGGAAAGCAGTGAAGCCAACTTTTATTACAGGCATATTTTTTCCATGCACAAAGATTCTACTTCCTGGCCGGGCCTCGTTTCTCACTGAAATCTCTCTGCCATCCATGCACATTGAAAACATCATGTTCCCTGGTTGGTCAGCAGACACAGATTTGTTGGCACCGCACACAACACAGTCTGGGTTGGGTACCTGAGGTCCCACAGTGGTGCTGGATTGATGCTCTCCCTGGCTCCAGGCGATAGTATGAAAACCCAACAGTGATGAGGAGCTCTGGGGCACTTTTCCTTTATTTCTGCTTCAGCTTTGATAGCCAGGCCCATAAAAGAAGTTCATAACACCACCGCGACTCATCAGTTCAGTATCACTGGCGGTGCAGTCAGCAAGAGGTTTTTGGCTATTTCGCTATTTTACCTCATTAAACCCTTAACTACATCAGCCAAAGCTCACCTCTTCATTTATTTAATGAGCTACTGAGTGTTATTAATAACATAACCCTGGACAGCAAGAGGCAGCTCTCAGCCAGGAGCATGTTGGCCGTGCTGACCCTGTGGCTTTCCCAGAGGACTGAGACCCTTCTTGTGCTTCATTCCACCACTGCAGGCTGCCTGGTTTGACCACACGTCCCCCTGCACATCCCCCATGTGTAGCATTTCCCCCTCCCGCACACGAGCATCTTGTTGGGAAGGGACAAACAAAGGATACTGACAATACAGGCCAAAGATCCAAACCCACCATAGAGCCCATTATCTCATGTTATATTTGCCACTAAACAAACATCAGATAAGTTTTTTACTTATTACCAAATTCATCCAGGCTTTGACTCAGCAGCTGATGGGTGTAAGTGTCTACATCCAGTTACTATCCCTGTACTTTACAGCTCTCATTTCCTGAGTGCTGCTAAGTGAGAATCTGCTGTGCTAGAGACAGTAACATGAAGGTAGCATCACAGTGCATCTGTCGTCTCTGTAAAGTTTAGAATAAACACATATTTACATCCACGTCTCACTATTTGTTCTTCAAATCAGGCATTACTTTTGTTGCATCATTTCCAAACTCACTATTCACTATTTAGCAGCCTTCCTGCAAGACACAAAATCCATTGTGCAAGAATTCCTTGCAGGCTGCAGGAGTGTAAAAGTAGACAGTGTTTCCTTCAAAAAAAAAAATGGAATCATCTTTCGCAGATGTAGATGTGTGCTTGTTATGCCAAGATGAGACAGATGTGGCTCTATTCACTCAGGGACAGGTGCGGAGGAAGAAGAGATAAAACATTTGTAGTAAGTGTAAGCAACTGCATGGCTGTTGTTAAATAAATAAACATTCTGCCAATTATTTTTTTTTAAAGGAAAGTTTATTTGCTTATATATAGTTTTTTTTTTCCCCAGAATGTTTATTTTAAGCTGCGACTTAGCTGTGATTTATTCAGATTTCCTGCATTGATTTAGATTTATAATATGCGTTCTATATAGAAACATCTGTTTGTATGTAACGGGGGGAAGGTGCCTTGGCACACTTGAAGTGCACATATGCACATGCATGCACGTAGCTGGTGTGTAGAAGATGGACATAGAGCTGCATGCACGAAGGTGAAGAGTGGGAAAATATCTTCATTAATTTAATGAGGCTTCGTGCATGTGTGCAAAGGGCTGGGAAAGAGAAGAGAAGCAGATGCTGGTGTCGTCTCCTGTGGATTAATCCAGTTCAAACTCTGGATTGTAGGACTGAAGTTGGTAACTGTTGAAGAGCCTCACTGGCCTTTGACCAGATGGACATTAACAGGACAGCTCTGTGCAGGGTGTTCCTCACTTAACCCATGGGAAATGTGTGAAATGGTTTAGAGCATGTGAAAGAGCTTGAAACTGGATAAAAGTTGGCTCCTGATATCAGAGCCCAGGAGTGGCTGGGGAAGGTCTGCGGGCAGAGTGCTGGGGCTCAGGCTTGGGCTCAACAGAGAGAGGAGGGACTCAGCTGTTGATAGACTTGTTAAATATATTGCTGCTTAAATTTACTGATTGCTTGGTAGGTTTTTGGTTGTTGTTTGTTTGTTTTTCGGTTGGTTCTTTTTTTGTGTGTGTTTTCATTGATGCTGTTATTTCTTACTGGCCTTCAGTCCAGCTCTCTGCCCATTTGCCATGGAAAGAGCTGAACTGAAACGCATTTGGCAGCACTGTGACATCCTCATCCAAACAAGGTGGGAAGGAATTGCAGCAAACTCCACAGCAAAAAGCAAAAGCCACCTTAAAGTTGTAATGATGGGCAGCCCACATGGCAGACTTGTCATCCTCATACATGGGTGTAGACAGCAAATGCTACATTTCCCTTGGAGAATCCTATATTTTCCTCATCTGAATGTTGGGACTAGATGATGTTTGCTGGTCCCTTCAAATGCAAGCCATTCTAGCATTCTGTGATCTTGGACAGATAAGGAGCCATCAATGAGAGTTTTGTGATGAAAGGAAGAGGCTAAAGTCAGGTCATCAGGATGGAGAGAGCCGGTGGGGTTGGGGAGATGTCTGTCCTGGGCTTTTACTGCATCACTTTGGAGAGCCTGGGCTCAAGCATTACCTGCAAAACTGTTCTTCAAGGTAGTGATTGCTAAGGTTTGTGTTGCCTATTTGGTGCTCAGCTTTAAGCTCGTTTGTGGCCAGGTTTGTTAGAGAGGCAGCTTGTAGCGTGCCAAGAACCTTGTTCCTCTCAGGGACAACAAGTGAGAATGAGTGCAGATGAGAAGAGAGGAGTGCCATGAAGCCTGGATGGAGCTGGATTGCTATTCTCTGAAATATTTAAGTGAGCCAGGGGAGGGAGCAGAGCGAGGATGATAGAGACGGTGATGGAAGGAGGAGTGAGGATCTGCAGCTGTGAGGAGAACCAGGAGGAGGGGGAGCGAAAGAGAAGGATGGTGTGATTTGAAAAAAGAAAAAAAAGAAAAAAACCACATTAATTATGGCTCCAAAACAGGAATCAGAGTGGGAAACAGCAGCTGGGTGAGAGAAAGAAAATGGAGAAGATGATTTCTCATTTAAAATACATTTCTTCAATCATAACACGGCAGGAAAGTGGGAATTTGCAGCTGGGCAAGGATTTGTGGTCCCTGGTCAGAGGGAAGGGAATGAGCCCTGGGCTCCAGGCAGCACTGTGTGCTCAGAGCAGGGAGAAGTGCGTGGGGTGGGCAGGGCAAAACACGCCTGTGTCCCACTTCCATGCAGTACAACTACAAAAGGATTTGTTTCTGTGTCAGAGCAGGGAGCAGGAAGCACATCTGTAAGTAAAGTAAAGTGACTTTACAATTTCTACAGGCTTGTCAGTTTAAAGGTTTCTTCTTTCTTTCTTTTCTTTTTTTTTTTTTTTCCTCCTTATTTCTCAGCAAGAGGGGCCAAAAGAAAAACAGCAAGTTTGTCACCACGTGAGGTTTTTTTATCCTAGCTGTTATAGCTTGACCAATGAATCCAGCTTAACAAAAATATTTCCCTTTGTAGGATGAACATTCAAAGACTTCACTGGGCTGTGTCCAAATGTGAGACACTACTTTGTTTGAATGCCAAGGATTGTACCAAAAAGAAACCCACTCAGTTAACAGAGGGCATAATATTAAATGTCGTGAAGTCTTGAGGAGCAGCGTTCACATACTGCTCAGTGAGACTCAGTGACATCTCTCTTGTTGCATATTTCCATCACCGCGTGTGTGGGTCTTCCATGTATGTCAACAGGAGTAAGGGAAAGAAGACATTGTGTTTGCTCCGCTGGGGAGCTGGACGTGCAAAGTCTGTTGCAGTGATACTATTACTTCCTGTACATTTATATTTTCTACACCCAAGCACTGATTTGCTCCTTATTTAAGCAGCATTTTCTTGATAAATTAAAAAAGCAGCAATAGCCATTACTGCAGGCTATATACAGCCTCTAATATCACTTAAGCATATTACAGAATATAATATCTGGTACTTAACGACTAACTTGCATATGAAAGCTCACATAATGTCTCATAAAACCCTTAAAATGGCTTCAGTTTAAGAGTCTCTTTAAAAAAAAAACACCTTCAGGGAATATTGTAAATGAAGTAGCACTCCAGACTTAGAAGGGAAAAAAAAATCACACACTTGCAGAAATTTTTAATATAAATTGAACACATTAAAAATTAATTTTGCATGACCATTTCGCATTGCAGTGCCAATGCATAGTTAAGATAAGGCCTTAACTCTTCTTTGTTTAAAGTAACACGGAAATGTGTCTTTCTCTTCATTATCTGTACGTAATTATAGTTTTCATTAATCAGAAATTGGAACCCCATCCTCTTTAATGACAGCCCTGGCTGGAGATCAATGAGACCCTACCTGTTTCACTGAGGAAACTTGGTGTAAACTTTTAGAGAGCTCATTAAAGAAAGGCATGACCTTACAATTAGATATGGCTGTGCAGAGCTGCGTGCGTGTTTATGTCTTGTGTTAGTCAGGGAGGAGAATCTGGTTTGTTGGTCTGTTTTATGACACTTTGCTCACAGAAAACTTGTAGATTCTCCAGTGACGTCAATCGTCATCTTTGTAGACTCGTCTGACATAAGTGCTGGCATTAAAGATGCTATACCAAGAAACGGTTTGAAGATAGATATTACACTTCAGAGGGAAAGATACACAGAGGAGACCTTTGTCAATTTTCCTCTTCTTCTGCAGTTTTTTGGTTGCAGTCATGGCTAGGGTTATATGGCAAGGTGTTCCCTTGCCAGATGTGCTGAGCTCTGTGCTCCGTACAGATGGTGACTGCTCTTAAGGGCTGAGAAACATGTCAGTCTTTGAGATGTCACTATGTCACAGCAGGCAACAGAACATTCCCTAGTTGGACGTGGTTGTGTGTTTTGCTTCTTTTAGTATTCAGAACGTATGATGACTTATTCCTTTCTTACGTTATTTACCTGTAGGACTTAAGTTTATAACCATAGTCTTAAAGTTCGTTATGTGCTATAAACACTTCTTTAAAATATTATACAGTTATAATTCCTGACATTCATCTATGTCAGGGATTAAAATCTTTGTGAATGTTCATTAATTCCATTGGAGATGTAGGAGCAAAATAATTTGCAGTATGGATTGCATCACTCCTATGGCTTCACCAACCCTATGGTTTCTTGGTCAATAGTGCCTTGTTTATACTTCTCCGTCCCCGGTCAAATCTTTGGTCTCATGATGTGTTTTATTATGCCTGTGGCTTTCTGAGGATGAGAACCTACGAGGTAGAGCAATATGGCTGGTGGGCCACCCTCAGCACACTTCATAGCTACGTGGTCCATCATCTGGGACACAGGGTGCTGAAAGGTTTTAATTGACCCCTTCATCAAAAATACCCATCTACTCTCAGGGCTGATTTCAGGTTGGGTGTGCATGTATCTGCAGTCACAGACATACATGGCAGAAGGTTCAATGCGAAAACTGTCACATTGTTCTTTATGGGAAAGATTCTTTCTACTGCAACACTGCAAGAGAATAAAAAGAAATTATCTTTCACTGCAAGTCAATTTGTGGGACGTAATGGCACAATTTAGAAAGGAATATTGCAGACAGTAAGACCACTTGGATTAGAAGTCTTGAATCAGTTTGCAGGGCTATATATTTCTATAGCGCTGTGTTTTGTTGTGTGGGGAATTTAATAAGAGATGTAAATCTAAAAACTGTGATGGTATTGCCATAAAATATAAAAGATTCATGTATTATAAATAGATACGATAAATAAATTATTTATGTGAACGTATATCTGTGTGTGATTGTGTGTGTGTAGGCACACATTCACTTTTCTTTTTGAACTAATTAGTGGTGAAGTCATCTATTGTGCATTGCCCTATGACCTGTGCAAGAGCTTTAATGGCATTTCCTGCAAAGAGCTGAAGGTAGAGTCTGCTTTGTGCTGAGCTACGGCAGCTCCAACTCACTCAGGTGGGGAATAGCACAAGCCATGAGCAGAGCAAAGCTATCAGCACCAGCCAGGCAGCCCTGAGCCCCAGGCATGACACGGGGTGTTGCATTGGCTCCTTACATCACTATTTTAGCAATCTGCTGCATGTTCCTCTGCATCTTTCAGCAGCAGCCGCACCATGACAAGATTTTTGCTGCTCTGATTGACAATGTACCACACGGTGTGCCAGCTCCCCAAGAGCACGTGCGCTGCTCATTAGGACTAAGCCACAGAAACTATCTGGTAGGCACTTAAGACTATAGATTTCTCCTTGGTAACCTGTTCATCTAAAGATATCCAGCTATACAGCCTCCTATTTTTAGGATGGGTGGTACTCATCTAAATAAAGGCACAAGCAAAACAAAATTGGAGGAGGGCTCTAGAACATTAGAGAGGAAAAAAAAAAATCCTATGTGACTTCAGTTATGTTATTAACTTTTCCACTTTTGCTGCAGAAGTTGTTTCTGTCAATATTTTACTTTAGCTGTGCTGAATGGGAGGAAGGAGCAGGGTCCAAGCAGATGGCTGTCAGCAAACTGATGACGGCAGTTGAGAATTAGTGTCCAAATACAGTATTTAAAACTTGCTACAGTACATAGTTTCCTGCGTACGCATGCCAAAATAAATCTGGTTTGGAGAACCTTTCGGGATCTTTCTTTTATTTTTATTTGGAGCTTATTCTATTAAGAACAACGAAGCGGCAGCACACCTTCACCTTGCGGGAGGGTGACTCCATCAGATATTAGATACAGAACCAGACTAACCAGAAAGCCCTCCAAAGCGTATCTTCGCTCCTGCTATTGTCTATCGAAGTATCTCTAAGTGTTAACATGAATGAGCAACAGCATTAATTTGTGCCCTCTTCCCCCCCCCCCCCTTATTCGCCCCCCCCCCATCCACAGGCACTGTAAAAACCCCTCCTTGTGCCTGTTGCTTTTTTACCTCCTCTGGGCAGCCCTCACATAGTAAGAGATGGGAACCATCATTCTAGGAATATCTGACTTTAAATTACCAGGATGCTGAGCAGAAAAGTTCCCCCGAGCACCTGAAGCACCTCCGCTTTTAGAGGCTATTTTGGCTTTGGGTCTGCGTGTGACTAATATGTTGTTGTAGATACCTGGTTGCAGTGAGGTCAGAGCAGGGGCAAGCTGTCTCTTCTGCAGTGAATTAGAGGCTTACATTCATTATCTTCCAATACCTCATTAAAACAGCTTTAATGTGGCAAACATTTGATGGTAGACAAAAGCTTTAATCTTGCGAATATCAAACACACCTGTGTTACATTTCCTCTTGCGAGCAGTTAGCAGAAACAGGTTAACAAGCTATTTTAACTCCTTAATCTGCTGAATTTGTGTGGAAACCAGACTTTCACCAGTCACCTGAGTTTGAACTCAGGGAGAAAAAAAAAACAGCCCGCTAACACCCCTAATTTATCAAGCTCTTTTTTCAAACTCTGACTGCTCTAGACACTTTTAATCATCTGTTTAATTTTGCACCTTTTTTTTTATCCTGATATATTATATGCAGGTTATACTTAAGGCCCAGATTTGCCCTATTTTTCTTCCTCATCTGACCTAGATTCAAATTTACACACTGTGAAATAGCTAATAAATCCCCATTAAGGTTGTAAAAGGTGAAGGTTCAACCAATGTGCAAGTCATCAAGTTCTAATGTAAAACTGAATGAGCCTTGATATTAGCAGCAGCCTCAAAAAGTGAGGCTGAAAGGCTCTACAGGTTTCCAGCTATTTTTTTATGGGAGGCCATGCTTAAATCACCTAATCCGAGACAGCTCTGCTAAGCCCATACAACAACAGGGACAACAACAGACCTCAATAACAGCAAGGAAAAAATAACAGCCTTCCCCAAACATGGGATGCTGGTGATTTTAATTTGTACCACCAACACACTTTATTTTCCAGGCATTCCATATATTTTACTGCAAGTAAATACAGTTCAATAAATATTTCCTAATAAATGCTACAACCTCTAAACACAAACATTCATGCAAAGCCCTCGTAAAACTTTCCTGTATCTCTCCATGTTTCTGAAGCCGAGGTGTTTTTAGTTTGGAGGCTCAGAAAAGTACTTTGTCCGCCCAACTTGAGAGCGTTTTCTTTCTTCTTAGCCATAGAAAGTATTACAATGATTTACAGAGACACGCTGAAAGTAAATTATGTTGTAAACGCCTGTCCCCCGGGTCGACAAAGAATCACAGGGAAAAAATGCAAAAAGTTTGAAATTCCCAACAGCAAAGGTTGACAGGAAAATATGGTGTTGTTTTTCTATGAGTAAAAGTAACTTTTATGTTGTGTTTTCCCATGAGAAATTATAAACTTTCAAAGGAATTTTAGTCTCTTGTATGCACACATAAGAGCAATTTATCTGGTACTGCCCCAGTGAAAACACTGTTAAGACTTTAAAGCTGTTAGAACTATGGCTGAACTTCATCTAGACTGCTACTACTTATTTGTTCTTGCTGCCTCTTCTTGTCAAAACATTTACTCAGACTTCGAAGAGTTGCAAGTTGGCAACGTGTTAATAATATTAGAATGCATTTGTGTCGGCCATGTGGCTGCAATATTTGAGTAAATTCATCACTTATTTAATGAATAATGAATTCACGAGAGTAGCTATGGAGACGTAGAACCATATGTAGTAAATTAAATGGGAACTTGTCAACGTACAGTAACGGCGAATGTCACCAAAGTAGTTTTGTCTGTTTTATAGCAGCGGTGATGCACTTAAGTTGAGATTGGTGTGTGTACTTTTCTTACTACGTAGAGTTCAGTCACGTTCTTTCACACCTAAGTTGTAATAGTGATTTCCAACAGGTGTGACAACAAAGTGAGAATTTACACAAGTTTTTCTTTACTTGCAAAGGTGGAAGAATTTCAAGATATTGTTAATTATTTGCAGGCTGAATATTTAAAAGACGGTTAGAGAACAAAAGAAAGAGGTGAATGGACGTCACTCACATCAGTTCTCAGCTGCCCTAGAACATGGTGGAAACTCCAGGCACTGAGGATGTCTTCCAAGACAACCAACAGGGAAAAAGCAGGCCTTAAAAATAGCAGCATCTCTGAAAAGAAGGAAGTTAATAGGAAACTGGGAAAATAGGGTGGTGAATAATTTCAGAAAGCTGGGCCCACATTTCTGTTTGTATTCAGAGCTGTGAGCAGCTTTTTGGACATCACGTCAGGTCTCACACTTGTGTGCCCTGTTTGCGATGTTCAGTGGTTAGCAGTACATCTAAGAGTTAAAGGGAGTTTCCAGGTGGGGAGTTTAGGAAGGATCAAAGCTTGGCTGATCTTTAGCTTCCAAGCCTGACAGTACCCAAAGATTTTAAAGAATCCATATTTCTAGGCTCCATGAACAAAACGGTGAGAGGAAAAACAATGTGAAACAAGACTGTGTTGATGTTTCAAGCCATAAAGAGTTCCAATATTGTCTCTTTTCAGGCATAAGACTCTCCAAAAAGTAGTTCCTAAAGAGCTAGTTTGTTCTACCAAGCCCAGCGAGACTGCTGTCGTGACTGTAGTATCCACCCACTGCCCCTCTGTGCACATGAACCCAGAGCTCATCATCCTAAAGACACAAGTCAAGCAACAGATCTGTTTTACAAACTTAGCTCCTGGGATCTCCCTCCTAAGATTCACTACAATGTAATTTCAGGATCCCATGTCACACCTACCAAACTTTCCCTTTATTTTTTCAGCTGTTGAGTTGTGTTACATCTCCTCGTGTCACGTCACGTTGAATAGCATTACTGCCTTCAGAAATGACTGGATAAAGCATGACTTAATGTGTTTTGAATGATGTGACACTATGTGACATATGTCATAAAATCATTGTCACTCATCAAAAAAAAGTGACAGATTAAATTCAAACAAAGCTTACTATATACTTTTAGTGGCTACCCAATCAAGTAAAAAACAAGTATTTCAAATTGTGAGCCAAAAGCGTGGGAGTGTGACTCATTTTCGGTCAGTCCTTATACACTTAACTTGTTGTTTTACATTTCTTCCACATTTCTTCACAGTGTTTTATCCATTCAGTGGAGAGGAAGCTTGTCTAGTCCGTTTATATTATTCAAATATTGTTCATATTTGTCAGTCCATTATTTCTAAAAAGGTTTTGTAGCCGTTTCCATGAATCATCTCCATTTACCTTATCTTTCCCGAGGCCTTTGAGTTATTACTGTGTTATGGAAGTAGCAATGTTATGGAAAAGGTTGAATTTGTCATGTTGCAACGCAGCAAACTGAACTATCAAGGAAAAGGAAAGAATGTTCTGTAACTCTACATCTGACAAATACAATATCTATTAAAAAATACCATACTAGTTTATTTTCACCCTACAGATCCACTCATTGAATATTTCTCATAAGAAATGAGAGAGGAGGGAGAAAATTAAAAGTAGCTTTGCAAATAAATTGTTTCATCTTCAGACTAAACCAGCACCAGTATGGGAATAAGCCCAAACAGCATTTCAGGACTGGAGCTGGGACAACTGGCAATACCCAGCAAGTAGTACCAATATATTAAAATTGCAATGTTTGCAGAGTCAAAGACTGAAGTTTTCCAGAGGGGAAAGGCAGCATCATACAGTGAAGGGCTGTTAAAGATGGCGTGGGTGCCATCCACCATTGAGATCACATAAGGGAACCTTGAAATGTCATAAAATTCCACTTTGACCTGTTGTCACTACTGTGGGTTGTATAGAAAATTAACACATTTAATTAACTGCCTGACCAAAGCAGCTGTTACCTTACATAAAACCTTGAACACTGATGCCCAGCATATCCCACTAGGTGTTTGAATGTGCCAGTGGTGTAAGGCTGTTTGTATTTTCTATGGAATGACACAGCACGATTCTTTCCTTTCACCACATTCAAGAGCCCAGTGATGCTCCAGCCCAAACTGTTTAATAATGCTGTTGTTTAGCCAACACGATACACCACACATCAAAACATGCCTGGGCCAAACCAGCTTCTTTAGCTGCTTTTGTTCTACAAGTGTTCCTGCTGCCTTGATAGTGGATACATTCCGCTTGTGATTCCCACCACTGGTAAAAGAAGTACTGTTTTACTTATATGCAATTTCTGTCATTTATGGCATATGATTACTTGCCATACATTATTAAAAATTACCTTGGCTGCAGAATTTCAAGTTAAAAGTAAACTATCCACGTCAGAGGCAACTTTAAGTTCAGTTCTTTGTTCTAGTTATTTTCATAACAGTATTCATCCTGTGCATGCAACATCCATTTTTACACATCATCTTTTGATACTCGCAAGTACTTTTCCACTATACATCTCTACACGTATAGATATATTGATTTACATATATGTATATGAAAAAGTGTTTCACCAAAGGTGTAATGATGAAGGATCAGCATGATAGAAAGGTGCTACAAAGGAAGAAAATTGCTCACCTGTATCAGAAGATTCCAGGTTCACAGAGAAAAACTCCACCAGGGAGGGATCTCCAATAAGAGAGCCTTCTTCAGTGGCAGTCAGCCCTTACATGGGGTCTGAAAGAGGTGCAGCCAGGGTACAGCCCATCCACTCAAACAGCTGAATTGCCTTCACCTGTGCTCCCAGGGCTGACCAGGTCCTTTCCCCAGCTGCTTGATCAGTGGTTCAGGCCGTGACTCAACAGTTCCCATACACCTTTCTATGCTGTGATAGCCACAATGAGTTTTAGCAAGCTAAGAGTGTACAATGCACACAGAAGAGGACAGTTTCTCAGCCAGAAAGAAACTGGCACAGCCTCACCAATTTCAACAGAAATATTCAGGCTTAATATGCAGCCATTAAATAATATCTAACTTGCATACAGCATTTTCTTCTACAGGTTTCAAATCATCGCAAGAGAAATAGACCCCAGTCCTGCAAACACTTATGTTTGCGTAACTGTGCATAGGGGAATAATCCCATTAAATCAATGGGATTACTCGTGTGCATAAAGTTAAGCATGTGTGTAAGTGCTTGCTGGAGCTGGGCCTGAGAGAAATGACAGGGTTTTTGAGCCACTCATGCAGCGGGTGTGAATGCTCCTATTCTGGTTGTGTAGCTTCAAACACTCCTCTCAAAGTCAAGTGGTATTTGTAAGGAGAAAAAATTGCCCTTTTTTCCATCAACTCAGGACATTTTAAGAATCTGCAAACAATCCATTGTCATAACACAAGCACAGCTTGCAAAGAGGTCTCAATAAAGCTGAACAAACCAGTTTCAGGCTGAATTCACTGACAATTTGGGTGCCTACAAGGTCTTATGACGTATCCCTTCGTATTTGCAAGTTTATACAAACAGACTTGAATCTAAAGGTCGTCAACCATATGCAGATGTGAATAATGTTTTAGTTCTTGATAATCTTGATAGTCAAGTGGAAGTATAATTGAAAACTAAAAGAAGCAAACCAATAGAAATAGCAATTATGAAATAAGGACCAAAAAAGAAAAGCCATCCTGTTTGTACATACAGAGAAACCAATTCAGCCTAAGTCAGGGGGCACAAAAGATCGCTGTGTAGGCAGGAGATAACTGAGTCAGAAATATTTTGGGAAAAGATGGTAGAAAATGCAATGCTGTGCCTAAAGAGTCCTGTTACCCATCCAGGGAACAGCTAAGGACTTAGGAACAGAAACTGAGAGAACTTCTTATCTAATCTACAGTTTGTCTTTCAAAGAATGGTTTGGGTTGGAAGGGCCTTCAGAGGTCATCTAGTTCCAATCACCTGCCTCAGTTCTCTACCAGAATTTAAACACTTCAGTTCTTAGGGCTGGTCAGAGGTGGATAAAACCAAGCAAGGGTGTATCTGCACATCATATTCATAGATACAGCCCCATAACTGTTACATATTAGGTGAGTATCCCCCAGAGATCAAGAACTGGTTATTGAAACTGGAGAAATTCGATTTATTCTTTCACCATTTTGTTTATTGGATAAACCAGTGATTTATAATACGTTGACTCAGACCCTCGTGCTGCAGATTGGACCCTTGAAAACAGCCAGGCTTTGAAATAAACATGCAAATAGTAATACATAAATTATTAGCATTACGTATCAAATACAAGCATACACAAAATAGCAAATATGGGTAAGTGACGGTATAAAGCATAGGGACTAGAACCAGCCTGACCCCTTTATAATACAGAAATAAAAGTAGAAAGTTGTGTGTGGTCTTCCTCTGATGCCATAGTCAGGATTTTTATTGCAAACACCTTTCTTCAAACACCCATTTAACATGCATCCATCTGTCAGGCGATGTTTTCCACGGCAGTGTTAATGTGCGTGTGCCCCCTTCCACTTTGGTCGTTCACACCTTTAACTAGGGCTGGAGCCGGAATGAAATAAACAGGCTTCCACAGTTTGAGTATGAAAGGCTCAAAAACGTGAGAGACGCTCCATCAAAAAGAAGGAATAAAACAAAAAGCAAAGGACTGAGGAAGGGCAGAACACGGGTTTGAAAGGCAATGGGCTTTAAAACCTTTCTTGCAGATATCTCTTTTGGAAAGTAAGAATGATGACAGATAGCTCAGAGACACAACCCAATGAACACAACCACTGGCTGAAAGAACCCTTTGCCCAGCTCACAACCAGATGCTGTACCTGAGCGTGTTTAAAAGACTTCTGGTCTTAGATTGCTTGTCCAGAAAGGCTTAAAGAAGACTTCTGCATAAAAAGACTTCAGTTAGTTTTAAGAAGAGCTCCTCAAAGAATGCATCATTCTAAGCTTTATGTTTCCCTACAGCATTTTACCTTTCTTCAGAAGAAAAAAATAAATCAGTGAGATATGAAACTTGAAAAAAATAGACTATGAAAGTTAGCACCTTAATGAAATATTAAAAATGCATCAGGAATACAGTTCTGGCATTAAAAATAAACAATAACATTTCTTCCTAGTTACGGTTCACTTCAATCCTTTAAAAATTAATTATTACCTCTTTAAATATTTGATTAAATTAGATTTGGGTGGGTTATCGCTATCCACAAAACACACGTTGTTGTGTATAAATTTGCTTCCTTCAGTTCCTGACATGTACGGGCGTGTTGTATGGCTGTGTGATTATTAGAAAACTAAATCCAACGACTCTGCTTTGGCAGTTTGCAGAACACAGACTACAAAGTACGTACTGAATCCTGTCACTTCAGATGAAAACGCAGTATTATGTTAGAAATCTCTAATAAAAGAGGAAAAGTAAAGCAGTGAAATGACATTATACTTGGGACTTTAACACCGTATCTTATCATGTTGGTATATCGCACGTGGCATAAAAGGCCACATTATTTTTAATAATGGTTAATTAGGATTTGGGCATAATAGCCTAGAAATCATAAGAAACTGCTACATGCATAAAGCCTATTCTGCTCTCAACGCGTGAGGATTTAGACCTATGTAGATAGCAAGGAGAGAATAAACCCTCTAGCATGTCCTAGGAGAGGTAAGACAATTATTTTTTCAAGTATTTTGATAAAAGCAAATTAGTATGTCTGACTGGATAAATAAGAAATGCTGTTGGGTGACTGCAGTGGCTGATGTGGAGTTATAAAATATTAAGTGGAACACTTGTATTGTAAAGGTAGTCTGTAATGATAATAACAACAATAGATCTTTCTTTTCTCTCCTTTCACCCATAGTTTTAAACAGAGATTCAGGGCTGTTGGGATGCTGGCTTGGCAGTCCAGTTCCCCTTTATGACCAAACAACCAAACAATAGCAAGAGGTTTCTCAATCATTTTCCTTTTTCCCTATTGGAGGAGAGGATTTTAGAATTAAGAGAAAGATTGTCAGTCCTTGGCCTCCATACCAGTATTGCTAACAGGAAAACACAGAGGGAAGGGCTTTTCTTGGCACTGGGAATATGGATGCGTACCAGCAAAGAGCAGTGTTGCGACTATGTTCAGTCTGGCTGGACCAGAGAGGAGGCAGCAGGGATTTTGGTCCTAAGAATCCCTAACTAAGTTTAAACACGTGATTAGGGGATGAAAAAGGACTCAGTGCGACATGATAAAACCTCAGTAACACACATTTTACTTACTAATCTTACTTTTATAAAGATAAATTATGTATAAGCTTCATTGTAGGAGGTTTAGGTTGGATCTTAGGAGGATGTTTTTCACCCAGAGGGTGGTGACGCACTGGAACAGGTTGCCCAAGGAGGCTGTGGATGCCCCATCCCTGCAGGCATTCAAGGCCAGGCTGGATGTGGCTCTGGGCAGCCTGGGCTGCTGGTTGGTGACCCTGCACACAGCAGGGGGTTGGAGCTGGGTGAGCACTGTGGGCCTTTGCAACACAGGCCATTCTGTAATTCAAAATGGAAACAGCCAAAAAGATCAGCTGTTTTTAGAAAGATCAGCTGAAGCAAAACTTTACCTGAGACCAGAAGTTCTTTCTGTTTTGTGCTTCCTCCAGAGAGAAATCACTGAGCTATAGAACCAAATAGAAAACAAGAATGTTTGTCTTTGGGGAATGCAAATTCTTTTTTCAACTACATTGAGAATATTCAACTTAATCCTTGTGAAGTCAACATTTAAAAAAATAATAATAAAAAATTCTCCTTTTAAATTAATATCACAATGCCAACATCTGGCTCCTGACGTTGTACATGTCAGATGGCTGCTTTGAAATGCTAATTGATTTTGTAGTAAAAATAAAGAGTAGGTGTCTTCAGACAAGTGTTCTTGCACATCCTTCATTGAGATCCCATTGGTTATGCAGAGTTCAGACTTCAGTGTTTAAATGCCTGTTGAACTGGTACTGTGGATAGGATTTAGTGTCACAATATGCATCCTCTCATTCATTAAAATGCCCAAGTAAACATCATCTCTCCTCCTTTGCAGGAGAGTGCCTAGTCAGGATGCGTACTTAATGCCATATACATCTGATAGCAACTCAGCTTCATGCACTCCTTCAAACAGCTTTACCTTGTACTTATTTCTTCAAACTGAGATGCCTAACTTTGCAGAAAAACTGAGCTTTTGGCATGAAATGCACCCATCTATCCAAGCAGCACAGTCTTCTCAGCCTAAAATAGAACTAGAGTGGACTGAAGAGGCTGCGCAAGGCATTCATCTGCCCTTGGCTGTGAAGTAGAGACACCCAAATAATAACAGCAAGATCCGGAGGAATATCATCTTATCTTGTGGAGAATGAGAAAGAAAGTGCCTGGAAAACCAGCCTGCAGATTGAACTCTCTTCCTGCTTCAGAGCCATCCTTGGGTGCTTCAGCTCAACAGCTATATACAGCTCTGAAGCACTCAGAGTCATAGGGAAGGAAGCTGGGCACAGGCAATAGCATAGGAAAAACATTATCATTATATATGTAATAATCTGAGCTTCATTTGCATACTTTGATTTTGCTGTTCGGTAAAGTTTGGTCCCTGAGGCTTTCAGTAAGGTCACTTGAGGGGCATTGGGAAGTAGCACAGAGAGGCAATAGGGAGAGCTGGCCCACGGCCAAGGAACCTGCCCCAAATTGGAAATAAGCTGTTCTTGGGTGGTTTTGGGTTTTTTTTGGGGGGGGGGGAGGGGAGAAAAAAGGGAAGAAAAAAATAAAGACAGCTTTGGATGGGAAGGCTGTTTCCACAGCCAAGAGGAATTATTTGAGTTGGCTAATGTAACACGGCCAGTTGAGCCTTTGCCTTTCATATCCTTACTTGCCTGCCTCCCTCCTCCTCGGGGCAGTCTGAAGGATGGGAAGGAACAGACAGATGTTCCTGGCCTGTGATTCTGGGATGTGAGAGCACATCCAAGAGATTTGTCACTCTCCAGAGGCACCCAGGTGGGAACTGGGACTCACTGCTGGGTCATGAGGGTCTTGCTGTCATCCTGGGAAGTTGGGCATTAAATCCCAGAGCTTTTCCAATGTTAAAATAAATGGGGAGGGGAAGGCAAGGAAAACCCCCCCAAAAAAGATTTACGTGAAGGGAAGGAAAATGTATTCATTCTCTCTCTGCCACTTCTGTTGCTTTTTGTTGCACTTAGAAAGGCAGCCTGGTCCAAAAAGAAGGAGGTGGGCTTTGGTCATTCCTCTTCTTAAGGTAAAAGAAAAGAGAAAGGAGAATTTTTAGTCAGTGGTTTTCACACAAGACCAGGATCCTGTCCTGCAAACTCAAAATGGGATGGCCAGGAAGGTCCCTATGGGATCCTGGAGTTTTAGTGGCCCAGAGTCATTGTTAAGGGAATAGTAGGCAACAAGTTAGCATCAGTTTGTGCTGGCATGGTGGGTCTTCTGCAGCCCAAGAATACTTACATCGCCATAGTAATGATGAAGATTCATTTGTAGTGATGAAAACCCCATAAATTCTGGCATGACTTATTCACTCAAACCATTCAGACCATGAAATATATAGTCAAATCACACAGTCTAATGAAAAGTAGGTTCTGGCATTATCCCACCTATCACAGAACTGTCCTCAGACTGGAAATAAAAGCTCACAGCATTCTGCTCCTCAAGTGTCTGCACCATTACTAAGGAAAAGGAAATGAATTGTTTAGTTATGGTGATGTCAAAGCTACAGGTCACTCACAAAGAGATTTCTTTCCAATTTTTAGGGGACGATGCAAAGTTGAATGTCAGAAGTGCCCGGGAACCATCAGCAAATGTAAGTAGCTGCAAAACACCAACATGGCTGACATTAAAGGCTCAGAATAGAGCAGATTCCGATTTTTTTTCCCTGCACCTTTCCTCTCTTCCTGCTGTCATGTGAAGCAAGCCCCCAGCCTGAACACATCACATAATTCCTCTTTGGTTCTCTTATTGCAGCTCATATGTCCTTCATTCTCACACTATATTTAAAATCACTACATAATACAGTTCTTGTAGGAACACTTTTACTCCCCTGTATTCATCCCAGAGAAGGAGGAATGTTTTAATGAGACTTTTTCTTCTTGCAATACTCATTCTCATGCCCTTTTCCCTCTGCAGTGACAGTCAGTCTTCCTCTGATCTACTAAAAACAAAGAATAAATGATAACACACTGCTGTTGCCACTATATTTCCTCGTCACGGATATATTTATTTCCTTCATAGAGGTGTTTTACCTTTGGACCTCTTTTTCAAATAAAGTGGCCCGCTATCAGCAAGTTATATTCAAGAAAAAAACACAGTTAAGACATCAGATCTTAAAGTTACCGGTTTTCCATAGGACTGCCAAAATGATATTTCATTATATGTGAGCCTTACGCCATTTTAAAAACACGTGAAAAAGGTAAAAAGGTCTTTTTGTGCAATAATTCTGCACAGGTCATCCCCCATGGTGTTCAAGAGGTTTTCTGTCTTACACATTCCCAAATGAAGTTAATGTATTCACTTAAATGCTTGCTGTCCCCTCTGTCCTTCCAGCAGAATCTCCTCCTCCACTTTCCTATCACCAAATCTAATCTCAGTTATTTCTGCTTCACCTCCATCATGCAAACAAATCCAAAGCCCATCTGCAACCTCAAGTCCCCAAAACCAATGAGAACATTCTTTGTTTTAAGAATTAGAGTAGTTTACCATTTGTTTTGTCATCTATTTTTTGCATGCTTAAAGTTTAGCTCTTGTTGGGATATCGCTGGGCGCTATAATTAATTACCTTGTTTACTTTATGCAGAATTTTTCTTCTATTGGATAGTAGTAGTCAGCAATTGGAAGTGAACTCAGAGATCTAACTCCGTGTCTTCTGGAAGTGATCTAACTGTTGGATCAGTGTGTCCCTGGCACATTTGTAGAACAAATTCATATGTCGGTTTCCACAAAGTACTGGTAGTGTCTCAGCTTGCCAGCTCTTCCGTTCTCCTGCAAATGAAACAAAATTCCAACTTTAAATGCAGCCTCTGCAGCCTGTTCCAAGATTGAAATTCAAACGTGCGGATCAGAGGTCGCCTCTTTAACGCTAGTTTTGGTTAATCGAGAGCTTAAATGGACGTGCTTCTTTAGCTGCGGGTTGGTATTGTGGGAACCTGACAAAATCATACTGTTTTGAACACGTTCCGATGTGCCGGCAATGTTTTGAGAAGTATTGATCTCTTGTGGGTTCCATAATTTAAACACCTTCTGGATCAGGTAAACTCAACAGACTGGCACACCCAGTTGAGCCAAGTTTTCATGCTTTATATCTTATAAACCGAATAAAGAGAAAAAAATAAACCCACAAAAATGTTCAAAAGCCCCACATTCACTGCTGCAGTGCCTGCAGAAACTTCACCAAACACGGTGGAACGGCAGATCTCTTTTAATCAAGCCCTTGATCTGCATCCTGTAAAAGGTTTCGCATTTTGACCCATCAGAAAGCCCTGCCCCAACAGGGCTGAGATACTTCACAGTATATTATAAATAATACTTTTAAAACTCAAAGAAATTAGGTCTCTGAGCATTTTGTTTTGTTTTGTGTTTTTTTTTTTCCTGAAAAGTTTTACTCTATTTATGAAAATTTAAATATGCCTCTCGAGAACCAAAACCGTCACAGCAAAGAAAACAGCAGGACCAGACACAAGAGCGCTTGTATTCTGAGCACAAAGACATCTGAAAAGAAGACAGCCTGACATTTGCCCCATTTTAGGTGAACAAAAATACATAAATAAATTACTAAATAGGCTTATTACAGAGTCATTCTGCTTTTTCATATACCTACAGCGAAAATGAATCATATTTTAATGCAGGAAAACCAGGTGACAACATATTTGAATTCTGTATAAGATAATGAGCTGTATTTTCATTTGAGATGTGTCAAAATAAAATACCACTGGGAGAAAGTGTGTCTTACTGAATCCTTTATAATAGGCAACATAACCAGCAATGTGTGAAACCAGAGAAATTCAAAACCGCATACTAAGAATCACCTTTAAAAGGTGGCAAGAATCTTTTAATGCTTTCCAGCTCTTTTCTTTTTTGGGGGGGATAGGCCACAGAGAGGAGAACCCTCACAGAGATTTTGGGGTCCTCTATGGGAACAGTTCTTCCATGGCAGATATTGGTATTTTTGTTAATGAAATGCCCATCTGATGGTACGGACCCTGAGCTGAGATATCTGGGGCTTGGACTGTGCAACAAACAGACAGACCTTGAAAATTGCTCTAGTAAAACCAACAATTTTCTTTTTCTCCTTTTAGTTATTTCAATCCCTGCCGAGTCTGTATGGAAAAAAAAAAAAAAAAAAAAAAAGACAAAAAGGGTTATTTATTTATTTATTTTCCCTGTGTATGAAAATGTAAATGAATGAAACACAAACATGTCTCACTGCTCTTCCCAAGGTGCATAAATGACCATCATATGTCACTCCAAATGGAAAAGTCCTAGGGTCATATAAAGTCATACAATGGCTTGGGTTGAGAAAACCTTCATGATCATCCAGTTCCAGCCTCTGCCTTGGGAGGGACACCTCCCACCAGACCAGACTGCTCAGGGGCCCAACCAACCTGGCCCCAATCTCCTCCAGGTATAGGGCACCCTAAGCTTCTCTGGGCTGCCTATGCCAAGGCTTTGCTATCCTCCGAGTATAGAATTTCCTCCTTACACCTGATCTAAAATTACCTTCTCTCAAGTTTAAAACCATTACCCCTTACAGAATGATTCCACATTTCTTATAAACCCCCTGTAAGTACCGAAAGCGTTCCTTCTCATTTGACATGAGTCTGTTTAGAGCAAAGAAAAAGGGCAGGGAATTGGACACGGACACAGACCGTACTGCCTTGCAGCATTGCACTGCCCTCCCTCAGTGGCTCCATGCAACCTCGCATCATGTTAGAGATGTTCCATCACCCTCCTGCACTGCTCAGCTCCCTCCAAACTCAGATGGGTGACAGATGCTTTCTCCCCTCCACCCCACTTTTTCCAACAGGATAAAAATAAGTGATTTAAAGGAGTCTTTCTCTTGTACCCAACCAGCTAGCCCTGCCTAATATTTGCAGTCTAAATATTCGCCATATGTGGCAGTGGAATACAAGTTTGTGGGCTTTTTTTTTGCTTTTTTTTTTTAAATAGAAGTTAATCCAGCTTTGAGCTGGATTAATTCCCAATGAGGCTTGGGGACAGACAGCTGTTTCTCTTCTTTCGCATGGGAGTATTGCCCTCAAAAATCCACCTATATTGATCAGCTTCCCTGATGCGCACAAGTTGTGCCTATTTTTGAACTCTTGTTCACATTCAGGGACAGCACTGCAATAATCTCCACTTCTCCAAAAAAAAAAAACAAAAAAAAAACCAACAAATAATAGGAAAAAATAGTTATGACATTTGGAAATCTTTTGTTGACTATTTAGCCACGGCATAAGAAAGGCAGCAAAGCTCCCATCTCATCTGGAGGGTTGGGAAGGAGGAATATTTGCAAAGGAGACGCTGGACAGGAAAATCAGTATTAGTCTGTAGGGCAGCAGCAGAGCCAGATAAATCCTGTGCTCACTCTTAAGACTGAAATCTCACAGAAACATTTTTAAGGAAACGAGCCTTAAAGTGCTCATTTACCCTGCAGCAAGCAACAAGCATTGGTGAAAATAACAACAGGAAAGAAGAGGGGCAAAAGACTAAACCTGATGCTATTCCCAACAAGTAACTCACTTTCCAACTTGATAGTGCTAAAAATTGAGTGACTGCTCTACCAGAGTTACGCATGCTTCCATATTATTCCTCAGCCTGAATACCCCCCAAACCTTATCTTCATCCAAGCAAATGATATTTTAGCCAACAGACATGGAGGGTGTATAGCATCCAATCATCTACCTTTGCTCATCAGAGAATATTATTTCCAAAGTAAGGCTAAAAATCATACCTGAAGCTTGAACGTAGAAGCATTTGCTTGGCAAGACTTAATATTTCTCTGCTGTTTTTTACTCTCAAACAGATTATGTAAGCAAGTCAACTCATACCTAAAATGTGTCTCAGTTTGTGTTTGTTCTGCTTTTTTATTGCCACATTTGAAAATTAATAATTCAATGTTCTAATATTAGCTGTCATCTTCGCTGTGATAAAATTAATAATTCATCAAACTGATATCAAACAAATGGCACCTTTTTATGCTGGATGAGAAACATACTTTGCTATGTTTCGCAGAGCTAAAATTCGGTGAGATTCTCCACTTTATTTCAAATGAAATCATATTTTACCTATTAGAATATCATTTTATCATCTCTGTTCACTTTATCTACAAGGAAGACTTGTAGCAGCATAGTGTGTTTGCTTTTTTTTTTTGGCAATCTGTGGGGTTTTTTTCTCCAGAAGAGCTGCAAGACAAGAACAGTGTTTTCTGACCAAGCAATTCAATCATTTATATGCCCTTTCCTTCCAATAATGTGCTCCCAGGGAAAGTATCCACCATACCTGCAGTGCTCTGGCCAGATTCCAGTTTGGGTAATTACGTTCTGCCTGTCTAAACTCTGCCTGGAGTTTCATTTGGAGGAAGCATTGTTTGCTCCCTGCCCATTGTTGTGGGCACACAGATCAGGTGCTGGGCTCATCTCTGCAGGAGCTGGCTGGGCTCCAGTCCTGGATGAATCGAGATGCAAAAGCAGAGCAGCTTGTGCTAAATTTGTACAGCGTCAGGAGATCTTTGGAGTGAGAGGTGCTGTGTAAATGGGAGGTCACCGGTGCTATCTGGGGTGCAAATGCATCCCTGCTCAGAAGCTTTATGGGGAAAAAACAACAACAAACACCATCACAAAACCAAACAGGAAAAGGTCTCTTGAAAATGTTTCACACGTATCCTGACAAGCGTTTGAAATTCATTTTGCTACAGCATGTGTCTTCCCCAAAGGGTAGATCATAGCTTAAAAGGTGTTCAGGAAAATGTCCTCAAAAGAGGGATGGCATCAGAGGCTGGAGCTTGGACAGGCCGCAGCTGACCCAGACAGAACGTTGGGTGCTGCAGAGCCCACTCCTCTGCCACACTAATCTGTCCTTGGAGTCCTGCAGCACAGGGCAGATGTGACCTGCAGGTATGGGGACAACGGGACAAATGGAAGATAGGTGTGCACCACCTCATCATGCAGTGATGGATGTTCGCAGCTTCCTAGGCTTCCTATGGAGAACACCCCCTTCTCTATCCTCACTTATGCTCTGTCCTTCCATTACATATTCAAAACTGGCCTAATCCCTTGCAGCCGAGCTGCAGCATCCCAAGGGTGCCAGTTGACACCCTCAGCAGAGGCCTGAGCCCATTCATGCTGCTACCAAGCTCCAGAAGAGCAGCTAGCTCTTGGTGGCTAAGCCATGCTTGGGGCGGCTTTTAGACATGATAAGTACCCATCAAAACAAGCAGTATGGTGACACATGAAAACACCAAATGAACTTCTAACTACAAGAATGCTGATATTATATGCTGCCAGGATGTATTGGGAACAGCTGCAAACCAACATCCAACATAATCTTCCCCCCTACATCCCATTTGGTGCAATGTTAAAATTACGGACCCCTCTTATTATCAGCTAGTACCCAGTCTTCCCACAAGTTCACATCTCCACATCCTTCCACTCTTTCTCCATGTCTGCATTGCAATATTGCATTACTTAGATCACATTACACATTTGCTTCGCTCCCCATCCTGCTGCTTTTGGCACTTCTGCATGCTGCCGTTACTCACCTGCCTCCTCCCAACACCGTAATCGAGCTCCTGTGACCAACTTTTTTCTCACTTCATCTTTCTTCCTTCTTCCTTTCGCTGCTACTCAACTATCATCTGGAAACCTGATTGGGTGGTGGGGGCTCGTGATCAGTCACTTCAGCAGCCTTAAAAGGAGAGAATTTCTAATGGAAATTGAATCCAAAAGGTTGGATTCCGTTGGGAAATCTCAAATTGACAAATTTTCTGAATGGATCTCTCCTAACCTTGCTGTATATAATATATGCATTTATTGAGCTTAATTTTTGGTTAGTATCAAAATGTATTGATCTGCAAGATAAATATTGACTTGACCTCGCTTTCTCTCAGTCTATATTTACTTCTTGAGTCAATAAGTCTAGAAACTGATCTGACAGGAGTCAATAATGGTTTAAAATTCTCAAAATAGCAGCTTTGCTGGGAGGTTGCAATTCCTTATTTTAAAGTTACTGCCTTAAGTATGTAACCACTCAGGAGAAGTTAACACTTTACTGCACATAGACACTGGGGAAACATGCAGATGCCGGGAGACCTTGAAGCGTCTTCAGGCCAACTGTGCCATTTCAGCACTGGCCAGGCTGTATTTTAAGTATTTTAATAGTGACCTACTGCAGTCCATCTTTTGCCCTGTGGATCCTAAAGATGTGAGCTTATTTCTGGAGGTTACGCCTGCATATCACTGATTGGATTTGTCAGGGCTAAACTGTCTTCAGCCTTAGGAAAATGCAAAGCTTGCTAATGGGTAAAGATTGTCATCGTGAACGTGCCCTCTCTGCCTTAATTTCTCTGCTTTGTGAGCTGGTAATTAGCCTAGAAAGATTTTTAAGAGTCAAACGGGATCATATTCTTTCAATTTCTTCTAGCATGGTCGACGTGTCTCCAGTCCATGTCTTCATCCAGATTTTTTCTCATGCCGTCTCAGTGCTCTTCTTGATTCCAAAGTCCAGTTTCCAGTTCCTGGAGTTCCTGTCAGTAACTTCATTAGTAGACAGTTTGATCGCTCCTCTTAGTTGAGTCCAGTGCTACTTTAATACCTGAGAAAATAGTGCAATTTGATGTAAGGAGAACTTTAAGCATCAGGTATCATCCCATCCATTAGATGTTTTCCACTCCATTAAAGGTAAGCCAAGGAAATAAAAGAAATTAAAGATCACCATAAAATATAAGGAAGCAACAGGGTATGTCATGCATTTTTAAGTATACTTAAGAAGTTGAAAGGGTTGAGGAGCAGAATTTGTTACAGGAAATTTTCTTTAAGACTTATTTTCCCCAGATCTTAATACAGGTAGCTTTTAGACAAGACGGTGGACAGGGTGATAGGTTCTAATTAAAGCAGTCCTATCCTAATATGCATGTATCAAAATATTTTACTGGTGGGTGAAGCAGGAAGAGAAGCACATAATATACATATAATATGCATAGGTATAACTGAATGGGAAGAGCTGAAGAGGGGAAAAGGAAGAGCAGCATTCCCACTTACACAGAGGCAAAACCCCATGCTCAGTGGGCAGAGTTCCTCAGGGCAGAGAAAAACAGCCACGCCAGAGTATTAACAAGCCAGGAATCACTGCACAAATAGTGTGAGATATTGTTTCCATTCCCTGGTCACAAGGAACCAGAGGAAGGTTCAACCATCCTGCAGCCACTCTGTCCTGCCGTTACCTTTAATGAAACACAGAGTCACAGCCACAGAGATTCCCCAGTCCTTGCACAAAAGCTCCTGTCCTGGGCTGTGCAAATAGTTAACGCAGACAGACATGGAGCAATTACAGCTGGAAATACAGAGAAGGGTGGAAAGAGATGCTCTGGCTGCCACGGTTGGGCAGCCCCGCTGCAAAAGGGGAGTGATGGTTTGCCATTCCTAGCTGGGATGAGAAGTCCTTTCTTAGAACTGAAATCTCATTCCTGGTGGAAACGGAGGGATGGATTTCTATGAAAAGAACATTCTGATTTTGAGAACCGGCGTTCTGTGATGTGAAATCACTCTGCTGAAAAGTTTTCAGCCAGCCTCAGTGATTTTAATTAAATAGCAACGGCCGTGTGTTGAAATTCGCAGTCGCTGTCCCCGTTTGCTTGTGGGTGTTGAAAAATAACCTTAAAAGAAAAAAAAAAGTTTACTCTTTACTCAGCAACTTGAACAGCTTTCAACTAATTCTGTAGTTGGGAGGAATGCTCGCAAAGACAGAAATTTTCTTGCCTGAGATCATCAGAGCCCCGAGCTGAAGCAATTGTGCAACTGAGAAAAGTATTCGGCCTTATTTCACAAGAATTATTTACTCTTTATACTATTAATTCACACCTATGAGGGAAAAAAAAAAAAAAAAGAAAAAGAAAAAAAAAAAACAACCCACAAAGGGCTCAGAGAAACTCTCTGTCTCCCCTGATAACTTCAAGATGCTTGTCTGAGCCAGGGCCTCAATTTCTCCAGTGAGAAGTGGAGAGTGCTCATCCAAAACCATTTAACCCAACAGTCCTCAATTTGTGCCTCTGTACCTGTGTGGAGAGATGCTCACATAGGGGAGAAACTGCTTTTCCTTTTCCATGTTCTTTCTAACAACCAAAAAGCAGCTCGCAGCCTTCCTCTTTTGTGTGAGTGAAAACAGCCCCTTTTTTATTAGCGATATTTTTTTAAATATTAGAAAAAGGGACAATATGCTAAAAATATGCAGCGAACAAATATCATCTGTACAGACTGGAAGAGAACCTTCATAAATTAACCTTATTAGTGCATTACTGTAAGTGAATGCCAAAAAAGCTCCTAATTTGCATTAAGATAGATTTTTCAGGTTGGCTGCATGATTTAATTAAAGAAAAGATTAAGAATCATTAAACAAGCTGCTCTACCTTGCAATAACAGAATTCATATCTGATTCAGGTTAACGAAAACACAGATGGTGATTCAGTAACTGTTGAGTTGCTGTAACAGAATGAAAATGATCCCATTAGTTCTCTGGAAATGTGAGGGAATTTGAAAATTAGCATGCAGATACATTGTATGGTGCTAGACAGCTTGGTCTGCTTGGATCATCACTGATTACTCTTTGTTTGGGTTGGCAACACTGAACTTAATAAATGAAAAAATGTTCCAGTATACCACAGTTGGAAACTGTTCAAGGTTGAAATAGGTGTGCAGACTTTCAAGAAGAGAGAGTTAAGTAAACAAATGTCAATCAATTTGGGGCTGGCAATGTTTTTTCCTTCCAGAATGTCTGTTCTTGAGAAGCAAGTGTCATCAAAATTGAAATCCTTTCCTTGATGCATATGTTCGTGTGGTATTTATTATTACAAAGGTATTTTAAATGCATATCGTTCATTGACAAAGGAACATCTACGGCGTTGTGACGCTAAAAGAGGAGAAGAGCTCAGAGAAGAACGGATCAGGTTATGAGTATTATTGATGAGGAAGTCAAACTGTTGCCACAAAAAAAGGTAATAACAGAAGGAGATGTAAAAAATAGGTAGAAACCCTTCTAAATATTTCAGCGAATTCAGTAAGGCACATAAAATGATCACTGTCAGCCCATCTGGGGAAGCAGCGCCTAGGCAAGTGCAGGAGTCATTTCACTCAGCACAAGACATTTTCGAAGCACTCTCACAGAGATAACTGCATTATGTAGTTTATAATACCTGAATCACAGCAACCTTACGACTCCGAGCATGAGATTCTGATGACGGATCTTGCTGAGAACAGTGCACACTGCGTTTCCCAATATGTACAGCCACTCATTTTGCTGCATTACTGATAGCTAAACAGGAGTGTGTCTTGTCTTTCCCAGAGGTTTCTTTTTTTTTTCCCCCTTTTCTTTTTGACTTCTTAATTTTATTGCGAGTGACTTCAAGGCCAAAAGGTTGTGGGTAGGGTGTTACAACAGAAAAAGGAGGTTGTAACACTCAGACTTTTAGGTTAAAATGTTCTCTGCTTATCACGTGTTAAGATCTTTCAGAAATGATGTAATGCACCAGGGACTGTAGTGCTACATTTGCAAACCACCTTCTTTTTCTTTTTAATCATTAATTGACATCATATAATAATGTCCAGCTCGCTACTCCCAAAGTGATGGCAATTAATCTTGTGGAAAAAAAAATAAAATAAAATAAAATAAAATAAATAAGTAAATGACATTTCTAGCTTTTAGCATGGAAAGGTCATAAACAGGTTGTCTTGGGTTTGACTGGATTATAACCATCTGATCAAACTTTTCGTTCTTAAGCGTTTTTTCTCTTTTTACATCACCTTGTTGTTTTTTAACACTCGCATTTTTCAGGACTATATAACACAGATATCCTCAGCAACTTGGCAGTGTTTGAAAGCACGTGTTATTACGAACGAGCGTGTCTTAGTCACAGAGGAAACCTTTTCTGTTCTTCCATGCCCAGTACTTTTTAAAATGGCTTTAGAAACTGTTTGCTATGTCATATACTGAAAAACATCTTTCTTTTTTTTTAAATTAATTCTCTCATTTCAGAGTCATAGCATGGTCTCAAACAAGGAAAATCACGGGGAAAACAAGCATTAAATATGTTCTCAGTAGTCCAGCTTGTCCTATAGGAGCTATGTGTTCTGCTTCCGTACTGATCGTACTGCTTGGATTTTTCATCTGCTTGCAGCTCCAGCTCCTTACTTGGCTCTCTGAGCAAGAATGAGAAAGAGAAGGACTGTGAATTGTGCAGAGTCTGCCTAGTGAAACTGTACAGTCGAGGAAGATAATGCTGTGCACGCCAAGGCAGTGTTGGTCAAAAACGATTGGATTGCTGACTAAAGAGAATAGATCAGGATATGAACTGCCAGATATCGAATGATCTCAGGATATTTTGGTAGTTGCTGCTGCAAAATCAAGCAGACCTTTTAAATATTCCATGTTATTTCCATGAAAGCCAGACAGAGCAGAAGAGGGTATTTGGTTCGGTATTTGATTTATGTTAGTGCATTTTTGTTTGGATGAGAACTGTGAGAACCCGGTGGTTTTGGTTCATGGGAGATCTGGCGCATCACTTTTCTGGTTTTGATTCAAGCGGGTTCACATCCCCCGAGTTTCACTTTGACTTTTGGAGTTTGAGCAAATCCAACAATTTCAAAACAAAACCCTGATGGAACCACTAGCTTTCACATGGTTTCCACCCAAAACTGTCAACTTTGCCCCCTCCACAAATGGAAGATCATATTCAAAGAAATATGCTTTCCAAATTGCATTAACAGAAGTTATTTTTAAGTCAAGAGAGAGGAAGATGACCCAAATTCTTCAGATTTCTCCACAACACAGGGCCCAAAAGTCCAAATGACCTTCTCAAAAATCCAAATTGCAATGAAGGTATTCATGCACGTGGAAAATATCATCCTAAGGATTTGAGTTTTCTTTCTTGAGAAAACACAAATACATCACCCCTACCTCTACCATTAATTTGCATGGGGCGTTTCAACTGTGGGTTAAGCACAGCAGACTTTCTGGACACAGCTTTGGCCAGAAGATGCCATTCCCCTAAAAGAAGGTTTTCTCACATTCTGTGGGGTCATCTAGGATGGAAGCTTCAGCAGAGACATTTGGATGCTTGACAGGACCTTCTTGTAAATGATGTGTCCTTGGCCAGTACAAGAAAACCTCCCAAGTGAATATATCACAGAAAATCAGGCATACAGTTCTGGCCCTTGTTAAGAAAAATAGATAATGAAAAGCAGAGAAACCTCTGAAGATTCAGAAATAACTTTCATAAATATCCTCAAAGGAGATGATTATATATTCCAAATCAAATACCTCAGAGACATAGAGACATACGTATTCCAGTAGGCTCCCTTTCTAAAGGTATTATTCGCCATTTTCAATTTATGCTTCCACTAAATCTTATTTATCATCATGCTTTTCTCAGCTGATTAAACCCAGATAACAGTAACTTCTTTTTTTTTTTTTTTTTTTCAATGCTGGATTTACACACGCCTTCAAAAATATGTAATACTTTTCTACTGAATGTTTATTATGGACATCAATTAACTTGCAGTTCTTTGGTGTAAAGTAATGGCATTGCATTTACTTTTCTCTCTCGCTCCGAGTCTCCCATTTGCTTTTTCCCTCCTGCTTTTGGCAGATTTGACTTGGTATCTTTAGGGTGTTTGGTACTTCTAAGCAAGAAATTACAGAGCCCAGCAGCTTTAACCAGGTTAACGCTGCACATCTCACACTGGACAGAGCTGACATTTCACAGGAGGCTGGAATGTTCTCCATTATCTCTGTGGAAGCACTTTGTAAACCTGGATGGGATCCAGTTAAGGAGCCAAAAACAGCACTGTGGAAATTACCTGTTCAGTCGAGTCTATAAAAAGTGAGTCACAGATAACATAAGCTAAAGCCAATAATTACTTCAAATAATCCATGACCATATACTGTAAGTTGAAAACGGAATAACTTAGAATAATGAGGACATATTAACGTGAGTCAATAACAAAAGTCATAGAAATATTTGTCCGAAAAATGATCAGCTTTTGATCCTGGAGGCAGCCTGATTCCCCACATGTCTGGGACCTTGGGCATGGCAAACAGCATGCAACTTTACACCACATCCTGGAACACCCTCGGGAGCAAACTGTAGGACCCTGAGAAGCTCCCAGCAGCACCACGCAGCACTTCTGGATCAGAGCTCAGTGTGTGTTCCCATGACACTCAAAGCAGGCAAAAGAGGCCCCTTTTCCCAAGTTTGTAAACAGAATGCAGCTTACTTCAAGCAAAAACGGTGAGAAAATTTCAGAGGATTATTTCAAGCATCACGCCTTGTCGCTTGTGGGATCTGGGAAAGTAACTGTGTTGCAATAAAACGGACCATAGGCTCTTTATGAAACAGGATGAAATGTTTATACTTGACTATTATGGTGATGGCTGTTATTGAAAACAAAGAATGAAAGAAAGCAAAAATAGATAAACATATTAATTATGTGTCAAACCACAGGATACCTCTAAGGACACTGTGATGGGAAGATTCAAATGCTGCAGCTAACTGCTTATTTTCAGTGTATTACATTTTGGGCTTTTATATTAATCTTTAGGGAGAAATGAATTTCAGAATTAGTATTTGATGTGGTGACCTTCTGAATTTCCTCCTTATGTTTAAAGTGAGGGTGATATCCATCCAGCAGAGAAACGAGGTGGTGACAACACACACTATCCTCACTTACAGGAAACCCCCACGCTTAGGTGGGCACTGGGAACGAGTGTCCCTATGTCTAACCTGCACTGGAAGTTACAGGGCTACGGTATTTCCCTGCCTTCATACCCTACTGAGAGAATTTTAAATTCACTCTGCTCATTCCCTGTAATTTTTCTCACTGGCCCAATAAAAAGCATCATTTTCTGTTTTTCAGAATCAAAATTCAGAGGCAGAAATGCAGCCACATTAGAAGGGCAGAAATACCTTTTAGAGTCCGTGTTCCAGCGTATAGAAGACCACCAATTAAAGCCGCTCTCTGCTCAAGCTGGCGCTTCTGTTTTAATTGCACCCTCCTGTCACCTTGTGTATTATTTTAATTTTTCCAGCCCATGTGAAGGTTTCAGAGCTCCCCAAATGAAACTGGGGCTGTCAAGTGATGTGATGCTGCGTCACCGCGTAGCTGATGGCCAAGAGCCAGCTCTGCCAGCGCTCTGCTTTGTACTGTCCGGGGGAGAGAGCTGATTCTTCAGCAGCGTCTAATCAGTTTAAAACAAATCTGGAAGATGTTACTAGAAGACGAGATGAGATCCAGACCACAGCAGCCTGCGCATACAAAGAAGTGAAGGATTTCTTCTGAGAATAAAATTAAAGAGGTGGAAAGAACACTTGGCAGTTTCAACACAATTATGACTGAGAATAAGAAGGAGTGTACTACTGGTTGAGGAAATGGGACTACTGGTACCTTGAGAAAGTACACGGAGATATCAAGATCTCAGATCTGGTCAGCACTGGAAAATTTCCCATAAATTCATCAGCTCCTGGTTAATTCTTGAAAAGAAACCAAGGCTAAAAAAGTTGCAAGGTAAAGATGACACATTTATCTAATAAATCACAGGAGGTATTAAAACAATGCACACTTTAAATTTGTGTAACGTCTTCCATCTGAGTTCCTCAAAAGACTTCAGAAGCTGTGTGCTTTCTGCCCCATCACAGATAACACAAAGGTCCCCATTCATCATAGCACCACCTTGTCTAGAAACCTCACAGAAGCCTGGATCACGCAGACATACTCACAAATGAGCAACTCCAGAGGTTTTCTTCGGGCTGGTTTTCTGGAAAAGTTCATTTCCTTTGGACACCTTGCAGTAAAGGTGTGACACAAAGAAATGATGGCAGAAAACCAAATAGTTTCCTGCCTGCAGGCACCTGACCTGGCTCAGAGATCAGTATCCGATGTAACATGACCAAGACCCATGTTTTTAGTTCCTATAGGAATTGACTGAGAGAGCAAGCATGAAACATAAGTACCTAGAGGGGAATGGAAATAGGAAAGTGGCAGAGGAGCTGCTGGCACCTCTCACTGTTATGGGAAGAGGTGAGAGAAGGAAACATCTCTGGAGACACATTTCCCAAACATAAAGACTTAAAGCAGAAAACAGAAAGCTACTTTCCATTTGAAACAATCACAGGTACGTTCTTTTCATCAGCTACTACCAGGAGGGGAAAAAAAAGAGTTGTAGATCCATAGGAAAAGCTTCCACCTTCAGCACGCTGTAATTATGAGACCACATTTATTCTCTGCTTGTGACAGGGAAGAACAACATCTCCAAGCAGAAAGGAAATGCTTAAATGCTTTCCTTGTTGTGGGGGTAGAGCACCAGGATGTATCCTTCCTCCTAATGAGAAAAAACCACCTCTGCAGACATTTTTCAGCATTTCACCCCATCATTTGCTTTCTCTTGGAGATCTCTTCCCATATATCCTTCACTTTATTATTAGCCACATTGTTGATCACATGGGCAGTGGCTCAAGTGAGTGAAAGGGAGCAGAGTTTATCCCTCAGCCTGCAGGGCTGCATCTATTAAAGCTTGCCAACTTCAGTTGAGCAAAACGTGGTGAAACATTCTTTCACCTTACATGGGAATTAACCCAAGATCTGAGCCGAGAGAAATTCTCCCACTTCTCTGTAAAATTCTGTAATTCATCTCTTTCACTTTCCATGAGGATTTTTCTCACGGTCTGTGAAGCAGGTCAGATTACCTTAGATATTCTGTCAGTAGCTGAGCGGATCGGGTATTATAAGCTCTAATTTATGGTCTCCTGTAACATACTGTATTATAAAATACTGAAAGATTACAGATCCACTTCAGTTAAACCCTTAAATGTCTGCTTGCTTAGCCAAGCGTGGCCACGGAGGCTTTTAGTCCTGCAGGGA
This sequence comes from Coturnix japonica, assembly GCF_054131305.1. NCBI lineage: Eukaryota > Metazoa > Chordata > Aves > Galliformes > Phasianidae > Coturnix > Coturnix japonica. The sequence goes on along the minus strand of NC_140669.1, from coordinate 1,415,476 downwards.
CCCTGGGCTGACATCTCCTGAGAAGCACAGGGCACAGAGCTTAAGCTATCCCCATCCACCCACTGAGGACCTGAGGCACGCTGTGCTGTTTTGGACTCTTGGACTTTTCACCTTCTCCTGTTCTACCCTGCACTGCACACTCAAGCCCACTTCACCAACCCTGATGACTACAAGATCCAAAATATGAAGGTTCTATACCTGCAGTACTAAATATCAGTGTCCTTGTATCACTGCACAGCCTTTCTTTAGCACGGGGCACTGCAGTTTGTGTTAAGAATTGCTTATTGCAGCATGCTCTATGAATTTCTTTCGGCCTCTTGTCTTCATCCATTCCTACTTTCACAGTATTCATCTCATTCTTCATCTCCCCTTTTACCCTTTACTCATTTAACTGTCCCATCAAGGACAATGGGCAGGACATGGCTGTTAGGAAGATCTGAAAGTTTTTGTCCCCTTCTATTTTCTGCACTGCTCACTTTCAGCAGCATTGTAGGCTGCTCACCACATTACCACGGCATGGCTGCCAGCCTCTGCCACTACTTTGGTCTGTGCCTGTCCAAGGCGCAGGATATGGCCCCTCAGGTATAAAACACCCTCCAGCAGCTTTGTTTCAAGCACAGCATCAAATCAGCTGTGAGTCCCGGAAGCTGCTGTAGTGGCCGCAGTGGGAGTGGGAGAAGAGGACAAAGTGCCAAATCTCCCCTGGGAAGCGCACATGGAGAGCTCAGCTCTGTTCTCAGCAGAATCTTCCCATAATAGCATCTGACACCATCAGTGACACTAATTACTGAGGAAGCAAGGGGGGAGCAGGCACATGCTGGGGCAGGAGAACCCTTGTCTGCTCTCTTCTGTTCCCACCTCAAAATGGCTCTGGCTGAAGGCACGAGGCCACTCCAGCTGCAGGCTTACCTTGGGAAGGAGCAGAGAGGATGCTCCAAGCTTGGCTGCGTCTCTTCCTTTGGATTAACACATCTTCATCATCTCTGGGAGGTGATCTCAAAGAGCAACATGGCAAGGAGCTGTTGGATTCTGCATGCAGTTCCTTGTGTGACGACCAGCCTGCAAATAAAGACCTGAGTCTGTAGCATCTTCTACCAGCACCAAACATACAACTGCACAAAAATCCTTTTCATAATCAGGAGGAAAAAAAGAGAGAGGAAAAAAATAGAAAAAAACAGCCCAAATTCTTAAAACATATTCAGACTCAGCTGGAATTCAGACCAAGAGATGGACTAGCTCTTACTTATCCCTGAGGCACATTCACCCCTCCATATAATTAAGCTCTTGGGCTGTTTTGTTAGTGTTGAGAAGCAGGCTTTGCCAAAAGTCATCTGGCTTTCTCGCTTAAAACAGTGACAGGTTTTTTTCCTCTCCTTGCTAAAGAAACCTTTCAATTTCATCGCTTGTGAGATTTAGGTATAATTTCTTTTTTTTTCTTCCACCTTTCACAGTGTTATTTCCTACCCACAGAATTACACAAAAATGGTCATCAGTGCTCCTGCTGAGAAGACCAGCCGCATTGCAGGGAATAACTTTAATATTTATAAAAAAATAAAGACCATACTTCTTTTAAAGATCTTGCTCTAAACAAACTGAATTATTCATGCACGGAATTGTACAGCATTAGAACACCTGTTTTCAATCATGCATAATGTAAAATCACTCATTACCTCACAAGAGCCTCTACATCTCCAGCAATCAAATAGCATTGAAACAGCGGAACAGGTGCTTGGCAGGTGGATGCAAACAGATGTTTTGGGCTCGCTTGTCTTTTCTAGTACAGGTGTGGTGATCGTGTTTTTAGCAGCATAATTGCTATTTAAATAGGTGATATTTAATTCTTACGTGCTTTAATATTTATTTTTGCATCTTCAATTCCTTTTTCCACTCTGTGAACAGTGTAGGCTCCAGGCAGCCCATGAGATGTACAAAGGCTCCGAGCTGTGAGGTGGGGTGATGGCGCTGCATCACACTTACTCTGACTTTCAGCCCACGGGTCCCTGCCCACAACACGTTGTCCCCTCCCTGCAAAATTTGTGCTTAACCACTGCAAGCACCACCTCACTCTCAGCTATGTGACAGTGGACAGGGGCCAAGGTACGTTTCCTGAAGGAAAACTGAATGGTGGGTATAGGAAACAGAATAAATAAAAAGATTTCTTTTCAGGCAGTGAACCAACAGTGATCCAAAAGCACTTTGGTGCAGAATCATTCAAGCAGTCATTACTAGTTGGCCAAAACAGACACATTCCCAGTAGACAGTGAACCAACAGTGGCCCGAGAGTACTTTGTTTCAGTGTCATTCAAGCACTGATTACTAGTTGGCCCAAACAGATACATTCCTAGACTTACATTGAATTTCACCAGTGTCAAATCATTACATACATCTTTAAACTTGACAGCCTGTCTAATGGTTTCAGCCAATGGTGGATAAGCCATGGGGAGAGTTCATTACACTACCAAGTCACCCATACCTGTGCCTGCTTCTTGTGGTCCAACATCTTAGGGATGTAAAGATAAATATCAGATGCAGTGAGCTGCATCAGTGCTTCATGCAGGTGGGCTAATTGCAGAACAGGTTTTCATGGCTAGCATACAGTGCTAATCCATATGTAGGGTGTAAACAACTGACAAATGGTGTAGCATGGACCTGAGCAGTAACATTTTTGGCCTAAAACATGCCACCATAAGATTAGCTCTGATAACACCTACAGAGCATTACTACAAGAGTCGTTTCTTCCTTCTGTTAACTTGGATTCCTAAATAAATGGGGAGAGAGAAATTGTTAGTCAGAGCTTCTGTAGTTCTTCCTCTCCTCCTTGTGCTCTAGCTGACTGAAGAGAGCAATGAGCAATCTGATACTGCTACTAGAGATGCTCCCTCTTAGGCAGTCTGATATGCTGGAAGCACAAACACATATAAAGCAATCATGTATGTACATGTTTAAGATACTAAATATGATCATAACTGTGGTCACAGAATATGGCCAGCATCAGTTCATATGCCAGCACAAAGAAAACAATCTACACAGCCAAACAAATTCAATAATTTCACCTCTGTATACCTAAATAATAAACTTGATTGTATTTTTCAGCATCAGATATCTCACTTTTTTCTTTGAATATAAGCATCTTATTATTTCCAAGCAAAAATAGCAAAAGAACATGGAAAATTAGGGGATTTATTCTGGTTTTACCTCTCAGAAACAGGTGCTCAGATGCTGGAGTAATAAACAGGACCAGTTAATGAATCTGTCTTGAACCAAGTATGACAGAATTTAAATGACACAATTACCTTAACAAGTAGGATACCAAGGCCGATAACTATGCCCATATTTGTATGTGGATCTATGCACATACAGCTCACACTTGCATGGATAAGAAGTACATCTAGCATTAATTTATGTGTTTATTCATGTGTAGCTTTTCAAGTATGTAGAAACCAGAGGGAAAAATATCTACTAGGACTGGACAGCTTTACCTATTCATCCTGAGCACACGCATTGCCACAGGAACTCCTCCAGGAGCAGCAGGTGCTTGCAGTGAGCCTTCACACCAACATCTCCTGGGCTCCTCTGGTTCAGGCTCCAGAAATCCTCTCTTCAGCAAACGTCCTGAGAGACTATGATTCCTCTTTTTCTGGGTCAGAAATATGTGATTTCTAATGGAACAGAAGTTACTCTAAGTGAAAGAACGGCAAAGAGAAAACAAGGTTTGAATCAGTGGACACGGGATGAAATGAAAGCTCAACAAATGCTCCCCAGACTCCACTTGGGAATCATTTCTGACCGTTTCTTTGGTAAGAAATGTAAACACGTTTCACATAACAGGTCCACCAGCTCTTTTCTTTGACCTCCCACCCAGCCCCAGGTACTGGAGCTCATCCTCATCCCAGGATGAGCGTGTTTTGAACCTTTCCACAAAGGGCTGTTTGATGTGGAGTGCTGCCTTCAGGAAACGGAGCCGCCCTCGTCCTCACTGTAAGAACTTTTGACCACTTTTCGCTGCAGGACCATTTCCCACAACCTCATCTCCATGACTGGGCTTCAAAGGATGCTGTGCTGCTCTTCCTTTTAACATCCTCACCAGCCACACTGCTTGGATTGGGAGGGGGAGCTTCCCTTTTCTTTTTCCCTGCATTATCTTTCAGTTCATGCCTCGTGTTTTGTTTCTGTCTCAGCTGATGGCAGAGGCTGCATGGATTGGTCTCTCCAGGATGCTCCTGATCAATTTTCTTCTCACGTGAATTATAAATTATTAACAGCTTCCAGGCACACTGAACCAATTCAGTCCCCAAAAGCTTCCTCACCAAATTTTACCCCCATTTTGCAAAAATTCCTCACAAATGAATAAATACCTTCAAGCTTTTCCCCCCCAAAAAACATTAATAGAGATATAAAATGAAGGTGGGATCAGCTTGGGCAGGCATAGAAGTCTGGAGCTGCTGTCAGAAGATACTCTAGCTGGGGTTACATGATTTTTTCATCTGTAATTTTAGATACTGGGAGCTGTGGGGAGCTCAGGCAGCATCTGGGAGAGGTGTAACTTTCTATGCACGCACTGCTGGACCCCATGCACTCAAATCCCCATTGCTTGAAGGAGCAACGCGTTTGCAAACCTCGGTGGTCTCTTGCCCCATGCTCCCAACTCCATGCACAAGGTATCAGCTTTGTAGTGAGATGCATCAAGCCCTGCAGATTTCCCACATTGCAACACCATCACTCCCCTACAGCATGTGGGGAAAAGAAATCCTGTGATCTGTGTAACCATTTAGATATGGCCTGTATTCCTGAAACAGTTTCCTGTTCACAGAGAGCAAATCTGCACACAAGATACAGCAAAATTTGGGCAACTTCCCGGTATTGATTCTCCCCATTCACATGGATTCTGCACCTCTCTGAATATGGGTTCCCCGCATGGACCAAACCTGGCATTGCAAACAGGTATCCCAGTTACCAGGTTTGCATGTGCACGCCTATGCGATTAAAATATATGTACACAAAATGGAAGGAGGCACCGAATACTGTGCCCAGCACAAGCCCTGCAGCACGAGCTCGGTGGGTTTTCACCCAGCAGCTCCGCTTTCAGCCGACAGCTGCAGATCCCAGGTGGTCTGACATTTGAGATAGGGCTGCAGGGAGAGTGGAAGGTGTTTGAGAGAGAAGGGGGCTGTGAACAGCACCGAGCCCTCATCCAGATGGAACCGTTCACCAAATAACCTGAGATACTCTATTACCGTCCATATGTCTCCCAGGTCTCCAAAGGCCATACTCCATTGATTTATTAGAAATCTGCCTTTTTTTTCAGCGTGGGTTCTTTCCAAAACAGAGTATAATGTAGGATTTAGTATCATCTGAAATGCTCTTTCTTAAAAATGAGTTCTTCACTTTGGAAATGCTTCACCAGATGAGAAAGTAAATATTTTGGGATGGGAGCCCTCTCCTCACGTACCCTTTTAACAAGTCTCTTCCTGCCACAGCAAAGGATAAAACATTTTCTAGGGCATTTCAGTGATAAATAAATGACTGAAGGCACAGCACCGATGGAGCAAAAGCCACCATATGCATATAACCACGCTCACAGTCTGCCTTGCGCCTATTTCTTCCTTAGCAGATAAGCCTGGAAGAATTATTTTATTGTTTTAGCACTGCAAACAGTTGTTATTAGTGTATCTTATTTATAGTTGGTTCTTTGCAGCACTGTAGTAATATAGAAAAATATCAGTTATTTCATCACACTGGTGAATTTAATGAACCTGAAGGTGTGTGTTATTTTAGCACTTGCTGCAGCTCCTGTGAAAACCCAATGGTGCTAAAATCTGTAAACCTGTCACTGCTTAAGTAATAACCTTGTTAAAAGCATCTTCATTTAACTTATTTCAGCTTTTGCAGAATGCAGGTTTTATTTTATCAGTGCGGGGAATAGGTGTTTCCAACCAAACCACTTATTGTAAATATATTTAATTGTAGTTCATTAATTTATTCACAGTGTTATTGCTTTTATTTTAACACTTAGTTTAAATTAAGCGTTGTCTGGAACTGAGTTCCCATTTTCGATTTTTTTAAACAAACTCTTAATTTATATGAAATATCTTTGGTTGGAACTGTAAATTTTATCCTGCAATATGGAAAACGCTCTTTGCATTCATTAATATCCCTTTTATGCTGCAAGAAATGAACTTCCTTTCTTAACGCTACAGACGGGAAAACAAAATGAGATTTTTCTTTTCTTTTAATCTCAACGCTGTGAAATTGGACTTATTTCTTCCATTTAAAAATATAGAGAAAATGAAGCATTGACAGCACACGTTCCAAACTAACAGTTGATCCCTGCAAATGCACATCGACAGTTAGTGAAATTTTGGCAATTAAAGGAAATGGGAACTCCCTGCTACTTAACATCGCTCCTCAAAAGTGAAGTGTAATTTGCACCATCACTTCTTTATAGCACCAGTGATGCTTCCTTCGTTATTGCACCGCGGCGGCGTTTGTGACAAATGATAAAAGCATCAGCTTCCCAGTAAATTTTTACAAGGTGGGCAATTATCCATCCATTAATACTCCTCCTTTTAGACCTGCTATGCTACCATGTGCTGCATGGCACACCATGCATCCCAGGGAACAAATCCTCAGTATCTCATGCTGTATCTCTTGGGCCCATTACCGAAGGCAATGGGATTGTAGTAGAAACCCAACTTTGTTGGCTGCTTTGAAATAATTACTGGAGTTACTTATCCAGAATGCTTCCATTCAATTGCCATTTTGTGGGGGAGGGAGGGGGCTGTGTTGTTCTTTTTTGTTCAGCTCTCCTACTCAATGTGGTTCTATTTCAGTGTTTATTGATATGTGCTTTTGTGTAGGGCTGTGACTAATATAAAGCAGAGCACCCCTGGTTTGCACTGCACATGAAGATGACCTGTCCATTTAAATGCTTCTAGCAGCAGAAGTTACTGGCCTAATCAGTCTTTGATTTTAGCTTGCAAACAAGTCAGAAATGTTATTTAATGTCATCCCTTCTCTAATTTTGGTATCAAAACCCCTATGAGGGATGGCAGTGCACAGTGCTAGTAACTCTGGCTGTCCTACATACACAGCAAGAGCGATGCAATAGGAGGTATCTACTCCTGACCTGGAAATTAGGGAGCAAGGATGGATGAGAAAGGCAACCCCTGAGCTGTGATTTAAGAATAAAAGTGGGATTACACCAATATCCCAGAGAAGAGGCACACTGCATGCAGTGGGGTCACTACTGAATTGTTGTTCTGGTTGCAGACCCAAAGAGTGCAAACGTGCCCCAAGAAGTGAGAAGGGGATGAGGAGAGAAGCCAAGCCGTCAGCCCTGCATCTGTCTGTTGGATTGGGATTCAGGGCAGGAGTTAGGATGCTTCACATCCCAACAGCTGCACTCTGTCTTCAGGATCTGAGAAACTGGACAAGACAACTGAAAAAGAATCCAGTTGTTTAAGCTTCGGCTAGGATTGTGTTTATATTTGTTTTGCTTGTAACCTTTCGTTTCCAGCCCTGCAACTAAAAGCCTGACCTTGCCTTGCTTAATAAACCTCATGCAGAAGCTTTATTTTGTCATATAGCCTGTTCCATGCCAAGGGGAAGATGGATGGGTGGGATCAGTGGGGCTGCAGTGCAGTAACACATCCCATGGGCACTCATCCTGCCCTGTGCTGCAGCCTGACCATTGACTGCAGTTAAAGCCATGGCACCTCCTGGCCAACACATCCTTTGCCTGTGGGTGTGCTTAAGTCCAGAGCTCCAGGGGCTTCACCACCATGACTCTGGTTTGGGGGCTCACAGCTGGCCACCATGCTCAGCTCTGCTACACTCCAGCCATATGTGTGAGGTTGGGTTATGAGATCCCACCTGCCCTGACCTAGCTGGGTTTGCTGCTAAAGAAACCTTGAGGAAAGACCTGCCAGTGCCAAGCACCCCCGTACAGATCTTCTGCACTGGAAGATGCTGCAACTCAAACTGGAAAAAGAAAAGACAAACCCAACCCAACCCAAGAGCCAGCACTGACTACAGCCACAGCTGGGAGGGAGCATGGGGAATGGCAATGATGGTATTATATGTATGAACCCTGTGTATGAAGGCAGTCCAGCTGCCAAGCTGGGAGGGGAACTTCTCTTTCTAAAAGGCAGCATAAATTGGCCTAGCAATGGGTTTAATGCACATCTACATTGTATTGACCTGAGCTACTTTATAGCTAAAGCACCACCTATTTATCTCCAGACAAAATAATTCCAGGTAGGGTTTCATGTTAATGACCTTGTCTTCACATACAAGACATTGTTCTTACAAAACCAGCTCACTGCAGTTCTGTACCCACTGCTACTACCAAACCAGAGCTATGTCAACATAATATTTATGACCATAGTGCTAAAAATGTGAGATTCAACTGAAAATTACTGAGCAGAAATCAGAATTTAGAAAGATTTCCTGTTAAACCAGAATCCCACACACTGACACAACAGTAATAGCAATTTGACCCACATAACTTCTTTTGTTCCTTAAGTTCCACTGTTGCAGACCAATTATACGTTCTTTAAAGAAATGTTATTAATTATTGAAATATTAAAAGCTGAAGTCATTGTTTTTCTCTACTTAGCATGCCTTTTAAGAGAGATTATAGAGGGAGAATCTTTTGATAGTCTTAAAATATTCACCAGTGCTAGAACAATTTAATGAAATTCACATTTATTTCAAGGATTTTTTTAATTAAATCTATTGGTTGTTGGTATCCGTAAACCCTTAAGAATAAACACCTGCAGTGTTTTATTATGTAAAAAGGTAGTTTAATTGCATCATATTTATCACAGACAAATCAAGCCCTATTCAGAAGATAATAATGACACAGTAATTGGACCAGTAATTGGTTCAGGATGATTCAATATTGTACTAATAATCATAAATACTACTGTCTCCTGCTTTGGTACAAGGCTGACACTATATTATAGATTGGATTTGGTGCAATAAATATTCGTGAACTGGGTCCAGTAGTGCCTAGGTCTTTAGTTCCAGTGTGTTAGTAAATAACAGGTATCAAATAATAATACATTCTACATAAGCAACCATTCCTCACATGTGGCATTGAGTATGTTGTGCTCTTTTCTGCATCCAAAAATGGATGGAATAAGCATCTGTACAGTAAAGAATCTCCTTGCATTAAGCATCACCATTTCCCTCGAGATGTTTCCACTCCAGGCAAACCTGGTCACACTCAGAGCCAGTTGTAAAGTAGACTCATTCAGTTTAAATCTTGCTTTCTTTGGCTTTTTGCCTGTTTGTTCCTATTTATTCTTATTCACAATGACGGCAGAAAGGGCACTCTCCAAGGGACCTAGCTCCAAACCAGTGCTGAGCATTCAGCATCAAACAAGACGTAGGAGAACAGATAACATAACTCCAAACTGATCACTTATAAACTCCACAGTAGGCCAGGGAATAAGCACGGTGCACAGAGACCAATACCACTACTGTTTCTTGGAGATTGTCTCCTTTTCATGCATGTTCAGTATTTCCTTTGTTTGGCCGCTCTGGAATACAACTACCCCATGAGAGGCATTGCGCTTGTCCCTGCTGCTGCAGCCCCTCAGGGCTCTCTATTTCCAGTATGAATGGTTTGCTCTTGGAAAACAGGATTATTTTGTGCATGAAAATACCACCTGAAAGTAGCCACAACATCCCTGGTTGCTCCTTATTACCATCTGTCACATGTCAGCTATTAGGCCTGAGCTTCTCAAACACAGATAGCCCTGAATGAAAGGACTCAGATTCATCTTTAGGCAGACAAAGAAGAAAGAGATGGTGAATTTTCAACATGCTTCTTCCCTGGCTTTCACTTGGAGCTTCCACCACAGTTCTCCAGACTGCCCTGATGTGATCCTGCTTAGTTTTGTCCCATCTTGAGTTCCCTATCACATCAATAAAAGCCCTATTCATCCCAACTGTGCAATATAAATTGTCCTACTGGTACCCAACTGTAATCTACCTTTCTTTTCTGTTTTTATTTGTATGGGTAAAGTAATATGCCAGTTTTATTATTTTCTTTCTTGCCTTGACTTGTGGAGAGGGGGAAGAAATCCAATCAATCAAACACAATACCATTATGGCAAAGGGCGGATGGTAGGAGGTGACAGTCCCGTACCAATTGCTTGTTTATGGTGCCTTGATACAGTATAACGTGGCACACAAAGCCACTCACATGCCACTTAATGATAACTGTGAAAATCACGCCTGTCACCGCCGCATTCAGGGGAGGCTTGGCGGACCTGCAGCACCGCTCCTTCGCCAGGGCTGTGAGCTTTCAGAGGGAGCCAAAAGGGAGTGGAGCCTCATTATCCCCGAAACAATGATCCTTATTCACTACACAGAGAAACTTGCTTTTCATTGACGTATTATACAGCTCGGAGCTGGAATAGAGATAACGTATCCCCTTTATCACTGGAACAAAAGATTGAGGGTCTTTGCTCCTGGTTTGGAATAATGCCCTCAGCAGCCCAAACTAGTGCGTTTTTGAGAATTTACCTTTTTTCCTTGAATTGCTTTGCATTCGAGGGATGGTGCAGCAAGGCCCAGGTACAGGCAGCAGCCAGGCTGAGTATAGGGTTGAGATTTCATCTCTCCGTCCGTCATCTCGCTCGCTGACATTGGCCCTCACAACCACAATACCTGAAGGATGGAGGAAGGGAGGGAGATGAGGAGTGCAGAAAGCCAAACAGACAACTCATGTTGCAAAAGGTACTTAGGGAAGCCTCTTAAGACTATATAGTGAAGGAGACGTGGCATAGGCACTAAGGCTGAAAGCAATCTGTACAAATGAAATGCCACGGCAGAATGGCACCAGGGGACCGGTTCACTCATAATGGAGTCAAAGTAATGGAGCCCAAACTCACCCCGAGATGGTGGCAACTCTGGGGAGGCATGCAACACCCAGTCATCCCTTCCTATTTCTTTTTTTCCTCCTCAGTGTTCCATCCCAAAGTCAGTTTTTCACTTTGCCTAAGTCTCTCTTACCTTTGCCTGGCGCAGGGAGGAGGAAAGGTGAGAAGACAGGAGAGCTATCACTGCACACAGCCAGGCAGGCAGGCAGCAGAGGTAGCAGCAGAGGTAGAGGAACAGAATGTGTTGAAAGCATCATGATCCAGTGCCAGGAAATAACAGTTAGCATATCCCTGAATGACATTTACAGGAAACCTATGTTTCCTTTTCAGGGCCATAAGCTTCAACAAACTGGTGTGTTCAGTCAGCCCTTCCCCATGTACAGTATGGATGCCACAATTTTCTCAGCATATGCTCAGCTGCGTCCTTCTGATGGCATCCATGTTGGCGCTCTTCCATCTATAGGCATGGAGGGATGTCTTCATCTTCTGCAGGAGTCTGGGGCTACTGCCAAAGGCAGGCATCCAAGCACCGCAGGCAAGGAGAGGGGAGCGTTTTGGTTCCTGAATAAGGATTAGGCTTTGCAACACCTGAGCAGTGAAAATCCTGTGGAGCCTTGGTGGCCGGAGCCAGGAGCCGCCACAGCTCTGCTGAATATTGCTGAGTCGAGCCCCATTTAACCAAGGTGAGCGTGTGCTGCAGAGCAAATTGTAGAAAATTTAGGAAACAAATGGCAAATAGGCAGCCCCATGTAACGTCCATATAAATGCCTCAGTGGCTTTGGCTCTGATACATTTCTAATGTGTAATAGATAACAATTTCATTAGCTTAACTCACTCCCAGCTCTCACCTAAGGAAAAATTGGGCCACCAATGCTCCTAGTCCTAGAGCTGATTTAGTTGTGTGGAGCCAGGAACCCTTTGATCTTTTGTTATATGCTCCTGAGGAGCCCAGTAGTGCACCATCCTGAGCAACAATACTAGTCAAATCCCTCTATAATTTGCTTTGTTTTTAACCAAAAGCAGAAAAGGGGGGGGGGGAAAAATCACCTCTCCCTTTTTTTTTTTTTTGCCCTGGAGCTTATCTACTTCTTGTCTTTTCACAGTATGGGCCAAAATATGCTCTTCTTTCTTGAGAAAGGAGGATTGCAATGACAGAAACAGGATACCCAGACTTAAGGCAGGATTTTGTCTACACGCTCCTTTATCCACTGTACGTTTATTGCACCTAATACATTTAGGAGAAGAGAATGGAATTTACTTAGATATTAAATGGCCTAAGAAATCATTCTCAACAAGGAATAAAGCATTTCCTTTATAGAAAATCACGCTATAGAATAAGCGCTTAAGTTAATTTAAAGAGAAAATTAGGAAAACAAAGGCGGAGTGCCAGAGATGTGGATAGGCACCAGCTCACACCTCTGTGAGTTAGAGATGCAGAAATCCTCCCTCCCCTCCTGCCTGGCCCATGTGCTTTGCTGAACTGAAAGGTAACCCGTATCGATCGGCTGCCATAAAAGCCCAGCAAACACAAAGCAGCCAGAGGTGATAGAGATGTGAATTAAAAGCTCTGTTATGGCTCTCCACCTGATCGGGAGAACCCTATTTAGCTCAGCCCCTGGACAGAGTTGTCTTCCACTTTTGAGCCATTTTTCTTCTCCTCTTGCTTTTTCCAAAGAAATGATGACTGTGCACGGCTAATTAACAACAAAGAGTAATTGAACTAAGACTCTAACTATCTACCTTTAAATCAAAGGAAGGAGGCAACCAATAGTAAAATTTAATCTGTCCTCTGGGGCAGGAGACAGCTTACAGGTTCAAGTCAGATAGCAAATGTAGCTAAATGGCAGTCAGAAAAGATCATGTGACTGGGGGCTAAAAACTAATTAATCTCCATAAAGCTGTAAGTGAGGTAGGTAAGATGACTTGAAATCTGATTACATTATTGCATTTAAGGAGGGAAAATGCAGCATGTATTTTTCATGTTGATTTTAACCACCTGAGCCCTTAATGACATTTTGTACCTTGAAAGAAAAACTCGTATTTCATCCATATTTAAAAAGATCTACAAAGATGCTGTTGTCAGGAGCAGAGAGTTTACAGATTTAGCCTCAATAATGGTGCAGAGTGCATTTCTAAACTTCTTTTCCCCCCTGTAAGCCAGGCGAAGATTCCAAGTTAACTATGGGAAGACACAATGCCAAGCACGAAACAAAAGCTAAAATAAGCCTTAGAGCAAGGATAATTTTACTGTATGCCCTGTTACAAGGAAAACATGCTGCATTCTAACTGACTGCTGAGGATGCATGTGCTTTGCTCCTTTGATTTGCAAACAACCTGTGATGCTAAATTCTGAATTAGTGGGAACAGAGCACTGCTTAGGATTTCTATTATTTATAACAGGCTACAAAGCAAGGAATACACAAACAAGCACCAAAATTAAGACTGCAGGCAGATGGCAGACCTCAATTCCGTGCATCCAGTCCAAATACACACTGAGCAGACCCTACCCTATGAACCTTGATGTGTACTCTTCAGCCTTCAGTCACAGCTATGGGCATAATCCTTGCCTCTTGTGTAGCAGCATCCATAGTAATGAATGGGATACACCACGCACACATACCCCAAAGACAGAGGCTTTCTCAGAGTCAATTAGGGGTTCCTGCATGGCATTAGCACCAGCACCTGAATGGAGACAGCTTTATGCAATGAAAAAGTGTACTTTTGAAATGTTTGTAATATACTTGATATATACTGCCACACAAGTATATAGCGGCAATAAATAAATAGCATTTAAGTTAACAAGCACACGTTTATAGGTATAATAATGGCATTTTGCACTAATGCAACACCTTTGATCCCAGAATTTCCAAGTCCTTTGCAAGGATTAATTAATTAAGCTTCAACACGCCCCTGCACCAGATGTTATTAAAATACTTTTATGGCTTACAAATTCCACGAAAGATGTGCTTGTATTTCATGTCATATCGTGCCTCCCATCCAAGGCAATTACTTTTCTCCTCACTTGGCTCTGTGGTGCATGGGAAATGATGCTCGCATGGGCAGCTTTCAGCCTCTTTTTTGCAGGTGGGAAAGTTCAGAGGTTCGTATCCATCCCTGCACCCCTCCCTTTAAACAGCTCCCTGTCATTTTCTCCTGCAGCCTCAGACTTTCTCTCTTCACTTGCCATGTAGCTTTTTTGCTATGACCAATCTTCCTCACACACACTGAGATTTTCCAAGTTGCTCTTTAAAGTTAAGCAGACATTTTTTCCCACATGGTGAAATTGCCGTGTGGCTGAAAAATGTTCTCCTCACACACACACACCTTTTCTCTCAGGAGCCAAATCACTACACGCCTTACATCTTCATTCCTGTTTTTGCCAGAAGCCAACATGAGTTCCAGTTCAGAACCTACTTGCAAGAGACTTAAGGTAGAGCAACTTGGCAGCCAAACTTGTTGGATGAAAATGTGTGTTTGCAAAGTCTGGCACAGATGGAGGCACCTCTTGCATGAACCCTTAGTCTCTCTGGGGAAAAGACAGCACACAGGAATTAGCTCTCAAACCTAATCCTCTGCTTATCACTCTTATCTAGAGCTGGCTATGAATCCTTCCCTGCACTCTGATTTGTAGTAAACTCCCACACAGAGCAAAGTTTGGCTTCTTAACTTACTAGACTTCAGAAATGCCAGACACTTGAATTTAATTTCTGTTGGGCAATTCTCAAGAGAAACCAACTCTCTCCTCTCTTTCTTCCTGCTTCCAGAAGTTGGCTCTCAGGTACCTGATGAGAAGGAAGAGCTCACAGTGCTGCTCTGTAAGCAGGTCAGATCAGAATTCTCTTCTCTACCTGATTTATTACTTACTGAAACTGCTTGTGTCTTCTGACCATCACTCAAACCAGACCAAAATTTGGCCAAAGAGTTCAATTTGTGGATGGCATAACTGCACATATGCACAGACAACCTCACATCAGACACATCATACCCTAGAAAACATACAAGTGCTCAGATAGTTTTAATGCTTCATTAAAAATATGCCAGCAGAGACCTTATGACGACTCTCTCTTTACCTATCTATGTTTTACTTACAAGGTAAAAGACCACATCACTTCTTTTTGCACTTATGGGACTCTTAGTGACAGGGACTCAGGTGTCACAGATGAGCTTCAAACTCTCCATCATTTTACCCCTAAGAATCAGCAACAACCAGCCCCCATCTATGTACCATTATTATCCAAATTTCTTAATACACCCGGAGATGGACCTCTTGGAGACCCAACAGCCAGAGACACAGAATGACCCTCCACAGTGCCACAGGGCTTATGTTCCCTGGCTGCATGTTTGGTCACACATTTACATCACTACCCGGGGCATTTCTACAATGCCAATGATGGTCATAGGCCTTCACCAAGCAAAGTGTTTTTCACATTTCCTTACTGATGTGATTTTTCTTTGTGGTAGCTGCCATAAGTCTTGGAATTTTCTTTATCTGAACTCTGTATTTTTTGTTATTCAGACAGCTCACAGGAGGTCAATTTTAAGCATCCTGTACTATTACTTCCTGCATGGCTTTCGTACAGCATTGTGACATACAATTTTGTGCCAGCCACATTTGGGAAATGCACTGACTGACCACCAATGAGTGGAGCCTTTTCTGTTCCTTGACAAAGTACTTTACAGCTTTCTTTTTGAAGGAAATAAGACCATTCCTTTTATAGCCAAAGGAGAGGGAATCCCCATGCCAAACTTCAGATTCCTGACATAATTTTCCACCTACTCAGCTGTAACTGTGTCCCAGCACAAGCACATTCCCACACAATTCGAGGACATTGCAGCTTTCATGGACCCCTGGAGAGCAGAACCTACCATGAGAACACATTTTCCTTAAATAAAGAGGATCTTTTAGAAACAAACAGCAATCTTACCTCTTCAGGTCGCAGATAATGCAGCTGAGTCCAGCTGGGCTGAAGAAGTATTTGTACCATACAGATGTTGATACCACAGCTAAGCGTGCTTCAATAATTAATTACGTGAAGGTACTGAACAACCAAAATGCCTTGGCTGAATTTAGGCTGCACCTGCAAGGATGTCATATAATGCCATGTAAGATGCGATAAGGCGTCATGCTTTCTATTATCTTTTTTTTTTTTCGCTTTATCCTCTTACAAATCTACAATTTCTACCCATAACTTTCAAAGCCTATAGAGATTCAAGCATTTTTAGGTAGAAATGTTGTATTGTAATCAAAGGATTGGCCCGTGGACTGGGCAGTCCTTGCTTTTAGATACTTAAGGCCAAAAACTGGATACAAATCTATCTAAAGGTTCTTTAATACGAAGGATGGCAAGGAAATTCTGGTTCAATATAAGAGTCAATTCAACTATGAATCATGATTATAGATAATTCCCAGTGTGACATGATATCATTTAATTTCCAAAAGAAACAGAGGAAGTGGCAGCACTGCCAGGTAATAATATCAAGCAAAAAAGAAAAAGAAAAGGACTTTATAACCTATTCTGTGCATAGGTCATAAATTACCAATCAGACACGTAGTTCCCATTTAATATTTTAAAGTCTTGTTATATGTACTCTTTTTCCTTGTTCATGCTTTGTCTTTACAAATACACTTGGTCATAATGAAAATAAACCTGCTGAAGTCTCTGTGGCCTGAGACAAGCTATAACACATTTCTGCACCACGGGGTGGGCTCATGGGATACCTACTGAGAAAATGCATCCCCTCTGCGCATGCCCAGACTATTAAAATGAATTGACATGTTAATGCTGACAGGAAAAGAGCACAAGAGAGCTTGCTAAATTACTGCTCAGTCAGGCACTAGGAATTCCTGAGTGGCCAACTCCTGAGCAAAACCTGCAGCAAGGAGACGAGGGGGAAAAAGGAGAGGAAGAAAGGAGAAGGGGCACGGGGGGGGGGGGGGGGGGGGGGGGGGGAAGCAGAAAAAAAGGTGAAGTGGGTGGAAAAAGAAACTTTATTGTCAAATGCAACAAACCAAACAAACACTGAGGGGTTGTCATGTTAGCAACGCACCTACTCATAAATCATATGGATTTTAATCATACCTGCCACCTCAGCTTGCTTCTCCCCTGAGAAATTGTTTTCTTTTTGCTCCCTCCTTCACTCGCTTTCAATTATCTGGAAGCTGTTTCTCGTGTTTATTTATTTATCTAAAGTTCATATACAGTATGCATGCAGAAATTTCCTCTGGGGGACCAAGCCTAGGCAGATCATACAGGGATGCGGTGGAGCGTAGCAGCTAACAGCTCAGATGAATGTACTCAGTCTCAGAAAACCTGCTTTGGACCACAGTGACAAGAGGAGGGGAGGACAGAAAGTAATTAGTGTGTGTACAATGATGGATTATGGCTTAATATTCAGGCATTTCACCTTTTGACTGTTATAGGTAGGCCTACAAGCTGACAAACAAAGTCCACATTCTTGCCAATAAGGGGGGGGGGGGAGGGAATGGAGAGAAAAAAGGAAAATAAAACACTCTTTTAAAACAAGCCACATCTTCTGTTTGGTGAGTAAATCTCAATTAGTTGTTTTATTTGTGTTTCAGACCTTTTATAGTTTTGAAAACATCATATATATGCTCGTACCCATACGAGGGGAACCTGAGGGAAAGCTGCTTGGCACGTTTCTGACAAGCTGGCATAATATTGTTTTTATGTCTCACAGCTTCTATATGTAACTTTAGTACGAAAGAGCAACTCAGTCTCTCCAATTTTAAGGAGGGAGTGAACTGCCAGTGACCTTTCCTCAGCTCTGGGAGGTGAACGTGTAGTACAGATCCATCAAGACATGAAGATCTTATAGACAACTTTAAGGAAAAAAAAAAAAGGAAAGCCATCAGGTTTTTTTTAAGCCAGACCGAAGGAAAAATAGACAAGAAGAGTCCAACAGTGAGCTGCAACTACAGGTGAAACGGTTTTAACTCAAAACTGAGTTTAGAGCAGGATTCAGACTGGAGATCCACACATATGGGTTAGGTCTACAGCAGGCTTTTTAGGGATGTTTGAATCTACATTTGCTATGGAAGGTATTGTGCAGTTCAAGGACCATCTAGACAGCTCTCTCATTTGGAGTACTTGTAGAAATTAAATGGTAAAGAGATTCAGCTGCCCATGCTTTGAGGTGAAGGGTGTGCAAAGAATTCCCAGGACCCCCAGTTCCCTTCCCAAATCCAAGGAGCCCACACTTGCATGTTCTCTGTTCCTTTGCCAACTCTGCTAAACCCAAACAGACCTTTGAGAGCAAAGGGTTTCTTGTGCACTACAGGACACCAATCTTTTTGTATAAAGAGAAGGCAAGGGCAAAGCACATCATTCAGGAGAGGATCCACACATATTTATGTTGGTGTTGTCCTTAAGTAAGCGTGTGCAGGGGACCCATACGATACAGCATAAACACCAAACAATGACCAAAACGTATCCCACTGACATAATGCTCCACAAATAATGATGTTACCGTATAACATTATTATCTGACCTGGATCATGGCCGTAGAGTGGCAAGGAGCCCATTTCCTGACCTTTGTCTCTCGGAGGTACCTAAGCCAGAACACAAAACAGGTGGTTTCTTGTGAGCAAAACTTAGTTTTGAATAACCATGTGCTTTCTGCCTGCAGCTTCTTCGACCTAAAGATCAAAGCCCTACGGCGTGTACAGTTCACTCCTCTGAAATGCCAGCTTCCTTGTTATAAATGACATGTTGCAGATTTGGTGCAACTTTTGTTTCATTTCATATTTTAATTTGCAATCTCAGATATCAAAGAAAGCTAAACTGACAAAAGACAGCTTGTAAACCTATTCAAGTGGAGTTTTCAATGGTTTACATAAATCAACCTATAATCTACTTTATTTAAATCTCCGTGTGTATAAAAGGCTGCAGTTTGTCAGAGTAAGATAAAATGCATATATTAATGAGAATATAGAGGAGTAACATGAAGCAACATTAAACAGTACACAGCACTAGGACATAAGCAGACTCAAGTCTCTGTTAGTTACCGTAAGTCTCAGTGAATCCTTGTGGTCTGGTTGGGCTCCAGCCACCAGGGAGGTGATGGTTGTTCTGAAGGACTTGTGCTGGAACAGCTGCCCAGAGAGGCTGTGGATGCCCCGTCCATCCCTGGAGGTGTTCAAGGCCAGGTTGGATGGGGCCCTGGGCAGCCTGGGCTGGTATCAATGTGGAGGTTGGTGGCCCTGCCTGCGGTGGGGGGTTGGAGCTCAATGATCCTTGAGGTCCCTTCCAACCCAACCATGCTGTGACTCTGCATCAGCACAGTGGTTGCTCACAAACCAGGTACCCAAAGCCATTTGGGATATCCTTCCAACAGACTGGTGCCTGGTTGGTGTTTTCCATATTCTCTTCCACCACTTCACTCCAAAACCAGGAATGTCACAAATCTCTGATGGTTTCATACTTCAGGACCTACAGGGGAATGTGAGTTATTCCTTTCTTTTCAGTTGCCCAAGTTTTTACAAAAGATTAATCTCCACTAAATGGTCCAAATAAACAACCTTGTGCTGTCAGCAATGCAATTGTACCGTGTAGGGCCTGTGAGAGGTAAATGGATTTAGATATAACACTAATACATTACTCGCAGTCTCATGTTACTCAGATGACAGGAATAAGTGCCAAAGTTTTGACAGATCTTAATTTAAAACAAACAAACAGATAAACAAAACAAACAAGAAATCAAACAAAATCCCTGAGCTCTTTAGTTAGCTTCACTTCCTCCCAACCTTGCAGTAATGTGAGTTTTCCTAATGCAGTTGGGGGGAAAAAAAAACGAATAGTTACCATGGAAATTGCCACAAATCTTTTTATTTCAGACTCCTCCAACAGAGGAGCATGTTTATGAAGACACACATAGAATCCACTCATAGTTTACTTTGGCAGTGATATAACTATGTCTTTTTTTTTTTTTCCCCCAAGTTTTACGAGGTGTTTCACAATAATTTGCTCCGCTCTTGTTCTCATTACAAAAGCAATATTAGAATGATAATGACTTACATGCTCTGTCATACTATACTACCCTGACCTTTTCAGTATGCTGCCTTTTGAAAGCTTGACAGGGCCACCTCTCCTGCACACGCTAACATGGCAGAGAACTGTGACCGGGGAACGGGAAGGAAAGAGAAGTGGATGACAGCATCAGACAATTTGCCAAATTCTTTTAAGCTTTAAATAACCTTTCTCTAACTCATCATTTTTTTTTTGTATTTAAGCAGATTTCCTGTCTCTCCCCAGCACTGCATGTCCCTGGAATAGCACTGGTCATTCAGTGCAATGACTTATCCGCAGTAGGTGCTCTGCAAAGCAAGAGGTCTCCACCCACGCCCTGCTGTCTGGATATCAGTTTGGCCCTCTGAATTATTCATCAGCTCAGGAATAAAATCGGAACTTGGTCCCACATGACATCTCTTTTCTCAGCATACACAACCTTTATTTTGTTGCTTCAATGGTGGTTTTTTTTGAATGTGCATCGTAGAGCCCAAGCCTGTCCCTTTAGACATGTGCTGTGCTTACTTCTGCAGGATAGGAAATTTTCTTCAGCTGCATTCCCTGCTGCAAATTCCCCTGTGAAAGATCAAGAGACTGAAGGCAGCTCCACACAACGGGGCCAACTCATTGCACAGGCATGGAGTCACCAGGGGACATGCTCACACACAGCACGTTCCTCCTGCTCCCTCACTTGTTGGAGCAGAAAGCATCAAAAAAGTGTCCCAGAAGAGAGCTATTTCAAATCTTCTGCCTCTTGTGTATGATTATTAGTGGGACAAGGCTGCATCATTCCTTCAAATGGGTATGGAAGAAGGCAGGAGTTTTTACACCACTGGAAACCATGCAATGTGGGAAATAGTCCCAGAGACCTTAGAATGGATTTGGTCGGTGGGGCTCCTTCTGGTCATCACTCTTTACCCTTACCAGCTTTGATCTGCAGTGCTGGTAGCCATCCAAACAACACTTGTGTTGCCGCTAATCTCTCTTTTTGGAATTGCTGTGGTTCAAAGGGAATCTTTTAGAATTCAGCTGACTTCCCTCAGACATTCCCTGATATACAACGCTCCCTATCTTTCTGCAGCAGAGGTGTAAATCAAGAGGTGTTCAGCCTGTAGTACCTCCATCTCACATCTGTCCTCTCCCACCACTTTCCCAAATTCACTCACAGGGTGACTAAGCAGTTAATTACCTGGGGATTCTTTGGCACAGGGGATGCTTCACTGGACAGAACCAGGTTTGCAGGAGACCCTGTCCATAAAAAACTAAGATGAGCAACGAAGATAACAAAGATACGGTGATGGCAATTAACTGGCATCTTCCTGAAACACCGGCCTCGGGCACAAGGAGTTCAAGAAAGAACTGAGTTGTCCCAGGCCTGTCTCAGGAAAGCATGCCTTCAGAATATCTTTTAATCACTATACGTGAGTTCTGAGTCAGCTAAAAGCAACACTCAGATCCAATCCGGGATGGTTTTATTTGCATAAGTCATAACATAAACAGCAAATAGGTCTGTGGGATATCACTTGACTTGTCAAAGAAAATAGATTTTTGTTTAAGGAAGCATTAAATGGGAAACCAATATGGAAAACATATTGCACCACTCAAAGGACAGACATTTTTGATCCTGTATTCAACCATATCAGAGAAATGCCTAGTTATAACAATTTTCTCTCCATAAAAAGGGTTTTTTTGAATGAAACAAGCATGCAACACTTCCCTCCTTCCACTGAAGCTAAACGCATCACACACAGCAAAGGCAATACACCTCCCTTGCAACTAATGGCCTTGCAGGAGCATCTCTATCTACAGCAAACGTAGAGGGTAATAACATGGATTTCACACCACTGCTCCAGGTATGTGGGAGGAAAACTGTAACAGACCATCTCAACTCTTTGCTCTTCCTTCTCTGAGTTATGAAACAGAAAATGATAAAGGATTTAAAAACAAACAGCAAAAACAAAACCCACTCATTCCTCTCTAGAGGCTGAAAGAGCAGAAAAGTAGGTAGCAGCATGATGTCAACAAATCCCATGGGACCACTCATCCCAGCCACGGACTGACTATACGTGCATCTGAATGACATACGCAGCAACACCCCTCCTCTTCATACTTGAGACCAGGAATACATTTCTGGCCCCCTGCTCACCTTCTCCCAAGATGCTGCATCATGCACTGGGTCCCTCATTGAGTAGAGCCAAGGAGCTGCCCCAGGAAAAAATGCCGCAGGAAATGAGGTCAGCATCCATGGTACTTCCTAAAAGGATCCCCGTGTGACTCCTACTACCAGTACTCCACATCCAGCTTCTTTCCCTTCGCTGTTCTCTTCTTCACAAGTTTCTTTTCACTTTCCTCAGTGTTTACTGTACTTTCAATAGTTACGTGGCTACCATCCATAGGAGAACCATGGGAACTGGCAGGCAATGAATGACTGGCATGTAAAAGTTTTTCTTTTTTTCCCCTTCTTCTTCTACTTCTCCTTCTTGAAAACAACCTTGGCGAGCCATCAGATGAAAAAAATCCATTCTTCTGCCAGCGCCTACCCAGTGCCAGTGTCGGGCTATTTAAAGCTCTCTGAGAAGTGGTATGGAGGAAGGTTGCATCAAAGCAGTGTAACAAGTTGCATCTTTTCCCTCCATATTGAAAATAAGACGCTGAGCTCTCTTTTCTGCTCATACTTGACTCAAGTTAAACATCCAAGCCTCTGACATAAATGTACACTGTAGGAATCCATAATAAAGTACCACAGTTAAAACTAGCAACTGCATTTTCGATGTGAGAGCATAATCCTTATTGTTACCGGGGAGTCTGGATCCTGCCACAACAGAGGTTTTTTTGTTATATTACATGCCTACCAACCAAGACCTTTTATTTTATAGCTCCCTATGGTAGGGAGAGGAGAAAGAGTGGATTTAAGTTTCCAGGGAGCTGTCGGCCTTTGTAATAAGGTACATGGCTCACTGCTAGTTCACAAAGGGGGTTAGCACTAGAACTGCAGCGAACTATTCATCCTGCCAGCAAGCTCAGGTGAACACAGCGCTCGGAGCCAAACGGGAATGCTCAGTCCCATTCACCCAGTAGCTATATAATGTACCACAAGCTGAAAGCCGTTCACTGAGCCAGCAGGAAATTCAGACGTTAGCAAGAACTGGAACCAGAGCTGCTGTGATGGATGGCAATATCCAGACCCTGGGAAGTGTGTAGTAGTGCTGGGTTGTGTGTGTGTGTGCCATAAGCACGGGAGTGCATCACTTTCAAGATCAGTGAGCAAGTCTGGGAAGTCAGGGGGCTGAGGTGTTCCTCCTCTCCTCCTCCCTGGGAAACTGTGAGCAGAAAGTGATGGATTTGATTTATTTCCCATTGTCAGCTACGAGGAAAGGAATGAAACTAAGAGTAGAAGGAAAAAAAAACCCACAAAACAAAAGACTTAACTCTAGGAGGGAAAAAGGCCTATTCCCAGGGGAGAAATGTGATACTCCCCAGCTTGCCCACTATCAGCACTCCAAGGCCCATTCCCAGCTGCTCCACATTCTTGGGTTTCATCACTCAACTCTGAGTTACAGGGGAGCATTAGCACTGGCCACTCTGCTCCTGCAGCTCTGTTGGTGCTGCCCATGATGCACCGAAAGAATATGACCTGGAAAGGCTGGTGCTCACAGTGGAGATAGCACTGGAACCCTCTCTGTCCTTGAGTGCACAGAACAATTTACTTCTTGCAAGGTGAAATTATGTACAAAATGACCAAACAGGAAGGAAGCTTTAGCATTTTTCATCTTTTCTATTTTTTTTTCCTCTTTTTTTTTTTTTCTTTTTTTCTGGGACAACATTCCAGGAAATCCTTCTGAGTCTACAAAGCAACTCAGTTCAATGGGTGTGGGAGGAGAATGTGCTCATTGGTAACCCTCAGATACACACTAGGAGCCCTGGGTGACCTAGCAGGACTGCTGCAGCTCATTTCAACCTCCCATACTGAAGTCCCACTTCTCTCTTGACACCTTTCCTTCAGTCGTGGGCTCTTAATAAAACATTAAAAACTACAGAAGAACTAAGATTGGAAAATACCCTTAGGATCAAGTCCAACTGGAATCCACTCCCACAGTGTGTACTCACCATGTCCCTCAGTGTCACATCTCCATGGTTCTGGAACACTTCTAGAGACAGCAATTCAACCACCTCTCTGGGCAGCCTGTGCCAGTAAATACCTATAAGGCACATAAGATATTAGTAATTACAGATACAGCACTCTGATCTATATTTTTATCACTTGATTAAATCAAATAATTTATTACTAGGGGAAACTGAGGCACAGTTGTTTTAAGAGCCTTCTGAAAGTAAAGGGGTAAATCACTTGGCTGTCAATAGTGGGAATTCAATACAAGGTGGTGATATTCCCAATGCTCATTTCAACACGCCCATCCCAAACCAGGCACGTCATCACCACTTTGTTGCATACACTTAACATGGAGCTCTGAGTGCAAATACTGTCCGTACAGACCCAGAATACTGCCAAAGCTCTGAGGTTTCCCCTAGGACCTCACAAAACACACCATAGCTTCAGCACCAGCTCTCTGGAGGCTTGTCTTCTTCAAGGGCAGGTGTCAATACAGAAGGCAGAGATGGGGCTCATCCACCCTCAATCATCATGGCCTAGTCCTGCCATCAGCTCACCCTTAGCACAGACGGGCTATCACAGTGACCCTGAGCAAGCAGAGAGCATGGAGATGTGGTTCTGATCCACGCTCCCAATCTGCAGAGTAGGATTTCCATAATGATTAACTCCTCTATCCCTTGGAAAATTCACTTTCTGTGCAACAACTGCAGACGATTCCCCTGTACACCCTTAAAAATCTGTCTAGCTAACAGATCCGAAAGCCCAACACCTGTGTGTCAGCATGAACAGCTGTACGCCTGCCACTGCTCCTCAAGCTGCAGAGGATGCCACATGCCAGTTGCTTTACTCAGGGCAAGTGGGGAGGGCCAATCCATTGGAGAGAGAATACAGCATAATTAAGAAGCAACATGCTCTCTTGCTCCTGCTGCCCTGATTTTATTCCCCCCCCCCCCCCCACCCACACATACACTAACTCTGTTTAAACAACTCCACTGATGTTATAATGCTGATCTCCATGCTTGCAGGGATGTGAACTTAGGAGGCAGGAGCTCTCACAGCACTCATCAGCTGGCATGTTAGAATAGAGATACATCCAGTTCAGCTACATTTTTGCCTTTTTTTTCTCTCTCTCTCTCTTCCCTGAGAAATATCCTCGCTAAGAAAACTTTTCTTGGAATAACTAATGGGAGACACAAAGTGTGCAGAATCCAAACGCAGGCATTCCGCACGCTGCGTGATGGCAACAAACGATTACATCCACCCTGAAACATTCACAGACAGTCATGTTTGTTTTCATTGCGTTCCAGATATCAGTTGCAATCAGTCTATATATATATATTTCTTTCCCTCCCGTGTGTGCGTGTGTGTGTTCTCTTTATATACAGAACCAAAGGAACATTCTGTTAAATCAAGCCTTCAAAACCTGCATTCTGAGCTTGTAAAAAAATGCAAGGAGAAATAAAGAAAAGAGGGATTTTAAAATGAAGCTCAGGGTCCAGTTGGAGCCATAATGTGAATTTATCCTCGGATGAATAATTTGCCTTGGTATTCCTAATTTGGCAAGTAAAGAGTGCGACGCTGCTTCACAGCCATAGTACCTTTGTGCTCTTAATCCACCAGGGGCTACCTATACTTGTCTGTCTGTACATTGGATCACTGCTAGTGGAGGTCTGAAAAGCATCTCCAGCAATCTTTAATTCATGTGATTAAAAATTCAAAAGAAGCCCTTGTACCAGCTGTTAAACTATGTTAGTAAGCTGTAATTCAGAGTTCAAATCCCAGCAAATTGAAGGTTAGGTTAACAGGATCATTCAGTGGAACTGCATTATGTCGTAGCAACTAGAACAGTAGGTGGACTGTTTTATACAGGCTCATTTGCAGAAGATAAACTAAGGATGAGCAAACTCATAGCACTGCAAACCTTGCCTTGGATTTATTTGCCCCCCCTTCTCTTTCTGTGGCATGATTTTTTTTCTTCAAGTCTGGCAGATGAAACCAACTGTGGGTTTTGTTTAATCTTTGCACAGATAGAGGCAGAATAAAATCAGCATGAAGTGTTTTGTTTAAGATTATCTGGAATCTGAGAAATGTGTTTTTCATCTCTGAGACTAATTAGTTTAAGTATAACAAAGGTGAAATGAGTCTGATGGTCTTAAGTCTACTGTTCGTTCTCCCTCAGTAAACAGTGAGAAAGTATAACAAAAAAGAAATCCACCTTATTTAGAAGAGTTTGCTGTGATTTATTCTTTGCTCGGTCTCGTCCCAGCATAAACTTACAGGAAGTCTGGAAGAATCAACCTTAAGTGCATGTAAGGCCAGAAGTATTATTCACAATTATTATTTATTATTAGCACTACAACAGTCATTAGTTTTCAGCTGCAAGTGAAAAGCTATTGTGGAAAGTGCTGTGTATAAAATGACAGTATTTGCTCTCCAGTGCTTACAGCCTTCCCAGCTTTACAGAGCTTGCAGGGAGAAGGTGAGAAACAGGATGTAATATCATCTTTAGTTTGCAGATGGGGAATTATGGCACAAAGAATCTTTCCCAAAACCACACAGGAAGCCTGCAGAACTAGAAGCTGAATCCTGATCTCTTGAAGGCTTTAACCAAAATACCATCCTTCCTGTCTATTGAAAGACTCCTACTTAGTATATAGTGGGCTGTAAAGCAGACCTTTAATGAGCCCACACCCAGAAACTAGATGTGATCCCATGCCCATAATACACACAAAAAACCTAAAAAAACTATCATTTCACTTGTGATTCTGGTGACTTTGATAAGGTAGGTTTTGTGCAATAGAGAGCAACTCTGAAAAGGGAAGTCAATGGGAGAGGCTAGGAAGGATTGATGGCTTGCCAGATGAAAAACAGTGCTGAGTATGAGCACATCTAGATGCTGGGAAAAGGAAACTTGAGGACAAGAAACAGGTGAAGAGAAGCTGACAGAAGAATGGACAGCTTTAGTAACAAAGTGCAGGAGTTTGCACAGGTAGCAGAAGAATACAAGTCTGTAGTTAGGAATTTCACCTCCTTGTTGGTAAGAGATCCACTAGTGAAAGCCTCAGCAGACTTTGCATGCAGCCCTTCTAGTGATTTACTCACATGTCTGAGGGAAGAAGTCATGCATCCTTTGGCCATAACACCTATAAACATGAAATTGATTCTTATTTCCTACTTAAGAGAATATTTATTCTGAAATTACTCAAATTCCTAACTATTTAAAGAAAATAAATACACATTTTAAGCGATTAACGTGTGTTTGCCTGTATGTGATCAACCTGCGGCTGGTTTCTTCCCTTTAAATCCTCCATTAACAAATCATTCCTGCTGTGGGTCAGATGTCATGACTAAACACATGGCACTCCCCAAACCCTTTTAATGTTTCAAGAAATAATGTTTTAAAATAACATTGTCTGACCAAGGGCTGCGTAAAAGTTGTGAAGGACTTGGCCTCGTAATTTAGAGTCATCATCATCAACGGGCTTTCACTTGGATAGCACCTTTCATTCAAAGATCTCAGAACACTTAATTTAATTAAGCCTTTCAACAATGCCATAATGCAGCCAAATGTTATAATAACTGCTTGTAGAGGTTTGAATCTGAGACAAAGAGAGGTTAAATGAGTCTCCCAAGGTCCCAGAACAAATTAATAACATCGCCAAGAGGAGGTTGCAAAGCCAGACCCGCAGCCCTCTCCTTCACCATCAGCTCCTTTCCTCCTCTTCCACCCTGACAAATGGATATGAACACAGGGGCTTTCTGAGGACTGTGGTCCCCATCTTCCTGGGAAGCAGTCTGTGTGACACTGAGGCTTGTGATGAGGACCCCATCCCTTATTCAGGCTGTTTGGAGCCCTGCTTTCACTCTCCAGACAGTGAGCCAGGTTTGTGGGCAGGGTTAGCTACCCCATATAATGGGTGGTAGTAACAGGAACGTTTCCCCCCAAAACAAGATTAGGATAAGTCTGTCACTGCTCTCCTCCACACCAGCACTTCCTCTGGGCTACCTGAGGAAGTGGGATTGTTTGCTGCTTTCCCATGGCTACAATC
Source organism: Coturnix japonica (assembly GCF_054131305.1). Lineage (NCBI taxonomy): Eukaryota > Metazoa > Chordata > Aves > Galliformes > Phasianidae > Coturnix > Coturnix japonica. The sequence goes on along the minus strand of NC_140669.1, from coordinate 1,387,401 downwards.
TGCACTACATTCACGGTGCACTGAGCGGTTGATTTTGCATTCTGTGAAGACCAAAGCTGGGTGAGCCCCCAGGCACCTTATCTGCACGGAGGGGCAGGGCTCAGCAGGACGAACACACCTCATCCTCAGCACTGCACAGTGTGCTCCCATGTTTTCTAGGAGGTCCCTTGCACAAGCTGCCTCATCCTGATTCCCTGAGCCTGGGAGATCTGAAGCACATACAGGCTGCAGTGGTATGGCTCCAGGCCATACAGCACGCACTAAGCACTACCATATGTCACAGAGGCAGCTAGACAAAATCTTCCCTGAAATGTGAAGAGGAGTGCTGGATACACACAAAACTTCGCTAGTTTCAAACCAAACAGCAAAGGTTTTGTAAAACAAAACCGGTTTACTGCTGAGATTCAGCAGCTGCTTTCAAATTTACAAATACGTTTATGTTCTGCAGAACATAAATGAGAAGTGATGGCTTTCTGAGCTTGCTGCCAGAACCCTGAGGTGGGGATTTGCCTCTTCCCAGGTGCTGCTGCAGCGTTCACAGCCCCACAACCTGCAGGTGGAGTGACATGGGACATCCTCTCAGCCCACAAAGAAGGCCTGGAGCTCCTTGGCATGAATGGCCACGGGCTTTACAGGAAGGATTTGGCCATTACTACGCTCAGTATTTCCCCATCATGGAGGGGCTCCAAAATTAAATATTTGACCCTCTGGTTTTGGGAACGGTTGGCAAGAGATGCACCAGGCCCACACACGCGTGCAGGATGCGTGGGGTCTCATCAGAAAGGCCCTATCACGCACTCTTCCAACTCTATAATCTCATGAACACAAATATTTAGTGTCCATCCCAGCCCCAGATTTATAAAAGGCCATCTGTTAACTGCTTTCACTGGTTCCCAATTAAGCCATCTCCATGGTGGGATTGATGCCACTCACGGCTGACACGATACCTTTAATTTGAGGATAAGATGGCTATTTGAACTAATTTACTTATGGAAAGGCCTTGTATAATTGAACGGTGGTGAAAACAAGCAGGGTTGGGCAGAATTACAAGCAGGGCCAGTGCTGCAGACAATACCCATTACACCAGTAACATCTTACTAAAGCACAACACCATACGATGCTTAAGAACATGGACTTTTGCTTTTTTAAACCATTGCCCCGTCTTTATTATTGAGAAGTTCAAAATGTGGGGTTGAAGGCTGAAAAATGAAAAGACAGCAAACAATCCCAATTGTATTTTTTAAATCTAATTATTTTAAGCACGATTTCAGAACACTGGAAGCTGGAGGCAGCGTGGTAAATTATACAAATTCCTACCAAATTATGTGAGTTGAGACTACCTTGGAATAGTTCAAGCTTATCTGTGTTAATTAAGTGAAGTAAAAATATGTGACTTAATACATTAAAAAATGTAAAATATATGATATAAAAAATATAAAAAATATATAACCTTCTGTCTCAAAGGTTAAATGGGCTCAATTCTCTGCATGTGCAAATGAGTGCCATTCTGTTGCTTTAATCACCATCATCTCACTCACCCACATGTCATGGAATTGAACGGATGAATACTTGTAGGGTTCAACCTTACCTTTAGATTCCTTCTCCATGAAAGACAGAAATCATAGAATCATAGAATGGCCTGCGCTGAAAAGGACCACAACGCTCATTTGGTTTCAACCCCCTGCTACATGCAGGGTCACCAACTACCAGTTCAGGCTGCCCAGAGCCACATCCAGCCTGGCCTTGAATGCCTGCAGGGATGGGGCATCCACAGCCTCCTTGGGCAACCTGTGAACAGTGCGTCACCACCCTCTGGGGGAAAAAAATCTGATGGGAGCATTCTGCTGGTGGGAGAGCTCACCTTGACATGACTCCATCATGCATCCTTAGTAGTGGCTCATAGATGTGACCAAGTAGAGGCAGAGCCCACAGATGGAACCTGGCTTGGCTCACAGCCTTGGTGGAAAGCTTCAATATTTCCCTCCAGCATCTCTTCAGAGTGTCACGAAGCTCACCTTTGGAATTTCTTTCAATGAACTGAAGGTCGCCGCCCTAATTGGTGCACACATAACATGTTTTTAGTCACGAGATACACAATTTACTCCAGCATCAAGAAAACATTGGGCTGACACTTTATTAGCTTTATTAACTACGTACGATAAACCCACTCCTCTGCTTGTTTCAATGGTAAAATAAACTCCCAGCATGGACGGTGGGGATGGAGCACGGCAATTTGTTTCAGCTCAGGCCTTGTGTCCTGCTCCCACCCGCGCCCCTTGGCAAAAGCATGGCCTGCGCTCCTACAGGTGTTACATTTTTTACTCCCCCAGTGACCAGTAACAGTGCTATTGGATGAGCATAATATATCTCAAAACAATGTGCTGGCATTGCTGAGAACGTACATATAAGGCCACTGAGGTCCACACAGCAAGGATTGCACAATAACCCATTAAAATAAACATTTGCAACCACAGATAGCTGGCCTGAAATCCCTGCTCTGATACAAATAACATCTGGACAACTTTTGTATGCATCTTCCAGCATAAAACACCCTTGAGAAAAAATAGAAGGCAAGCTAAAAGACAAAGGACCACTAAAGATTTTATTATGCTATGGGTGTGGTGCCATAAATTTTAGGAGATTCAGGCAAGAGTTGCCAAGCCTGAATTTAAACAGCATGTTGTTTTTAAAAGTTGTAACATTAGTGACGAACAAGTCAGTATTCTTACATAATTAATCCAGTGTGAAATAGAGTGACTGGAAGAGATCCAGTGGTTTAAAAATAACTCAATCATTTATAAGATCCACAGCTCTATAGGATTTAACATTAAGGCACAGGAAGTGAAGGCATCTTGGTATGGAGCATGCTGTTTTAATTCCACAAAAGCTTTGTGAATTTGGCTTAAATGGAGCTCCCTGTACAACAGCCCTGCGCCGTGCAGAAGCGAGGGAGGTTCCTCTCAAGTGGTCACAGGTTTAATGTCTGGGTTTTTGTCAGCAGGATTTGATTTCATTTTTCCTCTCTCCACCATTCGGAGACATCTTTGGCTGGAGATACCACAAAAGAGATGGAAATGGGATTTATTTATTTATTTAATGCCTAACTGGAAAGACTGGGAGGAAGACAAACCTACACAGGGAGCTAAGGACTGTCTTCAGATGAAATGTAATTACGGTATGAATTTGAATGGACTGCAGCCTTCAGTGTCACTTGTGAATGGAGTTTTCAGCTGGCAAGCTGCAGAAGTAGGTACATATGGGAGATACAGCATGAGCAGGGCATGTAAAGATAGAGACATACCTCCAGGTGAAATCCTCAGTAATCGCTGACCCAAAGTCATCACCTACGTTTGCAAACTGAGGGCTCAGTTCTGCAAGTTTGTCTGACATAAATCCCCACCCAGCAAAACCACTTGCAAGAGTCAGACACGGTTACAATCAGTGTTTCTGCAAGCAGTAAGAAAGCATCATGGCTAATTATACTGGAACCCCCCCCTTGCATCTTCCAAAACTGAAGGGTTGACAGTCCACCCAGCCCACCATTAGGGTGCCAGCTCAATGTCACCTCATTACTCACTGCTTTGTTCTGCTCTGTGAAAGCCCTCACCATGACACAGCTAGCCCCAAAGAACATTGGGATCCCTGATAAGGGGCATAAAGAATAAAGCAAGTGGATATAAGGTGTCTCTTCCTCAGCAGCACGTTTCCCCTTTGCCTGGTTTGACATAGAGGATGAGAGCAGATACATCAAAATTGTAATCTGGAATGATCAAAATAAATCACATACAATTGATTTTGACTAATGTAAAACTAACTGAATACATTTCTGGAAACAGTACTTATGAATTAATAATAGTGATTAAGATGAATTAAACACACAGACTAAATTCTGCTCTACAACATGCTGACTTCCATGGAAACTGTGCATGCAGATAGGGTCTGAGTAGAGCAAGTTAATTCAGAATTATTTTTATCTGTTGAATCAAAGTAGTATGTAAAAAAGAATTTATGTGACTAAATAACATGCTAAACTTACCAATGCTTATTGAGCTTTCAATATTATATTCTCAAACTATCAGTATATCTGCTTAAAAATGCAAGAAGTGGCTTTGTGAAATCCATCAGTGCCAGACTGAGGTGGACTTAGACTAAGAGAAATGTATTCCACTGAAATGCACCATGTGGTATCACCTGTGAGGATTTACAGATGTGTACTTAAGGAAGATTGATTCAGGCAAGCTCAAATCCATCAGGTGGATAAATAGTGCTTAAGATTGTGAGTAAGAACTGCAAGGGATATGGGTATCTGAAAGGTAGCATGTGTCAGGTTAAACTCTCATTGTCTGGTATCAGTTCAGATTAATTCTGATGAGAATGTCAGTAAAGAACATGTAGGTGATCAGAGGAAAGCCTGTATTGCTGGAGATTGAAGTAGTGAGGTACACTAAGATGAAGCAACTTCTGTCTATGAGGTAGCCAGTGGGGGGGTTGATTAAAAAAATTAAATTTAAATTTATTAAATTTAAATTTAAAAAAAGCACAATATATAATATGTTGTCTGTTTGCTAGATATTAACAGGAAAATATTCTGTTTTCCCATCCACAGACGTTTGCCAAAAGGGAGACCACAGTTCACCTTTCTAACGCAGACCTTGCAAGGTCTAGTGCAAGGCAAAGACACTTCTGCATTGAAATAGTTTCTTGGAGACTCTGATGGCTCTTCTGTATATGATAAGCTTAAGCAAATATCTGCTGCCAGATTTCTTACCTTAGAGCAGCTGCATACACCAGATGCTCTAGTTAGTTGACCATAGCAGAATTTTTCTGTAGAAAACTCTTTTGTAGCAGAAAATATCCTTTCCAGGAAAAGGCTGTCGGGAAAGCCATAGTTGATTTGAAGTGTTTTCTCCCTGTATTGTTAAAATACAGTGTTAGCTAAGAAAGTTTTAATTGATTTCATTTTTATCAGCAACTTGAAAAATCGTTGTGATTTACTAAAAAGATGGTATTTCTGGAAATCCTTTCGTATGAAGAATGTTGTGGTTTCGAATTTTCATCCAAGAGTCGGATTAATTTCTTTCCTAAAAACAGAAAATATGTAATGGGAAGGGATTTCCATTTTCTACCCAGCCATGACATTTAGTGGCATTATTATAATTAGTTATTTTCATTCCTTTCAAGTAGGACCATTCATAAATATTGTACGTCGTAACAAGTTGAGTTTGGGCCTACACACAAGCTAGTTTATACAGAGTATGGCGGTCAAAACCAGAATCTGACTTGAGCAAAGTATATATATAATTTAATGAATTTGTATGAAAATATAATTACAGGACAGGTCAGACTATGTTAAATATCAGTTTTTAATGATCAAAGAACTAAACTAAAATAATTCAGTGGATATAAATATTCCAGTATTTTCATACCAGTATTGCTGCTATCATGGAACATAAAGCAAATCATACAGTCAAAACTTGGCTCTCACTCTTCAAGATACTGAAGGCCATCCAGCACAGTCATTAGGTAGATATAAGCTATATATAACATAGAGTTTGCTGCTAATTGGTAGAAGCCAATTACAAATTAATCCAGCATCTTGATAAAATAACCTTCAGTTTTCAGGACTCTGATTTTTATTACTCCTTCGACACATGAAAGGAAAAAAGAATTTTCAATTGCATTGACCCGGGCCTTGTAAATCAACAGCACAAAGGAATGGCTTGGAAATGAAATTCTTAACACTGTCAGTATGACCTAGAGCAGGGACACTGATGTAGGTACAAGTTTTAGTGTTTATATCATTCACTGGACCTACTACAGATAAGGAGCTGGTGCTACCAAGATTGTTGCCCAGCAAAGAAGCGGCTGAGAAGACTGTTGAATATCAATCAGCTATAGATGACCAACCTTCTGGAGTTGAGAGCAGTGCAGAAAAGCCATTTGTTTGAAGGTGTAAATCTGGCAGCAGTTGTCCAGGTACAAATGTCAACAGTTCCCAGAATGTAGAGAAAATATTTTTGTCAGATGCTATAGTACCCCTTACATTTGTGATGGGAAGATACATCAAATGATCTAAGCTGTAGCATTCCCAATTCAATCTGTAACTTCTCCATACATACATATTTTAAACGTCCTAAACTTTGCTACGATCTAAATGAAGGGGAAAAGAAAAAAAAATCAGTCCCATCACTTACAGATCATGAATTAGAAAAGTGATTATTTTCCTTTAGAGAAGATACCTACTGAAAAATGGTGACATTATGCTCTTTTTAGATGGATGCTGTGGCTTTTATAGACGCTCTTGGTACAATCCATTTCTGTGAACTGCATATTAGAAAGTTTTACCACTCCATTATAGATAAGTGTTATGACTGGGCTGGGAACACGTGCCTTGGTGCCACAGCATCTTTTGGCCTGCACTGCCTACATCCAAGGGGGAATAGCTGCAGTTAAGCTTGAAGTTGGGTAAGAAGGAAGTGAAGAAATCTCTGAGCACTGAAGGTACAAAATGGGAAAACAAATTTGTCCTGTGAGCAGAGACCTGGGATTTGCAATCCCATCCAACCAACAATTGACATCAAACATTACAGCAATATTTCATACCTATCTCTTGTCTGTTTAATCCTATGCCCCGTTTCTCTGATATAATGCAAACAACCTTTCCTATAATCCAAATCCAAGCTATAAAATCAAATATTTGGCTCGCATTTAAAAATTGCCCGAGAGAGCCATGTTACTCTTTTTAAAAGTAATAACTTTTTAAAAGGTAGAATTGCATTATTATTCTTTGACTTATTCATAGTTAATAATCGGAATAGATTGTTTCAACTGCAAAGCTGACATTTTTACACTCTCTGTTTTCAGTAATATTAAAATGCAGTCCAGCCCCACACAACTTAAGATGAAATATTTCATGCAGTATCAGCGTTTTGTCAGCCATTGGATTTGTGTACCCATCAAAACTGCATCTTCTGAGAAGAGAAAGAATTAAGAAAAAGTCATTTACCCAGTTAATTCTGTAACCATTGATTTCAGTGTAAACCCCTTCCTCTTTATAAGATTAATTTTGTTCTTCCCATGTCCCACAGAAAAATCTTGAGCCCAGAGAAAAGCTGCTATGAAAGGGATACAAATGAATCTACTTAGATAATTGTAATTCCAGTCAGACACTGGCACCATGTAGTTCATGTTTTATCATAAGGGACCAATTTCTAAGATTTAGCCATCAGTCTAAAGAGTACAACACAGCATTTAGACCCTGATACTGCAACAAAGACAGAGCTGGCTCCAGTCAAGGAGAGCACACCTGGGTCTTTACTCAAGATCTCCATACAAGTTGGAGTTTTTGTGATGTAACAACAACAGCATTTGCAAAGGCCTCGCGGTTTTAATAGTCAACATATATTTATCTATAAAACGAGGACTTTGGGCCCTTCAGCCCATCAGTGGTGAATTTGGAAGGGTAACCAAGAAAGAGAACATGGAACCCTGAATGCTGCCATCGATGATGCCTACCCACCCTACATTTGAGAAGCATCATCAAATAAAAAGCACACCAGTGTCATGTGTTTTGTAGAGCCACAGAAGGATTCTCCCCCTCCTCTTTTTTCTAATCAAAGACTGATTAATTAATTCTCATTATCTCCATCTCTGTCATAAAGATAGCATGGTGACGCTGTCAGAAAGCTGTTGTAATTTGCCTCGGGCATGGCTGTAATTTGGTGGTGGTTGAAGTGATCACTCGTTATTTTAGTAGGTCCCATCATCCTCAAAGAAAAATGCTCACAGGCAGGAGACATGTACCCAAATATGAGTGAAATAGGTGGTAAAAGCAGAATGAGCCTCACCCTGAGCAACCCTCAAAAGAACAGAGCAAATAAACCATGGCCTCCTACTTCCACAACAGCACTAAAGGCAGAGTCAGACCAAGTTAGGACAGAAGCCAGTCTGAAAAACAAAAACAACAAAAAATCCTCCTTCAAAGTAAAAATTGTTCAGGGAAAACTTGTATGCAGCAACTGCTATTGGGGCAGAGGGAAGAGTGAAAAAAAGCCTCTCCTAGAAGAGTTGCAGAGCAGCAGCCTGCTAAATGTGACCACATCAGGAAACAGTCCTCACCGCAGCTTCATCAGGGTGAGCTGAGACAACACCATAAATGTGGGAGACCAGTAGGACCAAGTGTTACTGGCAACGCGCAGTACAAACTGAAAGCATCCATAGACAATTGAAACCACATTGCATGAATCCTCCTCAAATCACAAGGTTAATGCAGATCCAGCTTTCAACTCAGTGAGCTACATAAACCAGATGAGGTACAGCAAACAATGGCTCATGCGGGTGTCCCAGTTTCTACCAACAATGTCAGCCACATTGGTGGTGACTCAATTTGTTTCCATCATATGCTCTTTAGAGTCGCCTCTGGCGGCTTTAATTTTCATACTCCTTTTCCAAATGAACATTATCCAACTGCAGCAAGAGGAGCTGGCACCCAGCAAAAGGCATGTGAAGCTCCATTTTCATAACATACTAAATGACACAGGGTTTAAGGGTTGCTCCTCTTCCTTCTGACCCTTATGGCTCAGATTCAGAGTTCAGCTCAGAGCATGATATCTTCCTATGCAGTCATACAGGAAAGCAGAAGGAGTCAGCAATAACTAAAAAACCATATAGAACATTAAAAAAAAAAAATAGCCAGGCTTGGAAAGAATGGATAGTTATCCTATGTGCAAATATACCTGCCTTTTATATGGCCTTGTACTACATCTTCTTCAGTGAAGAAGCAGCAAAATAGAATAACATAAATCTAATCTGACCTCAGTGAAAAGATCGTCTTTCTCAGTGTAACATACTGTAAACATGAAGTTTGCTCTCCCAGCATTATTTGTTTAATAGAAATATTTTCCATACCACCTGGTTCTGGCAGAAAGTCAGAATTTGCATTTATATGAGGTACTTTATCAAATATAACATACAGAAGTCTGTTAAGTACACATTGCATTTTGTTTGTGAGAAAATCTGTTTGTATTTAATGTAGTTTTTAAATTAACCTTAATGAAAGCTTCTGAAAATTGTTGTTCTAAGCATTTGAAATATGCAACAAGAACTAGTGGAAGACATAAACATGTTTTCCATTATATGTTATCAGATAGTCCAAAATTACTACAAAAAAGAACGTGGGACTATGTTAAATTAGAAAGATAAGCAAGCATTTAGTTAAAAGGCAAAGGTCTTTAGAAGAGTAAAGCATCTGACAGTTAACCCCAAAGTCTTACAATCTCCTACTAAGAGGAGTACAACACTTGCAGAATACAGTAGGGTGTTTTAACCACATCCACGGCTCAGATGAAACACGGGGCATGTTTCTCAGAAATCCCGTGGTGGATGTTTGTTCCAGCCAATATTTACAGAGTAGTTGCGTTCCCATGGCCATTTTGAAGATCTTACTCAAAGAGTATCAAATATGATTTGCCCACAGCTCTATCTCTTGGAAAGAACCAACCTAAAAACCCAAACTTTATAAATGGCCTTGCTATACATAATCCCTTCAATTATCCAAATACTATTTTCTGTTGTCCTCTGCTGTCTGCTGATTTAATTTTCTCCTGTAGCATAAGACAGCCTGTTTTCAGTTGATAGTTACATTGGTGGCTTCACAGGGAACATAAGATATGCAGGAAAAATCTTTGACGTTATGACTTTCGTTTCAGCCTTTCCTCTGATACCAGATTAAATCTTTTATAAAAGAATAAAGGTGATGCTGTGGAAAACTGCCGAACAAAGACAGGTATCCACAGGACATTTAGCCTGTATAATCAGTGAGATTAGAGGGAAGCAGTACCTAAGTAGCTTGACGATGAGTTCTTGGGACAAAAATCATTCAAATAATAGCAACAAAAGTATCACTGGTAGTGATCAAGTAAGGGAAGGAAAATCTGACTAATGACTGTTTTACTATTCTGGTAACCCTTTGCATAAGGAAAACTCAGTAAAATCAGGTTTTAATCAGGGTGATATTTTTCTGGAAACTCTTTCTTCCCAACACATTCTGGCACTTAACCAGTGTTTGAATAACATTCCCACAGTAAGTTTCGAGTCAAACTTCTTTTTCGTGAGCAACTGCTCTGGAAAACAGGAAAATCGAAGAGCTTTTCTCAGAAAGTCATTACTTTTCTAAGAGATATATAAAAAGGCAAATACTCAGTTAGCTGTTTATACAGTCGCAGATTACAAAACAAGAAATGTTAAGTTCTACAAGAATCCATCCAGTAAGAACCCAGCCATAAGGATCAGGTCTCATTGACACACTGCTGTGAAGGTGACCAAGATGTGTCATCATTACAGACTGTTTGCACACACTGAGATTCAGACTAAGCTGAGCAAGTCTGCATCTATCCACACAGATCACCTCAAATGAGCATCTGAGATTTCTCCCTGACTCCATTTAATTTATATCCTCTCACTATTGTGTTGGAAAATTGGGGTATTTTTGGTTTTATTTTGGAGCATAATAGAGGCAGGGCAATCTAGCTGTCATCTGGGTGGTGGAATACTGGAAATCCTGTTTTGGATCGCGTTCTCAGTCTCTAGTTCAAGGGGAATGATTTCCTCTAACTGTGCTACAGATCACTGTGCTTGTAGGGTGGTCATGGAACACCAGCTCTGCTTCACATTAAAAGTGGAATTTTTAATAGTCGAGGAGGAAAAACAAGGAAGAACTGAAAAGTTGCAATAAGAAAATTTTGCAGTAGGGACTATTCCTAAATACTGTGTAGTCTCATTGACCACATCGACTCATTGATTTCCAAGGTTTCTACAGTCCTTTCCAGCCAGATCAGACTAAATGGAGAACATTTAGGTCAGCCTCCCATAACCCTTCACCCCTTGGCTTTCCTCATATTTCTATGAGATTGTTAACCAGACACCTACAGCTGTGAGAAGCCTAATGAGTTCTCTTGATTCCCTTACCCTACAACTTGCAATTTTAATGTAGAGGGCATAGAAACCCTAAAATCTCCAACGCTTCATGCTTGTGGCTTCATAAATGGGAATCTGGAAGATTTAAGAGCTTGACTGCATGTTCTGTGTTTGCAGGTTGCAGTCCATAGCTGGGATGGGGGATGTTGACTTCTTGGGTGTTGTGAGGAACAGAGCTGTTGTAGGAATGCTGAGAAGCCAGCCTGGGTGAGGGGAAGACCACAGAACAATAGCAGAGACCTTGAGGACATCTTCCATTAATAAGAAAGTTCTTGGCGTACATAATAGCCACACTTATGAAAGTTTTCTGAGCCTTTCCTAAATAGCTAGAGGAGAGTCTTTTTAGGCTTTTTATTTTGAGAGATGGAATGAACAGAATGTGCACAGTCTTTGGACATGACGGGGAGAGAGATGGAACTGTGCATTTGTGCCTAGGCCAAAAAATAATTAAGGCAATAATAAACTGCAAAGGAGTATCTTATGAAACTCCTTAAGGAGGACTTTTAGCCAGATACAACTGATGACAAGTTTGTTCATTTTTTTGCATTAATTGCCCTAAAAGGAATTATTATAAACACCTATAATAATTTATAAATGGTATTTTAGTGTGTCAATCTGGTTGGTTTTTTTACATGTTAATATATTACACATTTGGTTTAAGAAGATACTGAACTCTGTCTAATGGCAGACCGTGCAAAAGAGCGTGAGTGGAGGTTTAGGGCAACTTTGGAAAGATCTGGGGTTATATCATGAAAGCCAAATAATCTAAGTTTTCTCTAATGGGATAAATATACCTATGAAAAACACTAGAGCTACAGGGTCATGGCCCATGACACAGAAGGGATGCAGAGGGTCTCTGGAGCAGGAAACTATTTGGCAACCTTTCTGCCTTAGCTGGCTGGGAGCAGTGAGAAGTTAATTTAGTCAGTGGGTAGGAGAGGCAGCACTGAGAAAAGAGTTGGGAAACCAAAGGCGGCCGCACTGAACTATCAAGAAATGCATTTTGAAAGTTATTATGTAACATTACGGTCAAAACTGAAGATAAGAGGCTGATGCATCACAGCATTAGTGAAGTCAGTGTTAATATGTTTGCATAGATAAGGCAGATTTGGCGTAGTATACAGGCATAAAAATGAGGAGCCAACATTAGCTGAAACTGAGCTGAAAGCACCACTGCCAAGAGATGTAATTCTTGTCTTCATCTCCTGGAATATCAAGGTTTCTATAGTTTACAAACATATGGGTTTTCAAAGCTATTACAACTGTGACATCGATTTAGAAGCTACAAATAGGCAAGAGGTTAAGATTAGAGCTGGCCAGGAATTTTCGTACAAAACAGAATTTTGCGTTTTAGCCAGGATTAGTTAAGATATCTGAGCTTTACAACATCGTACTGCCAGGTGAAAAAATGACTCACTCGCCAAGCTCAGTGCAGCTGGGATGAGCACTTCTGAATTGTGTTTGCACATAAACATCCACATAGCATTGTCGTTATTAAGATGCACTAAGGAGAACTATACCTTCAAACTGTTCAGGCAAGGGAGGGCGCTTCAGGAGCCACTGCTTTCCTTGGATTTCACAAAGCGGTGAGGTGAATCTGGCCTCTCTATACAGTAGGACAGCTTAACCCTTTATGTTATACCCAAGGTCTGTGCTTTTGGAAAAGGTTATCGATATTGAAGAACGAATGTTCTACGTCAAAACACGTCAAAAATAAACATCTGGGGAAAAAAAAAAAATCAAAACCAAATCAAATCTTGTTTCATCGGAAATTTCTCCTTTGGGCATGAAACCAATAACCAAATACCATAATAAAAAGGAGCAAATGAAACAATCAAATAATACCCAAGCAGACAAAAAGGACGAAAATAAATCATACCATGCAGTGGACCTTTTTAAAGCTCTGTCACAGAAACTGAAAAACCAGACAGAGAAGCAATACAATCCTTTACCCAATCACTACGTGCTCAATCAAAGAATTCTGAACTTCAGCGGAATTCACTTAGACACTGGGGATTAAATGGGCAGCAACCTAGATTACAAATCAAAGAGCACCGAGCAGTGCTTGTGTATGTTCTGCTTATGAAAGCTGCTTAATGATTAAAGTCATCTATGCTTAAAAAAAGAAATAAAAAAAAGTGGAAAAGCAAAACTGTTGAGGTCTGAGAGAATGTCTCTGGATTGACAGGTCATAGGTTAAATCCAGATGAGGGTCACTCAAGCCTGGTGTTAGTCTAAATGAGTACAACATTAATGCTGAAAAATCCTCGCGATGAGCTCACCACCTGTCTGCTGCAGAAATCCGACCAGTCCAGGCTCAGTTCAAACTTGATGTTTACTTGCATTTACAGTACTTGTGTGCTGCTAACTAGGGAGAATGAAGTTAGTAATCTGGCTTTTGATTTCAATCTATTTGTCTAGCTTTCGTTTACTTTTGTCTACTGCCATGTAAAAAGGTTCTGTTTTTCACTGCAAGTACAACAGGATGCTTGTACTTAAGGACTTTCATTTCAGTGCAATTTTAAATGTTGGTCTTTGTCAGGAAAACAGACAGGAAACGTTCTGTAAAAGAAAAATCTTATTTAGAAGATGTTCGTCTTGAATCAAAACAGGAAAAGTCTGGAAAAGATAAAGAAGAATTTGGGTAAACGATAGATTGGCAGACATGGAATCAAAATTGTAGGGGTTGCAAGGGACCTCCAGAGATCATCGAGTCCAACCCCCCTGCCAAAGCAGGCTCCCTACACCAGGTCGCACAGGTAGGTGTCCAGGCGGGTCTTGAATGTCTCCAGATAAGGAGACTCCACAACCCCCCTGGGCAGCCTGTTGTGTCATCCTCACCATAAAGAAGTTCTTGCACACATTCAAGCAGAACTTCCTACGCTCCAGTTTCTGGCTGTTTCCCCTTGACCTGTCTCCACACACTGCTGAAAAGAGCCTGGCCTCACCACTTTGTGCCCCACACCTCAGATATTTATAGACCTGGATCAGGCCCCCTCTCAGTCTTCTCCCGTCAGGAGCTAAACAGATCCAGTTCACTTAGCCTTTCTTCATAGGGGAGATGCTAGTCATAGCTAGGCAGATAACACTGACATTTAGGTCCTGGTCCCAAATAAAAAAAATACCCTATTGATACAGAACTGAGCCTTGAAAAACATCAGAGGGTTAAAGAAACCAACACTTAAAGGAAAGAGGAATACATCACTTGCTACACATATTCCATTATATTTTAAAAACTCGTAGGGTTGATGTGAGCTTGTTATCGTTCATTAAATGATAAAAATTGCTGCAAAAGGTACATACTTTGCAAGTATACAGCAGCTAATCTCAGACCTCTAACAGATTTAACCTTGTATATTCACAGATATTTAAAGTGTTATGGTTTGAAGGTCATCTCCTCTGTCTTACAGTGAAAGGAAAGCAAAGAAAGGAATAAAAATTAGACAGAATTAATTCTTCAAAAAGTTTTTACAAATCAAAACCCTGCAGTTTCACACTGAGAACAAAAGAAGCATATTAAACACCAAAGTTTATCAAGACAAATTAGGTCCCAGTTTCAAATTTTCTTTAATCTTTTGCATCTGAACGTTTTTTTGCCTCATGCTGTTTTCCCTAGTTAAATGTTAAAATGAATTCTAGCCAATACCATTGACTTCCTCCCTTAAAAATATTGAGACACATAATAAAAAATTAATTACTTCCCCTAATTTCCGTGTGATTCTTTAAAAAGATGTAAAATTCATTTAAAGTAAGTGGTGACTTTGTCTTTGAAGATCACGACAATTAACATGGATCAAAGCTTAGGTTCTGTAACGATGATAGCTTATTAGCATAATGAAATTAACTTAGAGACAAGAATCTTTAATAGGTACAACAAAAACGCTTTAATAATACTTGAAGAAAATTATGTATTTGCTAGAAGTACAACAGTTTCAGACTTTCTATCCAATTAATAAGTTGTTAATTAACTCCTTTTCCAAACAATGTGCACTTTAAGTTAACATCTGCCCATTGGATAACACTTTCCTATGGTATTTTCTTCTAATATACTGTAGAACTGCCTCACTCTTTAACTGGGAATTCCTCGTAGGAATATTCCTATACGAGGGAAACAGGACCCAAATATAGTAATACGCTTTCTGTATCTAACCAATTAAATAAGGGAGAGGCTTATTTCAAAGATGAGGAGAAGGAGTGGGTAATTCCTTCATTACGGCTGCATTGTTTGCAGCAGTGCTTAGTTTCAGATTTCTTTGCGTTTCCAATAGAAATTATTTTCTGCACTTTATGTGTCTCTGTTAAACGGCTCTCTGCTGACTAGTGCCATATATGGACCTGACTTGGGAGCAATTTTCATATTTCTTTTTCAAGTATCTATTTATAGCAACGTGCTACAAGATTTTACAGCCTTATTTATAAGATTGTAAATCAATAAGTATTGTTTTTAAAGATACGGGGAAGGAAGGTCGCTCACAAAGAAAAAACCCGGAGACGCATGTATAAGAATAGTATTTTCACAGACTTTGTTTTGCAAGCGTTGAATAATAAAGGCTTTCAGGACTTTAATTTTTAATTACAATGACACATTTTTGTTTTAGGGGCTTCTGCCTGCATAGTGGCTTGGGGATCAAGAATTTCACAGAGAATTTTGCTTTTTGCAAGTGGATTTGGAGAACACACGGGACTGTGTGGAACAGAGAGGGTTCAAAGCCACATCATGAACTGTTCGGGCCAGTGATGGAACAATTAAATAGGTCTTATTTGAAACAAATGAGTTATTATATTCTATCAGGTCAAGGATCCATGTTTTAATAAAGCCCTAATTACAGTAACTTTTCATTTAATCTGGCAAGTTCTAAGTGAGTTAAGAATTTATGAGTTGGAATCAGCAATAAAAAATACGCCTGTCCACTAGTCCACTCAAGGCCACACAGGTTGATCTCGTTTTGAGTAACAAGGAAGCCAGGAATGTATCTCCTAAACAGGGCACTGTGACATTTTGTTTTTGCAGAGAAAAAAAACCAACAAATCTGGAAATTCTTACTTCCCTCTTTTCAGAGATAACAAGCAAACAAAAGCAGCACAAGAATAAGAACATTTCTGAGGTCATCCTACACCTTGGAGAACTCTTCAACCACAAACCTAAGGGTACATAGACCTTTTTGTACAATATCCAGCCAAAATTCTTCTATCCAGCTGCTGCTGCCTATAGTCATGTTTTCCATTTCTGATCCATCAGCAAGGCTCTGTACAGTCTCACAGTACAGTCACCTCTGAAATGAGATCAAAACGAGTCCTGATATAGAGAAGACTGTAGGTAAGATCTGGGATGCACCGTGGGTACCAGTGGTGCCCACATAGCACCAAGACAGTATGAGAGTCATGTAGCCCTCAAGGAGTTGCATGCCTTCATGTGGCATTTTTACCATTGGAATTAAAAGTTCAATTACCACTTACAATCATAGAATAATAGAATCACCAAGGTTGCAAAAGACCTAAAAGATCATCCAGTCCAACGGTTCACCTATTACTAATAACTCCCACTAAACCATGTCCCTCAACACAACATCCAGTCTTTCCTTGAACACCCCCAGGGTGGTGACTCCACCACCTCCCTGGACAGTCCATTCCAGTGCCTGACCACCCTTTCTGAGAAGTAATATTTCCTAATGTTCAGCTTGAATCTCCCCTGCCATAGCTTGAAACCATTCCCTCTGGTCTCAAGTACATCTCCTTTAGCCTTAGCTCCTTTGGAACAACATCCTCATGAGTAGTAACTAACCAACACTCACTACATGAACACAGTGTGCACCACTATCAACCAAGACACCATCATCTTTAGGGTGGAAATGAGATACACTTATTAACTCACATAGAAACTGCATAATCATGAGATGAAGCTGAGAAAACCACTGTTTTCCGCACATAGACAGACAACAATACACTGCTGTTGTCTCTTTGATGGGCATAAATACACAAAGTTCTGGTTATTACACCTATAGCTGGTTTTTGATTGCTTACTTAGCATATTGCAGAAGTTTAACTTTATTCTGTCAGAAATCACAGAAGATCTCACTGTTTTTTCTTTTGTAAATTTCTCCTAGAAGGCTAAAAAACCTTATTTGGAAATAAAAAATAAAAGAAGAGCAAGAGCTGTGTACTGCAGCATCTCCAGGGATTTGGAAGTGGCTGCCAGCAGGCTCCTGCAGCCCACAGGCTACTCACTAATAACAAGTAAACAACTGGAACATCATGGGAGGTGGCAGATGTGACCATCATTTTACTCAACCATTCCCAAGTGTACCTTGTTCCTGGGGCAATTTTGACACTGAAACTGCTCCTGGACCAGTAATACGAAGCCCTCTTTAGCTGGTGGGTTCCTCTTGGAGTATGCTAACTCAGCACCAGGACAATTTGGAACCATTTCTTTGAGAAGTCCCCATCACTGACTGGTGCAGGTGGCTGAGCTCTGGAGAAACCAAATCCACTGACTCACAGGAGAATCTGCCTGGAAATAAAAGAAAAATGATATTAAAAAGAAAGAAAAATGATATAAAAAAAGGAAGACATTTCCTTTTAACGACTCGTTTTTGGCAAAACAGGATTTTGGGGGTAAAATGTTTCCAGATTGTAAATCCATCAGATAATTCCTCATTTGCAAGTTCCTCGGTATCATATTCCAAGAAATATGATATTACCTTGGCTGGGAAGTGCAGTCAAAAGAGCATCATCACCTACTTCTTTGCTTTCCTGCAAGCTTCCATAGCCTACCAATTTTTCCTTGGATGATTCCCAAGCAAGAAAAGGTCTCTCCCCTTGCTTATGAAACTCAGGGTCTTAACTGCACAAGATGCCATGAGTACAAGCCAGAAACATTAGAGATTCCTTTAAATAAGACATTACATTCTTGATGAGAGTAAAAAAAAGAAAGCAGCTCATCTTTGAAATGTACTTATTGTTCCAGATTTTGAGCCAAACATCAGAGTTAGGTTATAGATAAGGTATTTCTAGAGTTGCACTGGTGCTTGACGTAATGCCAGAAGATACTAAAATCTCATTTTTAAGTGAATGACCACGGCATATATATTCTAGGTCTATTTTTAATTCACTGTTCCCTCTGAAATAATACCCTTCACTGCTCTCGTGGCTTTAGTCCCATCTTTCAGGGATTTCTCTGTTTTGTCCCTGGTTTGGATTTCCCTGTTGCTGTTCCTTTCCATTTGCAGAATGACTTATGTTTCACAATGTTATTTGTATATTATCCTCACTGCATGGATAAAATAAGTACAGGCTTCCTTGTCTCTCCAGCAAGAAATCTTCTCCCCTTCCTTCCCATTCCACACCCTGCTTAAGTCAGCCCTATTGCTACGGAACTTCACTGCATCACTGTTGAAAGGCATCAACAGAAACAATGATTAAGAGGTGGGAAAGAACAAGCAGGTGAAAAAGAAACACATTATCTCTGTACTATGCCTCTTGTGGGAGGTTTTTTGTTGGTTTTTTTTGCCTTTTAGAGTAACACGTTTCATAGAGGTAGAAGACGCAATAGTTGAACCACCAAATACAGTGATCTGAGGACCACATACCACTAAAACCACATAAAAGGCTCAAGAAAAACTCAGAATATAGGAATTTTCACCTTTTTCAATTCCTGCTGGTTTGTAACCAAATTTACTTCTAGATTTGGATAAATACCCACTAAACTCCACCTTTTAAACCCATAGTTCAGTCATTACCTTTACTTCCATCACAAAACTGAACTTCAGTTTCAAGCTAAGACAATACAGACAAACTGGCCCAAAGCAAAGGATGAGCACAGCTCTGGAGTAAACCCCAGTTATGCTGATTGTGCTCCCTGCTTGCATTTACATTCTCCCCATATGCTGCTGTACACACCAAAAACTTCACCAAGTCAAAGATTGTACAGAGCTTTAGGAAAACTACACCACGTGTTAAGAAAAAAAGCAATCCAAACCTAGAACCTAAGGCATGGTGAAAGGGCTGTGCATTAAAATGGTTGAAAAATCAGAAAAGAGAGCATAAATATGAAAGGAAGATTCTGGCGCTGAAGCAAAGCTGCAAATATCTCATAATTACAGTTTAAATTTTGGGTGGTCCTGTGTGAAGCCAGGACTTGGATTCTACACTCCCTGTCAGCCCCTTCCAACTCAGGATTCAATGAATGTATGCTCTAGCACTAGCAAGGGCTGCCCAGAGAGATTATGGAATCTGCTCCCTGGAGATCTTTATAAGATATCTGGTTGTAGTCCTGGCCACCCTGCTTGAGGGCTTGGACCAGAGGGGCCCAAAGGTCTCTGCCAGTCTCAGCCATCCTAAGATTCTGTGCTCTCTAGAAATATTGCCTTTTCCTTTTCCTTGCCTCGTCTATAAACCTTCAGGAATCACTCTGAGTAGAGAATAGCTTTATTAATTGGTCCTACGCAGTGGATATTATTCAATATCTGTTATACCAGCAAGAAAAAGCAGAAAAGAGTGTGCTCCATATGCACCCCTGCTTGTGTATTACAATCCAGAAACACAACCCACTATATGACAGCGCTCCTTTTGGACCTCATTACTGAATACTTAGCATTCACACCATAGTTATCTGTTTTAAATATATATATATATATATATACACACACACACACATAATTAATAAGAAATCACTTGCTTATTTTGTACCTATTTCACATATTTACAGAATTCCATCAATCATTGCCTTACTTACATTGATTTACATTACTTACACTGACCTCGCTCTAATTGTTGGGATCCTAAATTCTGCACAGATGCTATTACTGAGAATTTAATTTCAGATAGCAAAGAATTCAGGACTGCCATATGCTGTCTGTTACGAGTCTGCAGTTTGTAACCAATATCCATTACTAACGTTTTTGACCCAGGTAAGATTACAGAAAGCAAAAATTTACTTAACTTTATTGCTGCACTTTTACTAATAGTATCAACAACAAATGCATAGGAACTCCCATGCCTGTGTGTTGATCTGAATGACTGCTTAGTTCCTCTCAGAGATGTCTGCAACCAATGCCATCTGGGGATTCTGAAGAGATTGCCAAAATCTTCCAGTTTCATATATATTTGTATGAGGGCTGATAGGATGGTTGCCTTTAATATTCAATCAAGTTCAGACATATTTGTGTTTTGTAGCTTGGATCATTTTACTTGGCTGTTTTTCTTTCTTTTCTAAGTCAATTGGGTCAAAGCTATCTGAAGCAGCGTAAGAAGTATTTACTTACTAGAATTCAAACACATTTATTAAGGACATAGTTTCAAGTATTTTAAACAATCGCTAAATAACAGTAGGGAATACCTATTCATAAGTATCTCAATCTTTATTAATCCTCAAGGATATGAACCAGACATTAGTTAACATTCGAATTAATTTTCAAAACTACAACCAGCCTTATCAGATAGCAAACTTAAAACTGAAAAATTAACCCCCAAAAGCAGGCAAGTGAGCCAATTCTATGGTGCAATTAGCTACTCCCCAAAACACAGGGCTGCTCCCTGCACAAAGGCACTGAGCTGTGGCTCACATACACTGGGGGGTCTAGCAGAGAACATGGCATAGGTTGCAAGGGTATTAAAAGACCTTGCTGAGGTTTAAGAGTGTGCAACCTGGCTTAAGTGATTTGTTGCCATACTGAAGTCTATAGCTGGAGCCCCACTGGGGAGAACGTCCACTCCATGGTAGGAGGGACTCAAGGTGACAGCAGAGAACCTTGTCTTCAACTGGAAGCAAATAATAAAATGAGATGGTGACAACTCACCTTTTTTCCAAGAATGCTGAAACTTATTGAAAAGGCATCGAGTACTTTCATAGAGAACTTTTAACCAGGTAATTAAAAATCATTCAATCATAGAATGGTTTGAGTTGCAAGGCACCATTAAAGGCTGTCTAGTCCAACTCTCCTGCAATGAACATAGACACCTACAGCCCCATCTGGATGCTCAGAGCCTGGTCCAGCCAAAGGCCCACAGCAAACAGCAAATTAAGAGGCCTGAAAGTCAAATTCAACCCACTCAGTTTAACTCCACTGACATCCAAGTGTGCAGGAGGTTACTTACCCAGACCAGCCGAAGGTCACATCCCATCTGCAAATAAAATCAAGCATATTAGCCACTGGAATTCACATTGGTAACTAAACTGTTAAAACTCTTTACTGTGAACAGTTGTCCACATGGCAATTGAATATTGGCAAGGTAAAAAAAAAATAGCAGTGAGGAGAAGTTATATGTAGTTGTTAGACAGTAAGAGACTGAAGGTGAGCAGATGTGATAAAGTAATCCCTTTATTTAGTGATGAGTAATGTTTTTCATGTAAAATACCGATGAAAATAACTTAAGCACTAGTAAAGGAAGACTAGCCCTTCATCATTAACATTTCTGTGACCACAGCATCAGCAGATCCACTGCTGCTTTTTTTTGAGTGTGTTGAATGTTATGGAGTGGATGGATGCTCATCTCACTATGTACAATGAAGCAAAACTAGTGTGAGGTAAGAATGAAGTTTTCTGGGTATTAATCTTCCATCTCCTTCCCACATAGTCATTTTCACTCTGCAAACTGAAAGTAATGCATAACAAGGAGAGAACTGAGTCTGAGTCCACACACACAACCACTGAGCAACAGAGCCCCTCACCTGATCTGAGAGTACAACCCACAGAGGGTCTTCCATTTATCTTCTGAATATCTTTTTCTCTGAGTTGAATCTTAGCACTGTAGTTTTGGAAAAACTCTGCCAGGAAAGAGTTACCAGTATGGCATGTGAGACATGGCTCCCTTGGAAAGACATCACTGCAGCTACATTCAGGCACCCTCCACTGGACTACACCATCTAATAGGTGGGTATATACTCTTTTATCCTGATTCAGACACCCACTTACTCTAATTTTAATGTCTTTTGAGTTGTTTCATTGTAATTTTATTTCTTTACTACCATGGTTTGTTTTCACTTCAAGACGTTTATGTTAATTTATTTTCTTGTGAAATCAACAGTCAACTGTACCAAAATTAGCTAATGAATGAAGGATGTTTATGCTGTTCAGCGCTAACACAGTTTGGAGTTAATACAAAAGGAGTTTATGCAGGTGTCTATCACCATGACTATGGTTTAGAAGCTGCTTTCTGATTTTAGATACAGCAAACAGCTGTATCTATAAGTTCTCTTACATTTTTGATGATGGAGAGATAAAAAGGAATTTGATGTCCCTCTACAGCTGATAGATTTGTGTAAACCAAAGTCTCAACTCTGCATTTTGCCTGTGACATTCTTAATTCCCCTTTGGAGAGCACTTTCTGGCAATTTTCTGCAGATGCACGTGGGAGATACCAAGAAAGAACAACAGGGAGTTTATCTCAGCTTAGGGAAATGGAACTGGAGAAGTGCTACACCTGCAGGACCAGGAGAAACACCTCCTTCTACAAGGAAGAGCTTTATGCATTTCCCAGCCCTTGATAGAAGAAACACACACAGGAGCATAGAACATTTAAACTACTGCTTTATCCTGGCGCTCCAGGACTGATGGGTGAAGCTGCTACCAGTTTAACATGGACTCAGATTCCAGAAGAAAGAATTCTTAGAATCCACAAGGAAGATTCTTAGAAGAAAGGATAGCAGAGGTTTCCACCAACTGTCCCCAGTCCCCTTTAACCCAAGTGAGCCTTTCATCAGAAGAAGGAGCTCCAATATATAGACTGCAGGGGAGAGATTTTGTTCCCTTTTCACCAGAGATACGAGAAAAAATACAAAAGCTTTTGTGACCTATGACGTGGTTCATAAACTTAGTAAATTTCATTGTACCCAACACAAGCGGGCAGCAACAGGGAGAACTACATCTGAGTTTACCAGCTGATAACAACAAAGGAGAAAGCATTCCAGCTAAAGAGCAAGCTGAAAAGGAAATAGGAGGAAAAAGGAAAAAAACAAATTGAGTGGTACAAATTAGTCATACATAGATTTCCCATGTAAATTAAAAAGTCTTCAAACAACAGACAGTTGCATGAATCAGGGAGTCAGGAAACCTCAATTATATCAGCAAGCAATTAGTTAAGTTTCTGAAAAGGAATAAGGATAATGCAGAAGATATGGGAGGGACCCAAAAACCCAGAAGTTCCCTGACAGCAGAACTGCTATCTCTCTACCTCGCCTGCTTCCCTTAGACCTGCTTAAAACAGTGCTTAGCTATCAGCAGTTAAACACCAAGAGCCTCCCATGGGCAGAAATCACATCTTAACAAGGAGAGCAGGAAAAAAAATTGAAGATGTAATGAATCTGAAGCACCAAAAAATTAAAAGTTGCTGGTGAAGAAGCAGCAATAAGTTTGTAAGAGATCCTGTGTTCCCAGCAACTCGGTGCCTATGTAGTGAGGCAGCTAACGAAACAGGAATGGGAGTGCTGCACACATGAGTCATTCTGTTTGGAAACCTCTACATATTAAAAAAAAAGAAAGGAGGAAAAAAAAAGCCACGTGTTAAAAGTATCTTAGCCAAACATGTTCTTTCTCTTAAGCATACAACAAAACACAACTGTCCTCACGGTAAATATCCTCCCGTTTTATTACTTCAGATCACTTTTCAGTGCTGTAATCATGTCATTAGGTCTGCAATTGGCTCCAAAAGAAGCAGCCATCTAAATATAAACTTCTTGCTTCCCAGTCCACTTTGTCTGTGTTACTTTGAGGAGGACAACCAGAGTTCAGGGGGTCTGAGCCTACTAGTGACATTAATGAAAGTAGGCTCAATTCTTGTCAATTTCATGTTTAAGGAGACTAATTTTCTTCTCCACGCTGCAGTTTCTAACACATTCAGGCAGTTCAGACCTTTTTCTATGAAATCAATTGGAGGTCTGTAGCAGAAAAAGAGTATGGAAAGACCATGCGAACAGCTGATGTACCATCAGCACTTTGATTGCAGATATCAACCAATATTTTCTTTTGCATCCGACAAAAGGTAGGAGAAAATAAAATGAACTATTTTGCTTTTAACTATGGAGGAATTTCAATAGTAGACCACTGAAATCATTCTTAAACAGGTCTTTATAGGGTTACCACTGTTACCCCTAGGATCATATTGCTTCTTAAACTTTACCCTAAGATTTTGTACCTTACTGTGCAATATCCTTGAGGATAACAGCTCAGAAGCTTGGTTTCAGCCTGTTGCAGATAGAACAGAGACATAGCATGGGAATTCCAGTTGTTTTGTTTTCATAAGTTTTTGCAATATGTAATGGTTTATTTTCACTACCTCTGGAGCCAGGAAAGTTGCATCTGTCATGAGTAACTTCTGCAAAAAATATGATGGTGGAGACTGAAGAATAACAAAAATGCTTTCACACTGAGAGGCCTCTCCCTATAATAACAGCATTCATCAATAATTGTAATAGCAAGTGGCAGCAAGACTTAAGTGTCCTTAAACTACCTTTATGCCTGTACACAGTTGCACTGTCCCATCCTATAAAAAAGGCCAGAGACTCTCACATGATAAGACAGGTCTGGCCCAAGTAGATTGAAGCAGTAGGAAGGTGGTTCAGATCGATATCTAGACCAAAAAAACCCCACCCATCACTGGGAACAGGTAACCTGCCCATAGAGCAGATCAGTGCAGCACAGCCCTGAAAGCTGCTTTTAGGCATTTGGTCCACATCTCACGTGTGGCTGCTCTGCCATGGCCTGCATAGATTGACTGACCAGAACTCCCACAGCCCCTGAGTAATTATTACTGTCTCTTAGGAAGGAAACCACAGGTATAAGACAATACATCAAAAACTTCACAGATTATTTTCTAACTCTCAGTTACATCTCTACATTTGTCACACTTCCTGAGGTCAAACCGGCGGCAGCTTTAATTGTACTTACAAGGAACGCTGTAAAAAAACGGGCACAGAGTTCTAAACCCAACGTTTTCTTCATTATTTTGCAACTTTGGGAGCGGGCCAACATCATTGCAAGATTTGGCATGTGTTTACCTGGAAAGAATGAGAAGGTCCATATTTCATTTCAGCTTTGCAAGGTCTCCTCCTCCCTGCACCCCCTTTCCAAACAAAATCAGGGCAAGCAGAGGAATTAGTCAAAGGGCAAAGCTAATTGTTCTGATGTTGATGTTGATCAGCATGGCTCAGCAGGCTCCTGAGGAGCAATCCCTGAAAGCGAGGTCGGTTCCATCAAGGGTCTACATGCATGCTTTGTCGGTAACCATCTCTCTGTAAATTTGGGGGCACAGAGGATATTTTTGCCCTTTTTTCCACCTAAGACCAGTTTGCAACGTGAGAGATTCATTGGCTTGGGCTCAGAACTGTGAACTCTGAAGTCCAAGCTGATAACCCCACCTGCACCCTGATTCAGACCTAATGAAGGATCATGTTTAACTCCTCTTTTAGAGCTTGAACACAGAAAAACATCACCGTATATCAGCTATTCTGTGAACAGAAATCAGATGCCTTAATTTTTACACATAAGTTTGTCAGGCAACTAACAGAGTTTGTTAAAAATAAAAGCCTACACAGTACTTTAAAGTAAAATATTTTAACAGCATTGAAAAATGGATGGAAATAGAGGCTACCACCAGCTTCATCCCTCCAGAGCCGAGTCTCCTAGGGAGTCCCAGTTCTAGAGATGCAATTGATGGCTCTTCTTCTACCTCCTTCCCTTCCCTGTTGCTGGATCTAAGTGAGGGCTCCATGAGGTTGAGTTCCTCCAAAAAACACAATAAAACCAAGCCCTGGAGACCACAAGCCAGAGGGTTCCCACCATAGTGTCCCTTCTCCTTTGGGATGCTTTAGGAGCTCAGTGAAAGCATTTTGCTGCTCAGCCTCCTGGAGCTGTGCTTTTTTTCCATGGGATACCTAACTTTCTCCATGCACCCTGCAGAGTCTTGCTAACTCCCATCTCAAAGCACAGCAATGTACAGGGGAAAAAATGGCCCAGCATGGATGAAAGGAGGTGGGGACAGCAGCAAAAAGCAACTCCAAACCGGGCTGGGAGCAGCTGGGAGGGAGCCAGATGGGCAGCGAAAGGGGCACAGCCAGCTCCTCAAAAAATAGGCTTTTAATTGTAGGGCATTTTGCAAGACACCCATGACATAAAGTTGAATTATTTTTATTTTTGCTCAAACAGCAAAAATGTAAATGCTGCTGTTTGCACAGAGAATTTTTTTAAGTTGTTGTTGCAAGACAGCACTTAAAAGGAGGCTAATATTAATCATCTCCACGTAAAGCAAGATTAAAGTAACACATCAGCCATTTACTGGGAGCAGCTGATGGGCAGTGGCCTGTTGTGCTGGCTGGTGTTTCTTCTAAGCGGGTATCAAATGGGTCCACGTGGCAGGAACAGAAGAGAGCTCCAGATGGGAGAGCAGTTCCCATCTTTTGCAGAGTAAATCTGCTGTTTGAGGCTATATTATATGACTGAAATTTTATACATATGACTTTGTTGGAGCTGAGATCTCTTCCTTTGAAAATGTGCTACAATAATAATTGCATTTACCAGTTGCCAGTCCTCCTCGCAAAACATTTCTTCTTCTTTTTTTTTTTTTTGTTATTCCGATTGTGAAATTAATTGTCTCTGGCTAATGTAATTAAAAACAAACACTTCTGATTTCAGAGGAGGGAAAGGGGAGAGAAAGAAAGAAAAAGAAAGAAAGGAAGAAAACAAAACCAAAAAAACACACAACTGCAGCCCCGCTTTTCTATTGACAACAAGAAAGCTCTGCCATCCCTGAACTGTTTAATTATTGAAATGAACTGTAACAGTACACTGGATTGTTGCCGAGGTCAGCGAGCAGTGCTGGATGTCAAGAGGAAAGCAGCAGCTCCGAGAGCCCTGCAATGCCCCAGGCTCCGTCTGAAAGCCCACACACTTTTTCTCAGGCATTCAGCCCCCGATAGGTAGCCTGATAGCACGGCCGATTTGCTGGTGTTACAGAAGTCCGACGGTGCTTGCTTGTTTTAAGACAAGCCAAACTATGCTCTGGTGACCACCGTGACGCTGTGATTCCCATGCCCTATCGCATTCCTCTTTCTCAGATCCCAGGCATTTTTTTTTTCCCCTACGTGCAGTCCAGGATGTAGACAAATGAATTCCAAGTGACCTATGTGGGGGTGGACTCTTTGGAAACAAACAACAAAAATAAGATATCTCCTGTCCTCACTTTTTCATTTGCTTGTTCCCTGGATACAGTTTATTCGTGGCAATGAAACGCACATTGTGTCTCTGGAGCGAGATCCAGCAGCAACATCTTTACCACCCCCTATGCTTTTTTTTTTCCCTCCCTTCTCCCTTTTTCTATTCTTTTCCTATTTCAGTCCTTACAAAAGGAATCTTGTTTTACTTTATCTGCTCCTTTAGATGCCAGGTTGCCCTTTAAAGTGTATCATATCAAGGATTTCTATTGATTCAAATGCTTTTTTTTCTCCTCTAGAAAAACTGCTTGTGCATATCTGCACTGGCAGCAGGATCTGCTTTGCAAATAATCACCGTGTATCCAGGGAAAGGGAAAAAACTTCCTTTGAAACTTTCAACGTGGAGAAAATTCTGTAGATAGAAAAACTGCTCGAAAGAAATAAAGCTGCAGTTGGGGGAACAGACAATAAACATTTCAGATTGCTTTATGGCTCACTATTACAGGCAACTATCTTGCTTAAGTAGGCATAACATTTTTCACAGTATATATTTAAGGTTTTATTATGGTTTGGATGAACAGCAGGAAACCATCGCTCTTGAAGGGAGGGGAGAAATAATTTCTGCCAGCCCAGAGGCCTGGCAGGTAGAAAAAGGCACTTTGTAAGCAGGACATGCGTGCGTGATTCACTGTGGCCTGAGCGATGCCCTGTGTGGTGTCCAGCCGCGTGGGCTGCTTGCAGTGCAGGATGCATGCATAGGAGGGATGAGATAGAATGGACCCTGGGAACCAGCACCACTCACGCTGGGTTAGTTGTGCTGGGGCACCAATGGAGAACACAGCCCTGTAAGCAGCTTAGCACTAAGGGGCAAGCATTGGAGCATTTGGGGCCACTGCAGGCTCCTCCAGAGAGGCTCTCCAGGACACTAAGTTACACAGCGACATCCACCTCCAGGCTGCCAAATCCTGACAGCTCAAAACAATGGAACAAAGAGTAACGGGAAAAGAACAGTCCACACCAACGCATCCAGCATTGTCCTGGATTCCCTTCGGCTTGCTTACAATGAGTGACGTCCTTCGGTCTGGGGTGCACCACTTCTGCCAGGATCGACCCCAGCCCATGCCCCATACTTGGGAACCATGCCACAGCCAACAGCAACCCATGTATAAGTCATTATGCAAGAGAAATTGAAGTCACTTGATTTTTTATCGTTATTATTCCCTACACAACAACAGCTTGACCCTCTCCCCAGTTTACTTCTGTCTCCATTTACCGCACCATACCCACCAGTAATCCAGACCCTCCAGACCACAGTATGGGGACAAAACCTTCTAATATAAGGAGTTTCCCTGGCAAAGCCAGGCAGAGCCATGAGGAGCTAATCTCTCTGTACATTATGTGAACTGAAGTAAGTAATTTAACAGCTTATTCCCCCAGGTAGCCGGTGACCACTGTATGTCCCTGCTATTTAATTTGGCAGTTAACCTTTTGAGGGCTGGTAGTCATTTTAGATTAACCTATGTATCCTAAAAGTTAGTAAGCAATTTCCTTCAGGTTAATTTTGTTTTTAATTGTTAATTTTTCCACCTATTTCCAGTGGTCATCTCATCTCCCACAACTGTTTGCCCTTTTTAATGCATTGCTTTGTGAATCAGAGCTGGTGGAGGACAGGGGGACAGATTGCTAAGAAACTGGAAAACATTTTTAAAGAAGTAAGACGAAGCATTTGTGCCACAGTTTACAATTATAATAAAATAAATCTAGAAACCATTTCATGTTTGAGAGCATGTATATTAAAAATATATATATTCCTTTCTATAATGGATAACCATCTTAGGAACAGTAGAACGTGAGTAATTTGTCAGTTTTTCTTTTAATTAAAACTGTGAATATAGTTCACGCACTGTTTGATTCAGCATCAGAGTTTTGGATGAGGGCTAAAACCGATTTCCTCTTAAATCTGTGCTTTCTCAGGACAACTAGCAAAGTGCGCCTTAATATTAAGCTCTTGAACCCAAGAGAGGTTGGCTTGTTCCAGGACCAGTAAATCAACAGATATTGGAGTAATAGCTCTAATAAGGCTCAGGACTTCTAACACTTCTGTAAATGCTCTTTTTACCAAAACAGCATCCATTTTTCCTCTCAGACAACCTGTCTTAATTCATTGCATCATTACCAAGCTGGTCCACTGTAAAATGAATTAAGATCATGCTAGTTAGAACAGATTCATTCTGGGTATTTTTCTCAATGTAATATTTAATTACTATTATTTTTTGTCAAGCAAGAAAACTGCCTGACCTAACTCCAAATCTCTTCTTCTTTATCGTTGCTACCTTGAATCTTCACTGGGAGATGATTTAAACCAATGTGAATTGAGGGTGATCTGTCCCCACCTTGCAGTGTGCAGGGACACAGTACCCATGTCCTTTGCACAACCATATCAAAATCTGCCTAAGCGAAATACAGTACTGGTGTAAGCATCCAAGTGGAGAGGAGCAGTGTGCTCCTTCTGCAGAAATGCAAATGCATGAGCACAGAATATTGCATGTGTTGGGTATCAAGGTCTGCATCCCTCTGCTTCTGCGTTAAGACTCATCTCACACATCTCCCTCACCACAGCATCATCATTCAGGGGGCAGAAATTGCTGTTATGCTTCCAGGAAACTCTTATCCCTTGCAGTATTCAGCTTTAAGCTTTAGTTCCCGCTACCTCGCCTGTTTTGATGAATACCCATGGCACTCAATAAAATTAAAACATCAATGAACAAAACAGATCCGTATGAAGTTTTCCCCACAGATTAGGGAAGGAGAGGAAGCACATCTGGTAGAGGAGTGTCGTGTTGCTAAATACATTCAAGCTCCACTCTGATAGGTGAGTACAGCAATCATCTAACTTATCTGCAATATACCTGAATGCTCCTTGGATCAAAGCCTGGGAAATGCAAAGGAAAAAGGCTAAAAATTGAAAAAGTGCAGCCAACAAAAAAAAAGCCAACAAACCACATTGAAATCTATACTGTAAGCACCACGGTAGTCTCCTGTGTGAGAAAGAGCTCTTTCTTGATTCCCTGGGAATTACTTGAAGACAAACATGGTGAGAATTAGTTTGGAGAGAGTTTGAGGGGAAGCACACCATGAGTAAGAGGAGCAGATGCATCTTGAGAGTTCAGAATTCTTCCTGCCTCTAACTTTATATGCCCTTTACACAATCTTCCACTAATTCTTCTATGCTGATAGTCTATAGAATCTAATTACGCAAAGTTTTTAAAAAAATCCTTATATAAAATGCATAATGCCTGATATCTGAGTCACAAGCACAGTTAATGTAATCTAACACATATTGCGGGAACCTACTGCACACAGATATTACCAATTAGCACATGATTTTAACAATCAACATTCATGCAATTAATAGAACACTTCATATTCCTTCTAATTTTGAGCTCTGCATGAGCATATGTTATCATGACGGAATGTGGGATCATTTATTTATACTGGAAGCAAGGCTCCACACAGAAAGCTGAGATGCTGAAAGTTAGCTTAGAAGGGAAAAGGGTTCAGTTTTGCATTGAGAAATAAATACTTGCAGTCTGATTTTTAAAAGTCAAGCTGCATCCTTACCTTCTCCTTGATTCTAAACTTCTGAAAGGGAAAATGTGCTCTGATTGCAGCCAGGGAACACAACCGGCAGTGAATCAACAAGCAGGTGAACACTTCTCCCTAGGACTGGAGAGCACAATGTCATCAAGATCCACAAAAAAGAAATAACCGTATTGTCATGTTGTATTACTTAGATATTTTCGCATTTAGAGATTATAGTAGCTGAACATCTTGTTTTCCTTAGTATGTTTTGTGGGTTTTTTTGTCATATTTCACTGTGATTAGGGGAGAGTTCTTATATGCCAGATGAAGAATAAAAGTACAAACAGATTAAGCCGTATCCCCAGAGTATTTAGGCTCCCATTACTATCAAATTCCATGGAATTAAGGCATTTAATACCTTTAGGGTCTGGTCGCGTCTCCTTTCCTCACTGCAGAGGAAGCAGGGAGCTGAATCCCTGTTTCTAGAGCCCTGGTAATTGCCAGCCTACCTGACTTGTCTGCTGGTTCTGGGGTGCTAACATGAGCAAAAAGCAGCAAAAACTTACTTTAATTACTGAAATCATAGATGCACTACTAGCTCATTAGGGAGAAAAGCTGTTTAATACAGAGGTGGTTTTTTTACACATAGGTTGGAAGGAATCACACCGCTGGTGCTGCTGCGTTCCCAGTCTGTCACCAAGAAGAAATTCTGAATACAGAGGTTGCGTGAGACTTCCCTCCAGAACACCCTCCTGTCTTCGGCTTCCTGCAGAAAAATCTCACCTGTTCCCCACCAGTGCAAACATACCTGCCCAATGGGCAAGTGACAGCACTGGTCCCAAAGCCCTTGGGCCTTTGCCTCAGGATCTGCTCTAAGCCTCTGCCTCAGGAGGCTGTTGCTGCCTCCTGAATTTTCCTCCATCAGCAGGAACCCAAGCAGCTGCAAGAGCTGCAGATGTAGACTCTAAATCATTGCATCTTTCAGAACAAGCTCCTGGGAGAATTTGGTTTACCACACATCTGACGTGCGTTGATGTGTTGTGGAATGGGAGTAACACAATGATTCTCAGGGCATAACTATTGTGAAAAACATCAGAGGAGTTTTTATCTCCCCCTTTGCTTCCTCCTTCCCACAAGGCAGCATTCCCACAGCATCACCTTTGGGCTGGCTGCTGTTCCAAACCAAAGCAGATCACGGTAATCTATGAATGGCCAAAGAAATGAGAGATTTCACTTGTGGTTGCAGTGTTCCTATGCTTATCTCAAAGGCTCTTCAAACAGATTTAGGTAAGCAAGGAGGAAAGGGCACCAAACATCATTATCTGAGTGTCTCAATCGAATGCCTTGAAACAAATGTGCGGTGAAGGCGGTCTCATTTTCCACGATGACAACGGAGGATACACAACTGTGAAGAAATAAGAGAGGGGGGAAAAAAGGAAAACCTTCATGTCTCATGCTCAGTTTACCTGAGGTAACTTCAGGTAATAGAGCCCCACTGGTGTACCTGGCAGAGTGGGAAACTAAGGGTAATGGCTTTTCACATTGACTAAGTATCAAGAGATACTCTCTTTTGTTGTTGTTGTTGTTGATATCAATAGTAAGTATACATTCTTTTTTAAAAAACATTATTTTTACTGAAGGCTTTACTGCACAAAGAATCCAGAGGGAACAGAAAATCATATAATTGTGCAGGTTGGGGAATTCTCTAAAAATACGTAACCATGACACCCTTGTCATTGCCAATCAAATAATCTTGATAAAAAGTAAAGTAATTAGCCTTTGAGAAGAGCATAAAGCTAATTAAAAATGACAACTTAGTCATTTCCACAAACAGCACAGAGCCAGTCAGTAGTTCTAAGCTCAGTGTGATGCAATACCCTCACCTGCCAAAGGGGCCTTCCTTCAAGCCCATCAAAAGAAACTATACTTTATAGGATAATATTTTTCCTTTGTTCTAAAATTTGGATTTGCTTCATCTACCATACGGTCTGTCGTTTGGTTCTGTGTGTGTGTGTGCATGTGTGTTTTACTGTCTTTTACTAAGACTTTTGCCACCTATCAGTAATTTTTATAATCTAAATGACATTTAGGAGCACACAAAGTCATATAAAACAAGACTATAAAATGTGAAGCATGAGCATATGCATTGTCTGAAAGACTTACAAGTTACAATTAATAACTTTATCCTCATAACAAAGTTGGTTCTTCAAGACTTCCTAAAACATAGCTAAGCTAAAAAAGAAACCCCCAATCCTTCATTTATGCAAATATTTGGGGCTTCTGTACTCCCACTGATGTTAATTACTTAATTAACATTTTAGGAACAAGAGTGATTATTACTTCTTCTGTTGTCATCAAAAATGCTCAAGGAGGACACATCTTCAGAAAGTTATCACAGTTGCTAACACTTTTCTTACACGTATAGATACCTTGCAGGTATCAATAAGTGCCTCTCTTTCTAAATCCTAAGATTCTAAGTATTTTCTAACACACACATCCAATACATATTTACATGTATTTGCTAGAGCCAGTAGTCCATGCTACCTTATTGCTTAGAGTCCATCTGCTTTGAAGGATTAAGGTTTGCTAACCTACGGTGTGCACAGACACCTTTGTCTCCATGAACTTCAGGTGCAACTCCTGAGCACATACATACAGGCCTAGGTTCCAAAAGAGCCAGCCAGTACTGCCATACTGTGCTCTAGTCCAAACACAGGTACCATCAGCACATACAGCTGTGTGCTGCTGGCACTTCATCCCACTAATGTACTGCCTTCAACCACATAGAGGAAATGCAGGTTTGATCCTCAGAATAGGACCTGATGGGCAGATTCTCCCTGGCTCATGTTAGCATTTGACTATAGTTTAAGTTCCAGCTTGCTAGAACAGAATAATGATTTAGGGAAGCCCTTAGGCTGCAAAAACACAATGCACTGGAAACAACCTGCAAAACAGAATGATAGTGACTCAGAGCAAGAGCTGAAAACTTAAGCTCCTTTGACTTACCGGACGTAAGAGGACATGAGTTGGTAAAATAGTTACAGATGTGTATCTAAACCAAATAAAAAGCCCTTGCAGCCATACAGGAAAAAAATGTATCTGCTTGTGCTGCACTGCTTCCACTCCTATGAATGCTTGAAGCAGAAATGTTTGCTTATATTTTGAACAAATGTTGGATAAAACAAAATTCTGAGCAATGTTGAACCAGATAAGGACCTTGATCCTGCTCTGACAGAGCCAGCTCTGACACTAGGAAAGCAAGTCTCCTTAGGATTCCTCTGCAGTCAGAGGGGATCATTCAGCCTCAGCTGCTGCAAAAAGGCATCGTTCTATTAGAGTACGTGGAAACAGATCAACATACACAGACTGTTATCCCAAATGTACAGACCTGCACCTCTTAATATGTAATTCTTTACATGCCAAATATAATGGATTTGGAGAATCTTCCTGATTCTTTGATTCACGATCTTTTCATTGAAAACATTTCCAGTGTCAAATGGGCCCTCTGGCTGAGATCTGCATTTGGTGCAATTCTGAATGATTCTGAGGTGCTTTTTCTCAACTCTCCATTTTAAAGAAGATTTTATATATATTAAACAAGTTTTTACAGCTCCTCAATGAAGCAGCCTTTTCAATAAGCCCACTGGACAAGCAGGTGGTTTGGTCTCCGGCTTTTTTCCTTTGGTGTTATAGAGCACAGGGAAGATAAGGGAAGTGTTGCTTTTCCCTTCCTTTTTTGCTTTCCCCAAGCAAAAGCTAAATTTTTACAGGAATGAAGTAGTAATCTACAATACTTGCAAAGATAAAGCATCTGCTTGATCTTCTGACATTACACTTGTTTCTGAAGAGAAGGTGGGAATGGAAAAAAGATACCTGTGTTGTAGAGGGAGGAGAAAAGAGTGAAATCTCCGCTTGTTCTTGTACCTCTCATCAGACCTACAGACCTTAATTCCAAGTTTAACCTGGAGAAATAAATGGAAAAAATACACTGTGAGGAACAAACCTACACTGGCAGTGGAGCGGCTTCGATCACCTAATAGTTCTTTTTCCTTCTCTGATTTCTTTCTTTGATACTATTTATAAAAGGAGAGCAAAAATGATAGGCCATTCCAAACAAACTGTTAGCATAAACCAAGAGCAAGCATCAAAATTGGCAAATGCCTCTTTAAGACTTGCCTGGCTCTTGAAGCCAGGGAAAAGACTAATAACGCACCTCTCTGAAGGTCCTGGGCTATGTTTATTTCCCATATTTATTTAAAAGAAAATCAAAATACTTTTAAGCAAGTCAGCTGGTTCCAAATTTAGGAACAATTGAACAAAGAGGAATCTGCTAATTCCAGATGGAGTGCATATAGTCCCTTGGCACTTATTACTTACCAAATGTTTCAGAAAGCAAACACATGACCTAAAGGATTTTGTGAGTGTGGGGTCCTCAAAAAAGCTCTTAACAAGTCATGTCTTTCCAACCATATTTACTTTACCCACACACAAAAACCCACTTAGTTTTCCCATTTTTTTAGGGGAAAAAAAAAAAAAACAAACCACAACCAAAAAACCAACATAGAGCAGACAGTGCTCCCTTTAAAGACTATTTACGTACAATTCAGCTATTCCATAAGGCCAGGGGCTCTGTAGGTGTCTCCTTTGAAAGGCTTCAGCTGTGGAGCATCTGCTCCCCGTGCATGAAGGCCACCTTTCCCTGCACCATGGCTGGCGGAGGTGTTAGTTAATGCAGGAGCCCTCCCATGCAGTGCTGTGGGAAACAGGCACCCACAGCAGCCCTTGGTCTCAGAGAGCCAGCACAGGTTTTGTTTGACTATTCTTACATCTGGTCCTTTTCATGCACCCAGTTGTATCCCAACATCCTGCAAATGGGAATTTTCCCATAGGAAACTAAGTCTGATAAACATAACTGAGGAATTTTTTTTAGTAAGTATTATATTTCATTATTATAATTGTTTCACCCCTGAATTAAATACTATGGGGGAAGTATAAAGTAGAAAAAATGAATTTGAAGCAGTTTTGCCCATGATAAAATGATGCTGCAGAGACATTTCCCTTTGCAGCAGTGGTCCAGCCCTAGAAGCACACCAAACCTTCCCATCTTCTGCTGTCTGTATTTCCTACAGAGGGTCTGTCCTCTTTAGCTGGTGGGACAAGCCCAGCCCCACCAAAGGGGCAGAAACCAAGAGACCAGACTGTGCAATAAACATCGGGCTTAATTATCTTTTTCTATTTCTATTATTACTAGTTTTAACATCAGGACAATGTGGACAATACACTAAGCTTTACACATACATGTATGTATATTTTTAATAAAGTGAATCCCCTCTTTTGTTTTTCATAGAACCTTAAGGGTTGAAAAAGACCAATAAGGTCACGTAGTCCTACTGTTAGCCCATAAACATCCAAAGGGAGGTAGAAGGCAAATGGAAGAAGTCAGGCTCTTCTTGGTGGTGCATAGTGGTAGGACAAGGACTTTGTGGTTGGACTTGACGATCTTTAAAGTCTGTTCCCACCTGAGTAATTCTCTGATTCTATGATTCCAATATTTGAACACATTTAGTTCCACACCAACATGTGGATGGATGCCTTTATGATAAGGGTGACAGAGCATTGGAACAGGTTGCTGAGAGAGCTGTGGAATCTCCTAGGGAGATATTTAAGACCTGGCTGGATGCCTTCCTGTGCAACCTATTGTAAGGGAACCTGCTTTAGCTGGGATATCGGTCTCAATGATTTCTTGAGATACCTTCCAACCTCTGTCATTCAGTGATTAGATTAAAAACAGACACATGTAACTTAGTTACATGAAAAGGTGATGTCTATTTCTTTAAGACTTTTTTTTTTCCCCCATAGAATCATAAAGGTTGGAAAGGACCACCATGATCATCTCATCCAACTGTTAAACCCATCGACCCATTCCCTTTTCACTCTGCCTCTTGTTTTAACCTTCATTTACTCTGTAACCCTCTTAGCAAGACCTGTATAGATATCATCTTTTCACAGCCGTGGACTCGGACCAGAAAGAACCCGAGGACAAACGTGTTTATGTCACTGCAAGTATCAGCCTCACACGGGCTGCCCACTGCTGGAGATGTGTGAACCCAAACCTCACTGCCACAACCCCTGACGTTTTTGCACCACCACCATTTCTCTGCAAATCCTTAAGCTGCACCAGCTGACTCTGCCAAACAAATTATTTTACATTTTTTAACTGAAATGCTTTTTGTTTTTATTTTAATGAATCCCCTAACTCCGAGTTTAATTAAACTCATGTTTTTTAATTAATTACCAACAAATGCAAATAAGGGAAACTACACAAACATGTATTCGCCGTTCACAGATAGATACAGTTGCTGTCTTTTTTAATCCTCAAGAGTCAGGATTTGAAAATCTTTAAGTCTTGAGGGTCACAACCCCCAAATTATTTTCAGTTGGGGATTTATGAGAATATCTTCCTAGTGAATGGCAGGGAGCTCAATTGCTTAAAGGAACATAAAGCAAACTGCAGTTTCATTAGCTTAACCAAGTTGCTCTAGTTAAACAACGGTATAAGTCAGCAGAATTAGGCTTCTGTGTAAGTTATCAGAAGAGTAGAATGTAGGAACTTCTCCATCAGAAGTGTGTACAGTTAATAGTCCTAAATGCTGACAAATGCAAATGCAGGCTTATTAAGTACTCTCTCTAGTTATCCAAGTTCAGCTACAACAGAAATCCTAAAAGGAGGAAAGCAAAGTTCAAGCAACAAAACCCAAAGCTCTGACAGCCAGGAAACACAAATTTAAGGCATGGAATATGCTCGTGCTTAAACCTTGGAAATTGCAAGCACCTCCAGGCAGTGCTCTCCTGGTACTTGCAGTGGCTGCCAGAGCCTGAGGACATTTCACAGGGGGGTTACCTTCTTTCCTGTATATGAATCATTATTTTCAGCATGAAATATTTCAATATCTCATGAAATATTACTCCAAAGAGCTTCTCTGATGACTTTTTTAACTCAAAATGCCATAAAAGCAGCCTGTCCTGTTTGCAGAGCTAATACATAGGATTATTTAAATTGCTACAGCAAGAAGCCAGGAATCTTTGTTTCTGTTCCCTTCCTAGGCCTGACATGGATGAGTCTGGCCATGTCCACACATCCCATTTAGATCTCAGAGCCCCAGAATGACTTCAGTTCGCACACAGAGCTCTCCAGCTTGCTTAACCCTGAGCTGGGTGATGAGTGTTGACCTTGCAGGAACACAGCCCAAAGCCCAGCTCAGCATCCCACCCCTGGCACCAGGCACAGCCAGCAAAAGGCCCCTGGACACTGTGCTTCCACGTAAAAGCAGCAGGTAATGGTAGTTTTCCTGCATGACAAAGTAATTTCTTACGTGCAGCAAAACCCTACAGAAACTGCATGTTTCCACTTCTTTATATTAAATGACATTCAGAGTTTTTTGTATGTAAATACCTATACAGTGTATGCAGGTCAGTTCAGCTTATTCCCATCTCACCCTCCTCCCTGAAACATCAGGCAGATTACTTCGCCATTTACTACAGAGTAGGTCAAGTGGCTTTTTAACACCAAACTATCTGCACTTCCTTAAAAGACTTCACTGCCCCACAGGATGCAACGTGTGAATGCACTCATTTTTGGTGCTTCTTTCCCCACCAAGAGAGAAAATAATATCTTAGAGGCACGCATATGTCATACAGCTTCAGGGCAAGTGGGAATTTTTCCCACTCTCTGCCCCAGACAAAAAATGGGAATAAGTCACCCTTAATGAACTTATGCAAAAAAATGTAATTATGTTAAGCTTATCTAACTGACGTATTTTAAGGAGGTTAACTGAAAGATGTCAGATGTGCAAAGTTATTTGTTGTGTTTAAAGATACTTGTGTTCTCATCCTTGGGAAAATTCTTCACGTTCCCTGTCCTGCTGCACTTAGCAATGATCCTATCTTGATTGCATTCCAGTTACCCCGTGTCAAAAATAATCAGGAGGAGGAATGATACAACACGAGAGCATTCTGGGGAAGGCTGCGATCCCAGTGACACCTCCTTCCCCTGCTTGCCCAGAACACATGCAAAACAAAACAAAACAACAAGAAGAGATCTGTACGATGGTGTGAGCACAAGAGGATGGAGCACACAGAGTATTGCTCTGGGTGCACAGAACCTGGGCTCCCACCCAGCCCGGCCTCGGCGAGGTGGGATTTTCCTTCCTTAAGAAATATTGCAAACAGAAGATTCCCATGTTTGAAAGGTCAGAGGAAAAAAATATAATGCACTCACGAAGAGACAACCTCATTAATCCTGTTGTTCTTGGCCCAGTCAATAGAAGAAACATAAATGCTGTCAGCACTGCGCCGCTAGATAAAGGATAGAAAGTGGGAATGAAATGTTTTACTGCGAGGACTGTTCTGATGGTTTGAGAACATTTCTGGAAATAACCTGAGCTGAGAAAATGTTTCCTAGGAGGAATACATGCTGTGGGAAACTGGGTGGAAGATAAAGTTTGGTCAGTGACCTTCTCACTATCCTCTAATCATGCAGCATGCTGCTCAAAGAGAGAAAAGGGGAAAAGAAAGGGATATTGTGTAGGCAGAGATGCTGTACCTTCCTGGCACTACATGAAGTGAAGTGGAAAACACAGGGGTATCATAAATCTCTATTTCATGCTTTCGGATACTGTAGTGAAATAATAATCGACTGTAGCTTGCAGGGGGAAAAAAAAAGCGTTACTTTTGGTTTAGGGCACTGTAAGAGCACAAAACGCAATACACCTCCAGTGAGCATAAAAACAAATGACAAAGTTGCCGAAAGGGGAACATGCTTTTCTGTCTGTATAACACTAGAAACGGAGAGAGAGCATCATATCTCCCCAAAAGCAGCAGTGACAGAGGGCACCTCTCTCATACAGGTGGCTCCAGGAGCCTTCCACGGCCAAAAGCTCTGCTTAACCTCACACACATGAATGCATCAGCAGCATTCGGATGCTGTCTGTGTACAGAGTGAGTAAATATTAGCATATGTGGGTACTCTTGGGAAGATTAGGAAGCCATCAAATACAGCTATCCGCAGCGCTCTGCACACTGAGAGAGCATCAGAAAACTCCTTTCTTTGGCTATTTGCAGGGAATATCACTTGGCTTTTCTTTATATATATATATATTTTTTCTTCCTTATCTCTTTTTCCTTTAAAAACAAAATTCCTGCAGTTTGTCTGTCTAAAAAGCAGTCGTTTCAGGACCGGTGCTACAGAAATACCAAGACTGTTCTGGTTTCTGTATCAAGCCTTTGAAAAACACAGCGCAGTCCTCCTGAAGCAGCACTACTGGGGTAAAGCCACAGAACAGAAGTTGGGTAAATATTTTCCTTGTGCTCATCAGTAGCTGGCTGTTGACAAACATCCTCCTAGAGTGGTAATGCAGGATAATGCTGTCATTACCGGGGGATAAACACTGCGGCTGCAGCACGGCTCCATCGCTCTCTCAAAATAGAGGGCAGGCAGAGAATTATATAAGATCTCCCAAAGTATTTCGCCAATCAGCGCTGAAATAATTGCAGAAGTGACTGGTGAGGTAGTTCAGACAAAAGGCAGGACGAGTCGAACTGCTCAAAGTAGGGAGAAACCTTTTCATTTTCATTTTTATTTATCTCTTTTTTTAGGTGTTCTTAGAGCAAAGAGGAAACGGACCGGACAGAACGAGATTTCTGCCTGCCTTCTTCACTTGCTGGTTGCCTATCAGACATGAAACAGAACGGGTGCAATAAGCTATTCTCTTATTTTTCTTCCATCCATCTGGAAACGAGAACTACCAGAAGTCTGACAAGAAAGCCTGATCTCCAGCCAGATTTCTAGAAATGTTAATAGGAGTTCCTTATTCAAAAGTCACCTTCAGAACTTACGAGTTTCTTTTCCTGATAGTTCAGATGTCTCATCACTGACCACAATTATTTCTGGAAAGGGACCAAAACGTTTCCTTCAGGATTCTCCTGCTACCATATCTAATGAAATATACAGCTCTGTAGAAATAAATCTACACATCATACATGATAATGCAGGTTACCAGAGATGAGATTAAGAATAAAACCCTTCGAAAAGATGATAGACAGTAGCACAAGAACAACAGGAATATTTCACTCACGGGCTTTGCTCAAAAGAGAGTTTGATATGGAGAGAGCATTTCTTCTGCTTAAGAATCAGCTTGAAGCTTTCCGGATGCCAACCAAAGAGGTCTCAGAGATAGCCCAGTGATGGTGAGCATCACTGTAGCTTGTGCGTGGCTTGATTTCACAGGATAATAGAACTGTTTGAGTTGGAAGGGACCTTTAAAGGCCATCTAGTCCAACCTCCCTGCAAGGAACAGCTCAATAAGGGTGCTCAGAACCTGATCCAGCCTGACCTCGTATGAATCCATGGATGGAGCTCCCATGGAGGGGTATCAATGGTCGGGGCATCCACAGACTTGCCCCAGGGATGATGTTCCTCATCCCTCAGAAGCTGGAGATTCAGACAGAACTTGCTGTCACAGTAGGACCTCAGAAAAAAACAGCAAATACCACAGAGGCTCAGACAGACCTCTACAACCAGGGCATCCATTCCATCACTTCCACTGGGTGAACTTCAGGACCAGGTGGGACCTACTGAGGCTCCGAGCAATGCCACAACGCAGCACCAGCAGAATTTTCCTGCTCCATTTTGTACAGTGCAACTTAATGGCCCTATCGACATCTTCAGTGATATACGTCCTGTGATCAGTGCAATTACTGCATGTCATCACCACTGTAAATTTACCCAGCCTGAAACCATTTTAAACTTAAACTGCATACTTAAGAACTACTATCCACCTCCTCTTTGTAAATTAGCTATATGATTTATCTGTGGGAACCATTTCAAAAAGTATACATTCAGAAATACATATACCACATGATGTCTTTTCCATATGGCATCTCATAATTATTTTGCTGTGTGTGAACATGATGAAAACAGTTTCATAATTCTCCAAGGGTTAGGGTAAATTATTTCAATTAGACATATTTCAGAGCAAACATTACCTTAGGGTTTATTAATAATAGTACCTGAGAAGGAACAGCTGCCTTTTAAGCAGCGAGAGCTGTCAGCTTCTCACTGCCCCCCCTGTTGCACCCCTTTTGTGACTCTAAAAAAATGGCAGATTTTCTCATGCTTTACCTAAACAGAGAACTTGGCAGCAGAGACCTGGTTGTAATCCTCAGCAAGGGAGCTGGTGGGTGGATTTTTTCCCTATAAACTCTTGTATAAACCACACCAGTCTCCTGGTATTTATTTTGTGTAATGTTGGAAATCATACACAGATCCAACAGGCCATGTAAAAGAGTTTTGTAACTTCCTGAAATCCTTTCAGACGAAATCTTTTCTCCAACAGTGGTCCCAGGTCATGGGGATATCATCACCAGTTTTTAAGGGCAAGGCTCCTCAGCCATTTCTAAGAGCAGAACTTTGAAATTAGGCAAGGAATATCTAAATTAGATCAGCTAATGATCAGGAATTGCCAATGGAATTATTAGAAAGAAAACTAAATTGTTGAGGTATACAGACCATTCTGTCAGCACTGAGCTTACAAGCAGCCCGTATCACAGATTTTAGTGCCCCATCCCTCATCTAGTTGTTTTTATGTATTAATACTGTCATACGGCATGCACTGATTTTCAACTACAGCTTCTGTGCTTGCTCCTCCCTGCAATTAATACTTCTGTGTTTAAAGGCAAATGCCTAAGAATCACTTAGGTGCATTCAACTCCCTAAAAACCTGAAGCTGAAGTGTGCTGAGAATCGATTCCTGTCTCCCCTCACCCCACTCTGCTTGCAGGGGTGAGGAAACTGACCTTAAATACACAGTCATTATAGCTGGGTTGAAGAAAGGGACAGAGTCTTCAGGGTGATAAATCATACGGATACAACCATGGAGAAGGTTGGTGTGACTGACTCTTAGCTACAAGCTGTGGGATGAAATAAAATCTGCCATGGAGCTGTAGGTCTGAGTGGGAAGTAGGGAATTAGCTCCCACCAGCTCTGCTTATCCATGACCAGGCATGAATAAGAGCTGGAGGCACTAAGTAGGGACTGAAGAAAACTGGAACTGAGAGCCCTCTAATAATGTCTGTGAAAGTGTTTTAGAATAAATATGCTGAGAAATCAACCCTCACCATCAAGTGTGGGTGCTCCATCCCTGGAACTGCTCAAGGTCCCACTGGATGGGAATTTGGGCAAACTGGCCTAGTGAGAGCTATCTCTGTCTATGGCAGGAGGGTGAAACTAGATGGTCCTTAAGACTCCTTCCCATCCAACCCTTCTATCATTCTATGACTGTCAGACTTTGAATCCTGCAGTCCCTGGGTAGCTATGAACTGAGATGGAGCAGGCATCTAATTTATAACTTGTATCACTGCCATCACCAATAGATACATATATATTTTATATAAATAAAAAGAAAGGTATAAAGGGAATATACATACATACATAACTGTAGGTATAACAAACACATACGCTGCCCATGATTGCTTGAAAGCCAATACGAGGGTATCTAAACTGCTTAGTTATCACCAGGCCAAACACAAGAGTTACACTACATCACTATCACACTTAAACACTTAAATCTTTGCATCTTTGATACAAGAGTGGAAATATCTAATCTCTTTCTGCTTATCTTGCAAGGGAAGGACTGCTATTATAAGACCTCTAAACTTTGCTGTCCTCTCTGCTTAATCCCATTATTTATTATTTTCCCCATAACTAGACAAACATAATTACAGTTCATATGGTTTTACGCCTTTCAAAATACCACACTTTGCTGACTTCAATTCTTCGAACAAGTGTGCTGTTGGTACTCTCCACCAGACCTTTCCTTTCTTAACCACTTGCAAATCCATTGGCTCACTTCAATCCAATTCAATAGAGAAGCCCTGAAGATCATTAAATTCCTGCAACGTCTGCTAATATTGGCAGCTGGAGACAGGTAGGAGATTAAAAGGAGTGACTCTGTAGCAGGAAGACTACAACATGAGGCTCTACAGCATCATTTCTGTTGGTTTGGCCATTGCCAATAGGTACACACAGGGTTTTGACCCAAATTCAAAGGAAATGAAGCTTCAGTAATTCTATGTCTGAAGTGACAACTGTCCTCATTTCCACAGTGTCTTATTCTCAAAGCACTGTTTCAGTTGTTTTCTA
Source organism: Coturnix japonica (assembly GCF_054131305.1). Lineage (NCBI taxonomy): Eukaryota > Metazoa > Chordata > Aves > Galliformes > Phasianidae > Coturnix > Coturnix japonica. The sequence continues at coordinate 1,343,506 of NC_140669.1, read as the reverse complement.
CATTGCAATACATTGTGAGGAACCAAACTGACAGGGCTGCCTGACTTCTAGCGTGGAGAATTCTGTATCCAGTTCTACACCAAGGCACAACATCTTGTCAACTGCCTATTGCTTTTGAACCCTAAAGATTACAGCAGCAATGTAGCAAGGGCTTATATCACCATTCATCTGTACTGTAAATTCTTGCATACTGCAGGGCTCATGCTATTCTCATACCTGTTTACAGTAACACTGCACAAGTAAATCATGTGTACACTCACGTTCAATAGTTATGCAGTATTCTCTATTGGCAATGGGACTAGACTGGGAGTTAGAAGACAGACTTCCATCTGGTAGTAAAAGGTTGTGGGACTATAGAAAGTCATGTGTTTTTTTCTTTTCCCCTCTGTCCTTTCTTCCTCTCCCATACTTTGCCTCATTTATTAGTTCAAACTAAAAGTCCTCGAGCGGAAAGGCCTATTTTCACCAGATGTTTGCATGAGCCTAACACATTGGGAGCCCTTTCTTAGTTGAAGTCCAGATGGCCTATAGCAAAGTAGATAATAACAAGACTCACACACCGGCTTTCTTATATCTGTATGACAACATCACCTTTGAAATGGGAATACTTGACTACGCTGTAAGAATACATTTTCACTTGTATGTTTAGCTGTAATAGGCCCACTAAAATACAAACACAGGAACTTAAAAGTGCCTCTGCCAGAATTAATGGACAGTCAGACAAAGACCAAATTTGTCTTCTGCCAAGAAATTAATAATCTCAAGGCATCAGAGATTTTGCCATGCCTGCCTTGTTTTGTGTGCTGTACCCAGTCAGTGAACACATCTCTTACCCTGCCCCAAGAGAGAGACCAGATTTCTCACCCACCCACCTGTCTCAAGACCCTTTCACAAATTTCCTTTGCTTTTTGAAGAAATTTTCCTTGACAAAGGTGATTATCAGGTATTAAAGGCTAATCTTATGATAAAATTGTGAATTAGTAAGCCTATTTCTTAACTAGTCAAAAGCAAATCCCTCTTGCTCATACCTTGTTATGTTAACATTACATGCTACCATCACTGGTATTTAATTGTTCATCAGGAAAATAACCATCTCAAGCAGAGATATTGACATGAGTCAAGGTGGTAAGGTCATGCACTTCAATGTGTTTTTCAGGTTATTTTACTTAATCCCAGCGGGCTTTTACTTTGTGTATCAATTTGTACAATAAAGTTGCTTTATGAGATTGAGTTTACCCATATGTTGTTAGTGCACTTAATTAAACTCAGAAATGCTTAATCCCTTCTAGGACCCTGATTCTATCCTGAAACACAATGTTGTGTGGGCCCTTAGTGAGAGAAAGTCCATGTAATTTGACACAAATTACACAGGCCTCCCTGAAGCGTTTCCTTGTATGTTTCATGAAGGGAGGTAGAAGGATGTGAATGAACATCAGCTGTTGAACTGACCCATTCTGAAGGGAAGGACAGTAAGAAACACTTGGACCCTGTTCTAATACACCTGCAGTTTGGAGGCACTGCTTGATTTGGGTCCATCTGTACCCAAAAGCGGAAAGAAATAATACATATGAGGGGCTGCAGCTGCCTGCAGATTAAATATTGACCTTACCTGTCTCTGCCACAACACAAGCCCACACACCTCCAGATCCATGGCAAATCCCCATAACTACAAGGCTTGACTCTGACTCCAGTACAACCTGAGCTACAGACATCCAAGCTATAACCTTTCCTGCCCGTTCTGCAGTAGTTCTCTTACCTCCACCATCTCCAGATGTCGCTCCCTGAAGTACATGCTAAGACTTGAAGCAGACCCATTTCCAGCCCTCTCATTTGTTTAATCCACTGGTCACTCCATTTTCCAGTAAAGCTGCTGATATTTGAGGCTATGACTGAATCAGACCTGTGAGGTATAAATAACAATCAGTATTAAGTAATTTCTCTTACAAGAAATAACCGTAAGCAATTTTCCCAACAGTTCTTGGTTATGCCCAGACTTCTATGGTGCAGTGACTCATATAAAACACGCCCAATTATTTTAGTATTAGACACACTAGAGATATTCAAACAAGCATCAAGGTAGCATGGCTATGTGAGAAAGGCTGGAAGGGTGGCACAGTCAGGATCAAGATCTGATGGCCCACTTCAGCTCAATACTAGATATGATGCATTATCTGAGGTGTTCCACACCTGAAAACACGGATTACTGTTGGAAATCACTTATTAAATGTCTATCATAGTGTGGCCATCGAAATCAGACAGGAAACTCTCAACAAACTCAGTCTTGATTACCATAGCTCCATTTTTATCAAATGCAACAACAACAACAACGATAAAGTGAAAAATAACACAGCGACAATTAAGCAGAATGTTCTTATTTTCACAGAAAGATTTGGTTTTAGCTTTCGGGAGGAGACTGAATTCGGCTGACATTTTCGTACAACCAATACATCCTTTCGTCACTGCTGAACTGAGCGAGTTCAAAGTCACTGAACAGAAATAACTGGCGGGCCAGTTGTGGATCTGACATTCAGAATTAGGCAGATGGTAAGCACGAAAATACAGTCTGGGTTAAATACTGACCACATTTGCCAGAAGCACAGACAGAGAAACCCTATCCACATCCAGATCATAGGCGGAGTACATCCAGATCTACCAAAACATTAAGAGCAGAATTCAGTATGAATTATTCTGTCTTAATAGTACATGGACATCTGACAGTATTTTTCTTTCATGCACTTTTCCTTCAAAAGGATGGAATTTCACTCTGTGCTGGACACTTTGGCCAAGTGCTTTTTCCCAAATGGATGCAATCCCCTTTCTGATCTGAGTGCCTAACACCAGTCTCCTACCATCTCGTCCAGACACTGCCCCGCTGCGCTGACGGCTAGGAGGTGATATTTAAAGCCATGCCAATTGAGCACAACAGGGGATAGGCAGAGCAGAAGCAACAGAAGGAGGATTTTGCAAGAGCTCTCTTGGTCACGTTAAACTCCTTCTCTGGCCACGTCCAGTGTCCAGCCCGTATGCCTGAAAATCTTGCTTTAAGCTGTTGTTTATTTGAAAGTTTACTGTGGCTGTGGTTTAACTCTGCATTTCAGAGCTATTCTTTAATTGATACAGTGCTCTCCATCCTTCATAAACAATAATCAAAGGCGCCAGTACCTTGGAGGACAGGGAGGCAGGTGATCAATACCAGCAGATGACCAGGTCTCCGTAGGAATGTTATTTATACATCAAAATTTATACTGAAGAAGAGAAAGCGAAGTCTGTAAAAGCTGTATTTCCTCGTTAAAAGAGTCGTACCTTTGGCTGAGCTTCAGTAAAAGCCTCGCAGACAAACTTCTTTGTTTCTGGCAGAAATAAATATTTATTACTGAACTGGGGAAAAAAAAAATACTCTTACAAAGTCTAACTATTTTAATAAAAAATTTAATATGTTTATTTCTTCCAGACAGGAGATAAAAAGCTGTCAGACAAATAACGGTTTAAATTACAGTGAGATGTTTTCTTTACCTAATCTTCCTTTTTCTTCTTCCCTTAAATCTCTGCAACACGCTCTGAATTTTTATTTTTAGTAAGAAATGTCAAGGAAACACTTTATAGTAAGTGGCTGTTCACTATTAATTCTTTTGTTATTAAACTTGGGAACATTAATTAGCATTAATCGCTTTGGCACTAATATAGATTTCCCGCAATAAATTCTTTACACACATATACAGACCCTATAATCTAATCAAGCAATTTTCTCCTACCTACTTGGAAGGGAGAAAAAGAGCAAGGCTGTTCTCGTTACTTCTACTCTTTTATTTTCAATTCTGAGAAGGAGGTGGTGCAGGAGAAATGGAATCTATACACGAACAGAGAAGAACAGTAACTATTGCCACACTCAGTATATGAACTACTCACTCACAGTAGCCGTATGCTATAGGCAACATCACTGACATCTCGGTAAGGAAAATAGATGTATGTAGCTCAAAGTCATCAAGCAAACCTATTCTCCTGCAAAAGCTGGGATGATAATAAAACACTGCTTTTTTCTTAAGAAAGAAAATAACACCTACAATAGTTTAGTGGTAAATAGCACAGAGATTTCTAATGCTGCTCTGATACAGCCCAAATTTCCAGCATCGTAAGTGAATGCTGCTCTTTAGGCGAACGTAATAGAAATGTATCAAAGTCTTCCTCATGAAGAAGGAATTCAAAGTCAGAAATGCTACCTGCTGTGAACAAGGTGATCACAGGAGTATGTCCTGCTCTGTCAGGCTCTGCTGTTTTACACAGCAGAAAACTGAGCTCTTGCCAAGCAAGCCATGATCACATTTACTGACTTTCACACTGGCAGGTACTTCCTTTAAAGCACTGCAGAGAACTTTGCAAAATAAGGTTGTCATTACTCCTCAGATGCCCTAACTTGAATAAACATGATGAATGAATATGCTGTATTTCTCAGAACAAACAAGCTGCAAGCATGGAAGCTACAGTGTGACTGATTAAGTATGTACGTTGCTTGCCAAATCTCTGCAGATCAACACAGGACTTAAATCTCACTTTCACTTTTAAGACTTATAATTATTCTCAGAATGAAGTTTCCATAATGAACGCTTAAAACCATTTATTTCAGATATTGATTTACAACTGGAGGCCTTACATTAATACCCTTCTTGGTCGCTGCAGGCCTTCACCACTAATCAGGCTCTGAGCAGGTAGAGAAGAGAAAAACTGCTCCATGATACCCTTCACTAGTGTAGGGTCCAGACATAGCATTTGAAAGCCCAAATTCATTCATCCAGTATCCAGCAGCAAAGCAATACAGCCCCAGACTAGCAGCTCCTTAAGTTCTTTCCATTCACTTGATGTTAGACTGAATTTATTTAGTCCTTCCTTGCAAAACTTGAACACATCAGATTGAACTTCTTTTCCTACTTAAACTCCCCCTGTCTGAACCTCTGAGCTCTTTAAGAAACTGCCTTTTATTCACAAGAACTCAGGTGTCTTTTGCTATCCTCAAATATCATTCAAGGATTCAGTGCACCTTTTGATATAAAATTCAGCCTTTAGAAAAAATGCCCTCATATATTGCAAACTGCTGCTTTCAGTAGGCAGCTCAGAAGTATTATACGTATGTGTTTTTTTAAGGACACTGCAAGCTGGGAAGATGCAGAGATGACATGCTGGTTGTAGGCCATCTACCTGCAACACTGTGTGGATGCACTGAGTACACTCACCTTCATTCACATAACATTTCAATGGGCAAAAATGATAAGGACCTGAGTCTATGTGGTCTTCCACAGCAGAACAGACCATCTTTGATGATGGAAATGTTCCAAGATTAGATTTGCCAGTGTTTCAGCAGTTCCCATAGATAGACAGGAGCTCTATAGAGCTCTATGGAAAACACCACTTTAAATGCAGCATACAACCTCTCTGTCTCTCAAATGAGCATCATCCTACCATCAATTCCACAGCACAATGACATGGAATAAGCAATGCTACCTGCACACTCATCACTTGATAACATTTCAGCTCTGAATTTCTTTCGGTGCCCGTCAGTGCATGGATTGGATTTTCCTCTTACCAGGACATCATGGAGTTATCAGTATTGACAGAACCAGGTTAACAGCGATCAAAGGAACGCTACAAATTCCTGCCCCTAGCATGAATGAGTGTATAATTGCTTTCCCACCTCTCTTTTTTTGTTCTGTTTTTCCCCTGAGCTTAATATTCACAGATTTTGGGTTGCAATACAAGTTGCTGTAAAGACTCACAAATTCTGAAAAACATCAGGTTGCAAACCACGCTGTAATGGTGCATCCATCTTTGCACCCAAGGCTCAAAATACCATTGCAAAGGGGTCAATTTTGCTCAGCGATGTCTTTCAGCTGCACAAGAGCAGCACTCATAGAAGAGGCAAGCTGAGGTTGCACAGCATGTCTCTGTAATAAGAAAAAAAAAAGAAAACAACATAAATTCTGAAACAGTCACAGCTTTCCAGTTTATGTCAGGATTAGGGAGAGCTGCCCCAAACCCCAGTATTAGTCTAACAACAATAACAAAAAGACCAAAAAGGAGAGTCTGTCATAATTTCCAATACTGTACCTCCTCATTTGCAAGCAATTCAGATGTGATTCACACACAAGCTTACAGTTACCTTCTGGCAAAAAGACAGTAAATAAATAAATAAGCCCAAACATTCTCCACTTCTACAATAGGAGAGACAAAACGCCTATGACTTAGCCAACCTGTCACAAGTTATAAGCATAAACACCACAGTTTTTATATCTTCAGGAGCAACTTCAAATACGCGGAACAGCCTCTGGTTTTAATCTTATTTCTTTCCCCTAATGATTGACCTACATAAGCAACCAAATCCTTGACACTTTTTAGTGGTGCAATATACGTTTCCTTTACATGTTCTTCAGTCCAAAGTCCCTAACCAATAATTACAGAAGACTGAGGACTGGAATATTACTGTGGTTGCTGCAGTATTTAGGAAGAAAAAAAGATAGACAAAAAAAAAAAAAAAGAAGAAGAAGAAAAGTGGGGAAAAAGATTAAAAAAGAACAACCTGGTGGAGATTTCAATCCATTAGCAGCACTGAGCTTGCCAGTTCTTTACTGCAGCATTTGACAAGGCTGTGAGCCAGAGATTAAGGCACGTCTCCTGAGGAAGGAAAAGAACAGGAGCTTCCACACTTCATTAAGGATACGTTTTATTTGCAAACTGCCAGCCCACGGAGTGGCACTGACTTTTGGGTCATGGAAAAGGTTGCAGTTGTGCACTTGAACTGTGCCAAGCCGAGCTAGATAATGCCCTTAAAAAAGCAAATCACAGAAAAAATGATAAGAAAAACAGGGAAATCTATGACTGCAAACGACCTAAAATAGGACTTGAGAAGTACCTTGTGCTCCAGTCAGGTTTTTTCCTCCTCAAAAACTGTACTAAAGCAGGAAAAGTGCCCAAAACAACAGGGAGCTGTTAGCTACAAAATACATATTCATGCTGTAGTTTTTATAATTTAAACATACATTCTCAGATTTATTTCACATAGATCGCTTTAAAAATGTTCATGTCCCTATAGAGTCGAGCCTTATCATTACTTGATCCTTTGCCAAAGACTGTACTGGCACTCCATGACCGTATACATTTTTTACTAAGCTATTGTTGCTTTTTCCTGGCTTGTTTTTCAAAATCTGAATAGAAATGCATAGCTTGTACTGTTCAAAGTATAAATCATAAATCACTCATCGTAAAGGGCCAATTCTTGGAGCCTTTATTTGGTATTTGCACTGGCAATTTCCCAATCATTTTCAAATAGAGTTGTATTTGAGTACAGGCATGGATGCCAGTAAAGGTAAGTTTTCTTTGCTCCAGGAAAAAGAGATTTAAGAACAAACCTTTGTGTTCAGTCCCAGATCTTCTCTGCACTAACATCAATAGTATCGTTTGCAATGAAATGTGTTCAATACCACAGAAGTGCCCAGAGGAACTTTACTGTGAAATCTGACTAAAAATAGGGCTTGAATTCACATATGTGCACTAACAGTGATCTCCAGCAGACTTTGGAGCTGCCCAGATGGGACAGGCAGTTGGTATGGTTGCAACCATTGCAAGCATCATCACAATTAATGCCCAATGAGTCACGTACTTCAAGAGTTTTCCACACGCTCAGAAGCCATAGGAAGAAAAAATAAAAGATTATGATGTCTTCATCTTGTTTTGGCATACCCATGTCTTCTGTAAGGATATGGATAGTGGCAGGAGCTGGAGCTGGAAGAGTCTGGATTTGAAGAGCTCACAGATATAAAGGAATCTAAAAAAGGAACTGAAGACCTACAGCAGATGTTGATGTTAACCCACAACTCTCCCAACAACATTCCTCCCACCTGACATTGGATGGAGGTCCTTGGGTGCAATCTTTCCTCCAGCAGAGTCGCTCTGCAGCTGGATGAGCACAGCAAGTAATACTGGCAGAAGTGAAGGTGCAGGTACATCATAATCTGAGATTATAGCTGTGTGCCTTCATCAATACCTAAAGAAAATAAAAGTAATTAATTTTTTTCTTCATCTGTAGCTGAACTGAAGTCATTTACAGACACAAAATACTCCTGCATTCTCCATTTTTCTTCATTACCTACGAAGATATAAACTTAATTAAATAATAATACATAAAGTAGCAAGAATTGCTGAAGTACTGCACAAAGCACAAAGATCTCAGTAGAATTCTTCCTTCTTTCTTCTTCTTTTAAATGCATACCGATCCTAGAGTACTCAGTTTTATTTCACATTTCTATAGAAGGGTCCATCTTATTCAACCGCAGCTGAGTGCTGGTTCCCCTGTTGAAATTCCTGGTCCTTCATGGTTTTCATCCCTAATGAGAATTGTTACAACTACTTTCACTTTAACCCAAGACGTCATGATGTCTAAACAACCATAATTAGCAGCAAAAATGGCACCTAAGCACAGTCTAAGCAAAGGCAACAGTCTTGGGCGTGCATCATTAATGAGATCAATAAATCTACTTTGTTCCATTCCCAGAGCCATCTCTCCTCTCTTTCCTGTTTTACTATTCATGGTCATACAGGGAAGGGAAAAATCAACAGCTGTAAAGAATCTCCTATTTTTTATCTTCTCCTTTTAGGATAACCAAGCATGTGAACTTTGGAGGAGCAGTTGAACTATTTCTAAAGCTAAGAGTAAAGCTCAGTTCTGATTCAAAGTTTAATGATTAAAATTATCAGCCAAAATACAGCATTCATCCAGGGAAGAAGAATGACGTTACTTATGAGAGAGAATATTTGAACTGTTGGCCAACTTTGCTTTGTTCCTATAAATTTTCTTCACTTGCCATGTTCCTTTTGCAAGAGAAAAAAAACAAGCTATAAACATTAGTTAGCTTTGTGGTGAGGTGTTCCTCTGCCAACCTGAGGTTAGAAGTGGAGCTGAGATCCCAAGAGCTAGGCTTTGTATTATAGTATTGTATTTTTGATGCGGTAGTTAGAAGTCAATTACTGTTTCCATTATAAACCCTGTTTTCCAAGGGTTTATACCTCAACCATTTTCATTTCCATCATGCTGAACTTGGCATCCAAGCAGTATGAATACACAATTTTTAAATAGACTAAACGAGGCTGGCTCATTTTTAGATACAGAGTAGTCAGGAACTCTTTGTCAGATGATTTTTATTCATTGAATTTAACAAACTATAGTTTCACTTTAAAAACTGGATTTTGCCAGTGAGTTGTCTCTGCGGTTAGGCCTGACATCTTTTACACCTTCTAAGGAGAACAATTGTATTAAAAAATATACATCTGAAAGCCTGCTGACAAAATTCTCTCTTTAAGATCTGATTTTCTTGGCATTTCAGATGCCAAGACTCCCACGCCATATGTTTCATTGGAAACCATTGTGTATCAAGACCCTTACGGCTCAAAGGTGGATTTTATCCCAGAAAGTTTTCCTCCTTTTGGGAAACTGGGTCAAAGCAACAACTCAAAGGTCATCGGTGATATCATCTCTGGGGACTTCAGGAATCTTTGCAGTTGATGTGAGCAGAGGAACCACCCCTCTGGTCTCCCCACGATGACTCAAGGCTGATGGTGGCAGGAGAGGCAGATGGAGGGCTGTCCACAGGCCAGGTGAGAGCCAGAACAGAGTGTACTCTGCGCAAAGACCAAAATCCAGATGGCCACTGGCTGCTCAAGTCCTCCATCTGGGGCTGCATGTCACTCGGTAATTTCACTCAGCAGATGCTAATTGCTTAAAAGCTACTTCAGCTCAGAAAATGCACTTTGCCAAGGCCACAACGAATGTTTTCTTTGACTTCAATTTCCATGCATTCCTTCCACCTGAATTTCCTGCATTCTTTTTTTTTTTTTTCTCTTAATTGAAGATGGTTGGAATCACAGAGCAGTGACACACAAGTTTCACAATTCAGCTTTACCACTAGTAAGCAGACTCACATGCAATTCATCCCTGTGAATGCCTATTTCTACTTAAAAACAAAAAAAATTGTTTCTTTTGAAATACAAAGAACTCAAACTTGACTTTTACTCTAAATGTTTCTCTTATTTCTCCGAACACATCCTCCCTGTAGACCAAAATCAAAGATGAACCAGCTACTTATTTTTTAAGGTGAACAATATCACCTTGAACTTCTAAAGCATCATCCCACTGACATTTCAAACATTTTCTAATGATATTTTTTTAGAGCATTCCAGTAAAATATACATATATTTCTGTAAAATAAATCATAGTAAAACTGTGATTCATCAACATCTCGCAGAAGACCGGGGTCAGAAACAGGAATAGCACAACCATGCAGTGGGATAGACTTCCTGCAGGTTACTTTCCCAGCACAGAAAACGAGCAGAAAGTTATTAGGTGCTGATCCAAACGTTGCTGACAGTGATGGATTTTGATAAGCTTTAGATGAAAATCTTACTTCTCATCTTTGGAGTGAGAGAGAATCGAGGCCGTTGTTTGTGAGATCGCCCAACATCGTTACCTCACTGCACATAACCATCACACCAAGTTGAGGTGCCATGTTGGTTAAGCACAACACTGAGCTTTGTCACTGTTGCCATTTCCATTGCATTTTTAGGTTGATACCATTTGTTTTCTCCCGCATAATAGATAGGGCAGAATACAAAGTTGGAAGACCCAATACTGGGTTGCCATTTCCTCTTTCACAATCTGGGTGCAATCACCTCAACCTGTGTACTCCAAGTGCATGCCCATGTCATGTTTTTGTGAACACTGACAAGAACAACTATCTTGAAAGCTATCAAAGCCATCCTCATTATCCTTTATGGGCTGTGTAGAAAATGTCACCACTATTAGACATTTAACTGGAGTGCATCAGAATGGTTTTGCTGGCCCCCTCCAGTTCTTTGGGTAAAAGCTCTGCTCATAATCAGTTTCTGCCTTTTTTAATGACCCTCAAGAGGTCCCTTCTGGTACACTTCAGTTCCCTTTCCAGCATCCCATTGATTTTACAGACTTTAGGAACTTGCTCTTAACCTTCTGCTTTTTCCTGGATGGCTGCTGAATGATTAGGCACTACACAGCCTTTTGTTACCTTGAGCACCAAGAGATATCTGGAGAATTCAAACACCAGCTTCAATAACGTTTGCTAGAGAAAGAGAGCACTCTTTCAGGGCTATTCACCCTATTTATGGGCACAATTTTTTTTTGGAAGAATGACTTTAGATTTGCGTGAGAAACAAAAAAGAAACCAGAGCTATCTCCTTGAACAGAAGAATGAAATTCACTCAAGAGCTCACATTTGTACCATGAATTCCAGCAGCAGAAGTGGAAGTATTTAGTGCCGGGGAAGGGAGGGCAGAGCCTGGTGGGCAGAGCGTAAGCTTAAAAAGGGTTTATATATACATATATATATATGTATATATATATATTAGATTTTAAAGGCTTTTCCAAACAAAGTCTTTCCAGTTATCTGATTTGATTCACATGGAGCCACATCAGTGCCAGAAGTACATGCTCGTGGGGCGTGGTTTCTCCTTTTTGAAGTTAGAGTGGTTGGAGAGATACCTCTCTTAAGACATGTCAGGTAAATTCAAGGAGAAAGAGCCTGGTGCAAGGGCATCCTCTTAACCACAGCACAGCAGAGATGCAAAGCTGTGATTAAAAGCGGTGTTCCTCCAAAAGCTCTGCCCCTTCCCACACGCTCCTGCTTCACCAGGGTCCTGCTGCAGAAAGGACTGCTTGCCCTTGTGTGATTTTAGGGCCACTTCAACACTGTGCAGTGCCTGGGAAATGCATAAAAATGCATTAAAATATATACATACATATATAAAGGATGGCACCGTTCTACAAAACATCCAAAATTCTTCCTGGAGGGTGAAGTTTAGGCAACCCCATTTGCACCAACAGGTTCGGAGCAGCGTGCAGGGATGGCTGCAGCCCAATTACCACCCGCTCAGCTCTTGCTGCCTCTCTGAAGGATGCTGGGGGGGAGAAAACAACCTTAAACCCGAAACAGAAATGGCATTCTTCTGCTTGTTGTCGAGACGCCAGCTGAAAAGGAATCATTATAAAGAGGTTGATGTTTTCGGGGGGAGACAGAGGACTCACCCGAATGATCCCAGTTAAGGGCCTTAACAGAGAGGCGGCTTAACTCTGCTTTGGAAGTGGTGAGCCGCCCTGCTTGGCTGAGCTTGGATTGTGTTAGAGCAGGAACATGGCACAAACAGGGATACCCCCTCCTTTTAAAAACTGCTCGCTCCCGAAATAGCAACACAATTTAGCAATATTTTGTATCAAGACAATTACACTGTAGCATTATTGTAGTCTTAGTACCTCATTAAAACAAAAAAATGTTAAATCCTTGTTTTGTTGAACACAAGAGATGAATAGTAAATATTGATTTAGAATGAATGCAAACATTTCCCTAGGAGTGGATAATTACAGCCTTTCTATGCAAAACACTTATATTTGAAGAAGCACTTCACTTACTTTGCCATGTGGTATACATTCTTTAGTACATTTTAAATTATACGTTGTCCTGGACAGTGTCTGCTCTATAATTTCTTGTGTCTCTACACCAGAGTCAGTATGTAATTTTAAACTGCAAACTTTCTGCCAACTAGGAGAGGAGAACAGGCTTAACTCTTTCCCGGAGCCGCTCTCAGGAGCAGCCCAGGCTGCACATGCAGACACGGGGCTGGTTTGCTCAGGGCTGGAGCAGCACCGAACGAGTTTGGTTTAGCTGGAATCCCACAAAGATGCTACTCCCAGCAGTCTTCGCTTTTCACACGACATTTTCTGATTACGTACGAGGCCTGATGTGCTCTCATTTCCAGCCAGATCAAATGGAGTCCAAAAGTTTGAACAAACCAGAGAATTTGCGAATGAAGAGCTGAGAGCATCTAGGTTGAAAGCTCCCAAACACATATTTGAAGCAAATTATCTATCCTACTTATTCTGGCATTCAGACGCTCGTTTGCAGATGGAATGGGACGAGCTCGACTCTTTCTAAGAAGAGTCAGACGTGCACACGATGCTTCGTGAGAGCTGAATTTACGCACAAAGCCCCTGCTGTGCATTTTAAACCATATAGGTTTATTAGGTCACAAGGCTGGGACATAAATTCATATGCAGCTTAATCAGGCTACACGAACGTGAACGCAATATGCCCCTGTGGTAACTCAAGAGATTAATCCACATGACTGGTGCGTTCTGTTATCTTATGCAACCACAAGCACCCCTAGTGGATGCATTTTATGGGCCAAATTTTCCAAACCTGAGACCTTGCACCTAAATTATTTCCATCAGTATTCACATCCTCATCTTCCCTTCCTCAGAACAGAGAAAGGCCTCCATGGGTACTTAAAACACGTCCCAACCCACACACCATTTACAGATAAGCTTACATCCCCTTGACACATCACACCAGGAGGGGCTCGTGAGTTTTGCTGGATACAGAAACTTCAGCCCCAAAGCAGACTCGGGTTAATTTGCTGCAGTAATGAGTATTGCAACAGCACTCAAAGGGGGAGCAAAGAGGATCTGATTGTGATTCCAGACACTGACCACGAATTGCATCAACTAACTTAGCACCAGCACTGTGAACAAGAGCACACTGCTGTTTGGAAGCCGTTATATTTGCCATATACTCTGATTACCTCCAGTACTTTCAGTAAAACTGAACGACAGACTACAGCTCCAACACTTGCATACACACTTGAGTTGGCTCACAAAGCAGATCCTAATGTGAACTCTCCTGGATTTTCAGCATGGAAACCCATGGAGTATCTCTTACTGTTTATCAGATGAGGTGCCAATGCCCCACATTTTCCTGCAGATACTTCAGATGAGCCCCACACTCACCCACTGCCAAACCCCTCCATGTAGAGGTTCTACTCAGTGGCCAATTGCACTGAGGTACATTTCACCAACGCGTGCCTCCTAAGTCAGCTTTGTACTTCCAGAGAAGCTTAATGCAGCATTAAGGCAAAAGACTTCAGTCCTGTGGGCAAAGCTATGTGTCTACAAGGAAAATATTCAGCCTCCCCACTTGGCACCCACCCCTGTGTTATTTGGAGGTAGCCACAGCTCTGCAACAGCACCCAGGATAGTCCCGCTCAGAACGGCTGAAGAAATCTCCCACTGGAATTTACTGGCTTTAAAATTAGCTTTTCCCCTTGCCCCTTATTCCGAGGATTTGCATAACCATAGGGGAAAAGACGACACGAGATAAAAATAAATTTGGCCGCCACGGATCAGAAATCAAGGGGAAAGTGTCAGGGCAGTGTTTTGCTTTGGGTTTTAGTGGAGACAAAATAACTTAAACTACTAGGAAAGATAACGTATGAGTAAGAAAATTCCCCGAGCAATCAGAGGATGTGTTTTCAGCTTTTTTACATTTCGGTTTTATTTTCTCACAGCAACGAGAGAGGATGAGATTGGAGTCCCATAACCACGCTGGCGCAATCCATGCACCCTACCTGGATCATCAGCGATTGTAAATCATCATTTTATAAGAATTTCACTTTTCTGCTTCCAACACAATCAAACGCAGTGGTGAGGGGGGCCACTCATCATGACAAAAAATATACTTCAGAGTCTTTCTTGAAGTGCCAACTCCAATAAGTTCTGCGAGTGAAATTAAATGTACGCTGTTCTTCCAAACCACAGTTTCCCCCTGGGATGGACAAATCTCAAGTGGGGGCTGAAAGGCCAGTTGAACCACAGCCACGGGTTACACCCATTTTTGCAGGTTTTTTTAACTACTGCATGTAGCATAACTTGTATTCCAGCCCACTCGGTGACTGTGCTTTCCAGCATTGGTAATAAAAAAAAGAAGTCTTCATAGTTTCCACATTCCGGCACTAACGAGTGAGCCAGTCCGTATCTTCCCTTGGTTTCTCATAGTTTGGTGTTTCTTTGCTTTAAAGCCTTCTCCATGAAGCAGAGGGCAGAAAAGAAAGAAAAATATGATGTGTGGCATAAGGAACAGTTGGTGCTGAGTTTGAGAACAGCAACCAGGAGACATTAAAGTGGAAAAGCCCTATTAGCTTGTACACTTCATCCTCCTGCCAACATGATGTTGCTCCTATTTCGTAGGCTCTTTGCTCCCACCACCACAGTGCTCCCACCCTGAAACCCCACCATCTGGGACGTCCTCTGCATCCCAGCATCCCCAAACCACCTCGGGCTGCGGGCTGAACACCCTTGTTCTGCACACTGCTGGGTACCGGCAGAACCCCACTCCTGGCCAAGGAGCCGGCACTGCCCCCATTAGCCAAAGCAAACATCATGCCATGCAAATGGATAACAAAAAGCAGAGCAGAGGCTAAATGCAATGCCCTCCTGGGGGAAAGAAAGTATGAAGACGAAGCCTTTTTCCTTTTTTCCTTTTTTACTTTCCTCCCCCCTTCTTCTTCTTAGAAGGGAGGAGAAAAATTTCTTGGCTGCTCTCTATAAATTACAGCGCTGGCAAGGAAGAGGAAACAATCCTGGGCACTGGCTTCAGCAGATATCGATCTCTCTACTCACTGAAGTGGATATTGACCTCTGGCAACCTCGCCCCCAGTCAGAGAGTGGGGTCAGGGAACACTCTCAGAGATGGGAAGAGACATTTTCACCTCCTTTCAGTCCTGCCATCCCTCTCAGGAGCTTAAATCCTGGAGAACACACACATACTGGCAAAGCAGAGGAGGGTGGAGGTGAGTGAATGCTTCAGCAGTGCAGGCAAACTGGAAGGGAAGAGTGGAGTGGGGTCAAGATTTCCCATCTCAGTTCCCACACCATCTCCAGAAAGCTGGTGGTCTAGGAGAGCACTAGGGAGGGTGAAAGCCCCTGCCCATGGCATTAGTCAGATACGGAAGCAGAACAAAATGGTACAAGCACAAATGGGCTCACACTATTTAAAAGAAAATGAAGTGATGCTTTATCAATAGTAGCACTCAAGAAAGGTGCCTTTCTGTGAATGCTGCCTTGTGCTTGGGGTTGCAGTATCCTTACCCAGGCTCATCCATCCTCTGTTTATTTTGTGGCCAACATCCCCATGATGCTCCTGATCTCAGAGTGCAGAAGGGCTTGGGACAGCACGCAGCTGATTTGCATGCACTGCAGGCTCTGCCCAGGACTCCTCTACATTACACATCCACACTGAAGCTACCGAGGCCTAAGAACAATCCAAGCAAATAGCCCAAACACTATTTCTCTGCATGCAGAACATTTTGGACTTAAAGCACCCTCAATTACACCAGCTGAGGAAGGGGCAACCAGCTGAACGTCCCCAGTAGGACCTCAGGGACCCAGCAGGCAGACTGGCTGGGGCCTGACTCTTGGTACTGGATGATAATCAGGGGCAGAAGAAACAAATCTGCATTTCCTCCACACACAGAATACTAGCAGAGCTGGTGGGGACCGCACTTTCCATCCGAAAGTGTTAACAAGCAGCGAAAGAACTGAAGCGCATCTAATTAAAAATGCATACTAAGGCATAAAGACAGAGTATAAGAGTAAACAAATGGCAGAGACCAGATTTGTTTGCAATAAATGAAGAGGAAAACACCACACAATGCAAACTCATCCAGCACGGAGACGGAGGGAGGCGAGCAGGCGAAGGCAACATGCTGCAAAACATCTTGAAACAAAGTACAATGCGACCAAAATGCAAGGCATGCAGGGCACAGAAGTGATGGAGGGACAGAGGCACAGTCCATGGTAGGAACACATTTGTCATTGCAGACATGGCTTTGCCCTGTCCCTGGAGGTGCTCAAGACCAGGTCGGATGGAGCCATGGGCAGCCTGAGCTGGTAGGGGGACACAGCCCATGGCAAGGTGTTGGAACTATACGATCTTTATGGTCCCTTCCAACCTAAGCCATCCCATGATAGTCTGACTGCACTGCAAGACGGGTAAGCTGAGGGATGGTGCCAAGCAGAGTTCCAGCTCAGCACATGAACAGGCCACCATGGGGCACAGCACACAACATCTTCTAAAGGAAAGAAGGTGCCTTTGGAGATCTGTGCTGACACACACCCAGGGAGAGGCAGACAGATCGGGGTTTGGGTTGAGGTCTCTCTGTCCTGCTGAAGGGCTCACGGCTGCCGCAATGAGCACAGCAGCCTCCTTACCCTGAGTTCTCAGAAATAAGGTGGGCCGACTGCAGCCAGGTAATGCTGACACCCAGCACTGCTGGCACATTAATCATGGCTCAAAGTCCAGCAGCAATGGCATGCCTTGTGCTGTCACACCTTCACTGCAAGGGCAGCAGGGCTGCTCGTAGCCCTGCAGGAGCTCACCATCATCTTGCCTTGCTGCAGGAGGACCTTCCTCTTTCCCATGATAGTCTTTCCCTTAGTTCCTGCTGCACACTGCATGATAGTGATCACACCATTTCTCAGAAGCCGCTGTTGCTTGATGGCTGCAGATGAGCCCTGTCATCTGTTTGGTTTTTCAAAGCACGATAGGCCACTGTGTTCATCCCCATGGGATCTCCAGCCACGCACGGTTCCCATCCAAATGGAGATAAAAGTTCAATTTTATTTCACAGTTTTGTCTTCTCTACCACAAATCTTTCCTGACAGTGTTTTCTGACTGCTAAACTGATCCGTTTGGAGCAATTGATCTAAAACATCTGTCTGAGGGGCTGAAAGCAATGGAGAGGGGATACTGCAGCTCTCCTCCAAAGGCGTGGAAGGGATGAGCACCAAAACATTAGGTGACAGGAGGAAACTTTTAGAGAATTGAGTGTCCTATTCCCCCAAAAGTTTTACCAGCTGCCATGCAAAGCAGGAAGTCATGCTTCCAAATATTTAAGGCTGCATTTCTCTTCATTTCCACCTTTTCTTTCCCGAGACTTACGTTTTCAAATGTCAACTTACATATGGGAATGTTTAATCTCAAGGATGCCGATCCATCAGGAAACTTCTAAAATCTTCTCCAAAAATTGTTCGGGGTTTGTTTGTTTCATTTCTTCCCCTTTTATTTTCTTTTTTTTTCTTCATAGAATCATTAAAGTTGGAAAAGAGCACTAAGATCCCCCAAGCCCAACACCAACCCACCCCCATCACATTCACTGACCGCATCCCCACGGTTCTAGAACACCTCCTGGGATGGTGACTCCACTACTGGGCAGCCTATGCCAGTGCTTTATTCCCCTTTATTCTTACTATATTGCCCACAGGTTGGTGAGGGGACCCACGGACTCTTCAGGAGTATGGAAAAAAATGCACATCCTGATATGCTTCAGTTTTCCAAGAAATACAATAAACTGATTACAGAGCAAACTTCATTCAGAATGTATTTTAACTGTAAAAGTTCATGTGCAATAACTGCACAGAATATTAGTTCTGCAGCAAGTCTGAATACCATTCCCAATGCTTGGCATTACATACGTTTCTTTTTGTTTAAATTCCACTGCTTACACTTTTGCCGTGTCCCTGTATTTATTTTTGTTATGCATGTTCCCTACTGCCAATGTAAATTCATTTAACGTTAGGCACACAACAGTTTTTCAATACCTTTCTGCTATTTGGCTGCACAATTAGCTTCCTAAAATATGATTTTAGTTCAGCTTAGTTTTGGCAAGGAAGTGGGGGCATGAGAGGGGGATTTTTAGCGCAGGCACAATTTTACTACTGGGAACACTGCTATGAATGGCATGGAGGCCAACATCAGAAATCCATCTTACTCACCAAAAGGCTACATCTACTGGGGATTAAGCATGGCCTCTCTCCACCCTCCCCTTCTGCAGGCCTTGGGCCCCTCCAGTACTCACCAGCATGGGGTGAGCCTGGGACTTACTATTTCCTTCAAGAAAAAGGGGCCATTACAGAGCAACACCGGTTCCGGGTGTGCTGGATGGCATCCAGGGCAAATTGGTTCATGTCTTAATAACGTCACATCTTTCTAGGTCATTAATAAATAAAGAGGTTTGAAGGGGGGATAAAAGGACCTTTTTTTTTTTTCTTTACTAAATTGAATTATCCTGTATAGCCCCTACATAATTTGCAGTGATCTGTGGTATCTTAATACGCTGTGTTCTTTGGCCCCCAGCTCATATATGCGCTTTAGAATATGCTTAATTTTAAGGCCGAATGTAGCTCTCATTTAAATAAGAAAATGTTTCGCAGCCTCTCTGGAGGATGGTACATGCCAATGCCTGTAGATATTTAGGCACCTGTGCACCTCAACTCCTGGAATCAGACACACTGAAGCCAGTGACAATCAAACACACCAGACTCTGAGCACTGCAGATGCTATTTTACACACTGTTATTCCATGCACGGTTACTTTTCCCCCTCAAAAAGCTGCAAATCATTTCAATCTGGGCACCTCTACCCCCACAGCATCAATGGACCAACAGAAGCTAACAGAGAAGCCACCTCTAAGCACAACACAAGTTGAGTGGTTTGATTTCCCACCTCCAAGCTAAAGGAGCTCAGTGTGACCTAGTCTGCAACCAGAAACTCAATCTCACAAAGTAGTCAATCAGCAATTCCAAAAGTCATAAGGAAATACATGTGGTCTTCTCTATCTGAACTGAAAGAAGCTATAATGGCAGGTACATTGGCTGTGTGTAGATAAGACATCTATTTCAAACATCTGTGTTGTACTGGTACTTGTTTCTAACACAGCCTGTTGCAATAGATTATATTTTTTTTTGCTGTGGATGTTTTTCTACTTTTTTCCAACTGCTTTGCATCATACGGTAAGATGTACTAAAATGCCTTGGCAGCCTCTTTGGGACAGCAAACAACAGAAGGAATACGGATCTAATGCTGCACATGACTCCACTGCCACCCCTTTCCCACTCTATGTCTTAATGCAAATGATAAATAGCGAAAATACGTGTAATCCTCCAAGTGTGCTGTTTGTACTGCCTGAGGACATTGTGGACGTAATGCAAACCTTGAAGCACGTGCTTTTCCCTCCCCTTCCTCCCACGAAGAAGCATTAACAACAGAGACATCATATATTCGGGGTATCTTTTGGATTATTCTGCACACAAAAGTACAGGGTGCAGTACATCAAAGCAACACGTTCATTACATTAAGATGCAGGACGGCTCTCATGATGCCTTCCTTGCACTCAGCAAACCAGGCCCTACAGAGACAGGTGAGGTTTCACAACGCCAGATGGTCAAGGGATGGAGATGGCTGCGGCCTCTCTCCAGCTAGCATTTCCCACCTGTAAAGCGGGATGGCAGGCAGGGATGGCAGGAGAAGCTGCGCTTCGTGCCTTTCCCCCAGACAGACTGAGAAATGGGGACACTACACATCCTCTTACACCACTCAGCTATGAAACTGGTGCGGGGCTTTGAATAATTAACAGCACCAACCAGCCTTGCCTGCTTACAGGAGTCATCAGGAGAGATTAGCTGGAAGCAAGCACTGATGCTCTTAAAGTTCTTATGTCTACAGCTGGCCTTGTTTTTCTCCCCCCATCTCATTTAGCACCAAATCCTCCAGGTGCTCGCGGGGCGAGCTGACATGAGCTGTGGTGATGGCTGCTCTCCGGAGCACTGCTCAATGCAGACCCTGGGCTGCCTCAACCCCTCCTCCGTGGTGCCAAGCTCAGGTTCCCCAGACTTTGCTCGTCATGCCAGCAAAATGGCACGCAAGCCACAAGCCATCCTGATAAATTACTGTAGCACCTCCATTACCCTACATGGACTTCCAGTACTGAGAACGCATTTGTATTTTCCTCCAGCAACATTAGATTTATACAAAAAATGCCCCAATTTCCATTTATTTGCAACAGAATATTGCCTGTCTTCTTGATTTACCTTTTCAGCTTAAGAAAATATACACAGGACGTGATCATGGCTAACGAGATGGCACATTCCATATCACTTGTCCTGCCGTGTTGTTTTATTTACCAGCTTTCAAATCCCTAACCTTCGTCTCTCCAACTTCCTTTAAATGAAAGGATCCTCTCGTCTCTGTGAAGTCCCTATCATCTACGCCGGTTTGCATGTAAAAGTTTCAGCATCCATTTAGTCAGCGATGGTTATTCTGCTTAATGACTCCTTTACCCCTGCTAATACTGTTTTATCTGGCTCTAATATTTTAAGATCTCGTCTAACATTAATGCTAAATGGTAATATTAAAGGTTTGCTACTAATATTTTAAAGGTCTATCTGCTGGTGCGGTAATGTTCTGGGAGGTGCTTGAGGGTTCGTTGTATTGGCAGGAATGCCAGGCCAATTTTAACATCCTCTGTGACTACTGCATAGAAATCTAAGCAAAGTAAAGTGAATACAGGGACAGATTTTAGTGATTTATTTACTGAGAAATGAGCTCAGAATCGGGTTGAATACACCAGGTCGCACAGGTAGGCGTCCAGGTGGGTTGTGAATATCTCCAGAGATGGAGACTCCACAACCCCCCGGGCAGCCTGTTCCAGTATCTCCCCCATAGGGCTGTATGAGGAAAGGAGCTGGGGGACCCCAATTACACCCCTCCCCACACCCCACCCTTGTACTGTCATTTGGGGTACACCTACAAACCTCCACATTTATCTCACCCTAAACATTTGAAGGAGGACAGAAGAAAAATATTCTGACTTTGCATCAGTTAACATGAACCACTGCCATATGCAAAGGGAGAATAATAGAACGCACTCCTCCTCTGAGAAACAACCTCTCCACTAAAAATAAAATACAGTGCAACTTTTATTTCACCACTGTTTAAGAGTTAATGAAAGATTTGCACCTGTACAGCTGTTGCAGACTGAAGCAAGCTTGCGGAGCAAATGTGTTTTCTGGTAGAGACAGTTGTAAATGCCTTGAGTAAAAACACTGAGGACTGCTAATGGATAGGTTTATTTTAAAGCATGCCATCTGCTATCAATCATAGAGAAGTATAGGAAGCAAGTTTGGCTGTGCTCCCTCCTTGTGAGCCTGATAAAGATAGGGCTGTGGTACTCTGGAACATTTAGTACTCAAGAGAATAAAACATCAAACCTACTCAGCAGCTCCACTAACAATAATAAAAATGCCTCTGCCTAAAGGTGACATTCTGAATTTACGATTATTTGTGTCTATAAAGTGTATTCTTTGGCTCCTGACTCATTCTGACTGTCTCACTACAAGAACAATACATTAAGCCTGCCTGAAGTAAATGGAAATCCTATCCTTTTATTAAAGCAGCAGCCAGTACCTGAGATGTTCTAATGCCCTGTAGGACCCAAAGAAGGTTTTCTGCTCCAAGTGTTCATTCTTTTGGTCGGATTAAAGTCAACTGCAGAGAAAACGCTTATTTGGTGCGCTCTGAATGAAAGCCCTTCTTCAGGTAAATGCAGTTTTCAAAGAAGAAGGATAAAAACAAGAAGGCCCAAGGCAGATTCTGAATATGCAAATCAACACAAAACAAAGGCTACAAAAGCTGCAGCTCACCCCGTGACAGCTCATATTTTATGCCTCTTAACATTCAATACAGGAAAAACTGAACGCTGGAAGAACCTGCCCAGGAAAACCATGCACATCATGTCCAAAAGGTGTGTGCCAATCTTCCTTCCTAGCAGCTGACTTTACATGCGCTGAGATTCTCCAGAAACGAATCCAGGGATTGATTTATTTTTCTCTCTCTTTTGCTTGTTCTTTTCGGGTTATTTCTTTTTTTTCCCCCTGCCCTGCGTTTTCCTCAGCTGGAAGATGCAGAGCTACTTCCCTGAGACACACGAGCACTTGGTGAGCTCCAGAGGTATGAATCATTCCCCTGGCTAACAGCCCTCTTCTCTCATTGCCCCCCGATGCTGGTCAAGGGCCCTCGAGCCTGTCTGCTTAAAAATAATCAAGCCAATAATGCTTCCTGGCAAATTCAACTGATATAAAACACACTTAGCACTGAAACACTCCGTATCCAATAACATTAGGCTCCTATCTGCAGCTTAACAAAATTCCCTTGCAAGTCTGCTGCTGATGGGAAGTATTGCAGTGGAAGCTTGGGGAAAACCCACCTGGTGATCAAGCTCATGAGCCTAATTAACGTTAATAGAGAAATCAAAAGTGGGCAAAAATCGGAGCGGCAGCATGGAAAAAAAATAATGAAGTATGCATCAGAAATAGAAGGAAGATAAAAAGCAATGGGAAAAGTGAGTTTGCCTTTGATGTCTGCTCTGGAAAGTGATGGTGATTTCTCTCAATGTCCCTCAAACCCGAAATGCTGTACAGTAGGCCATGTCCAAGCAGAAAAAAAATACCAGAAAGCAGAGGATTAGGCTTATTAGGTTCACAATATTAAATCAAGGCTGCTTCTGTTCTGTATTCACTGTTTTGGTCCTCAGGAGCTTAACTGTCTCCAAAGCCCATGGTCAAATGACTGCTGATTTCAAAGTGTTAAGATCAATCCCCTTATCTGAGACCAAAAGGGTTGAGAAATAAAAATAAGCTCTTTGGTAAGGATCAAAACTAGTGGATACTTGAAATGAGAAAGATGAAAGATTACGAAAAAAATTAGGAAACTATAGAGACCAAAGGAAAGCACAAAGGTAGATTAAGGGCGTTCTGTGGGGAGATGGACCATCCCTTAGATTGCATTGTCACTTCACTGCAGAAACACACTGAACTATAGGAAACAATCCCAAAGTACACGAAAGCAAAGCTCATGTGAACAGAAACCCCCCACCCCAACAAAAGTCATTTATTGAGATTTCCATGCTCAGCAGCATGGGAACAGATCTCTGAAGGTACTCCTTGCCTCTAGGTGAGGATTTCCTAAGAACAAGAGCAACACCACATCTCATAAAGAAATAAATGCCAACATCAGTCTTTTACTCAAAAACCCTCAGGTACAAAATTCAAGTCAATCACAGAAGAACACATCATAACACTGAGCACTCAGACCTGCTACGGCCATTACAACTCCCAGGAAGATCTGAAAAACTCCATTTGTCAAAAAAAAATTGCAACTGCATTGAATCTCTCACAACAGAATATGCGTTTCTCCACAGAATATCCCACCCTGGAATATCCTATATTGCTGGGAAGACGTGATGCATTAGGGATAGAGCTTTTGGGTAGATGGAAGAAAGTCATCACAGACTCACCCATAGTCCGAAGGTCACACAACTGGTAGGAGGTTCAACTCTCAACTGGGGAAACCCGCTCTGTAGACAGCATCCAGTGGGGAAGATTTTCTCCACAGCTTTCACACCCATAACACTTTGGAGGTTAAAAAGAAGAATCCCAAAGCTTCTGTTTTCTCCCTCCTGAGAAACAGAAACACATTAAAAGGTTTGCAAATTTGGCACGACACCAGATGCTTGCTCCGGGCCAGCCCTAATCACCCTACCATGCAGAGGCTCAAAGGCACGTTGTTCCTACCAGAGTTGTTGTTGTGAACTCTCCAGCTTCAGCACAAACCTAGCAGGTTCTTTTTAGCCTTGTCCTTTAATACACACGGTACATTTTCATATGAAAGCTTGTAAGCTTGGAGCAGCTTGCTCACCAGAGTTCAAGTCCCTGGCACACAGTTCATAGCTGCTCTAATGAAAAAGCACAATGATTGGGCCTGCGTTGCTAAGATTAGACATTAGTGGCTGTATCAAGAAGAGAAATACCTGCAGATTAGCACAGCAATTTGCTGCTCTAAATCTGAACCTTCTAATCTCTTTCTTTTTTTTCTTTTTTTTTTTTTTTTTAAGTAGCAGCCCATGAATATGGGAAAAGAATTAAAACTACATTTACTAAGTGATTTCTAAAATACTTCAGCATGTTTTAGAAAACCGACAAGTCATTAAAATATAGTTAATAAACATTATTCAGGACTCGCTGCCTGAGATTAACACTGCTTTAAAATCACAAACGTTCATTGGTTCAGGCAATGCACCGCAGCAAAAGTAACTGCAATTCGTGTTCTTTGTTTAATTACATCTCTAATGGCCAACTCAAAGCTTGTCTTGTATTGGTCTTTTCTTAAAACAGCAGTGCAGTGTTCATAAAAGACGTTCAAACCTTGTGCCCAGGCAAGAGAGGTTACCTCCAGCACTGCTGTGTTTAAATAGGTGTCTGCAATATCAGCACTCCTGGTGGAATAAACTGCATCTTCACGGTGCGAAGGCTGAAGTAAAGGGCAGCTCAGACTCACTTTGCATTACGTCCCACCACTTCTTGTACTTCTTCCATCCTTGTGCACACTCCAAAGTTCAAACCATGGCATGAGAGGGTTGATGCTGTGGAGAGACTCAATGTATTTCAGAAATGAAAACATTACTATTCATAGCCAGCCTAAAATTCATGGCCTAATCGAAATGATGTCCATCTAACCTAAGCTAAGCTAAACATTTGCAAATGTTCCTAATGACCATCTTTAACCACTTGCAGGATTTAGCGGGCAGCTTTCTTTTGTTCTTACTTCTTTTTCTTTTTCTTTAAAACAAGAAACTATTTGATATTCAGAGTTGTCTGTAACCTGATGGATGGCTCTGATTTATGCCATCTCACAGACATCAGGATTCTGGATTTGAAAGCTGAACCACAAGGGAGATCCAGGTCCTCCATCCAGTTTTATTTCCCAGTCTTTTAATGTTATCTGGAGATCAATGTCTTTCACCCATTCAGCCCTCATGCTGTGATGTATACATGAGATAGAGCAACACTATACACCAAGCAACTGAGATCATTTGAATGATACCAGCAGAAGTGTGCTTGATGGCTCTAATGAGGCAAGTGTGATTACATCTATTTTACCTACTCTACATTAGAATGCTGTATTTAGTGCCATGGCTCTGCCCAGCTCCAAGAAACTAAAAACCTGCCTATCTTCTTGTAGGACAGCAGACACTATCACTGCAGCCTGAGCATTCTTGCTCCATAGGGCTGGGCAGAAGGAAGCAAAGGAAAGCAAAGCAAAGTGAAGTAAAGTAATGCCAGCATGAGGAGAGGAGCAGGGGAAGGAGGTATGGAGCACAGGAGAGAGCTGCTTTAGAAGGATGTGCTCTGAGATGTATGGTAGGCAAAGTGGGATGCTGAGGTCCATTAGGGCCTCTCTGGAGCACAGCAAGCTGGAGGGGGCAGAGCCTACCCTGAGCCTATTTTGAGGCTGCAAGCAACTGTCCTGAAAAATGAAAGAAAAATGACATGTTTAATAAGAAGGGAAAAAAAAGTCCTTAAGAGCGACGTCTTGTTTTCCTTAGCCTACTGGTGAGAGAAAAGTGCTTCCAGAAACACAAGTATTTAAACGGCCTCTGACAGCAACAAAGCAAACGACTCTTTTTGCCAATGACCGAGGAGAGCTCAGATGCTCACTGCGAGCCAGAGGGATTTGCATCCAGCCCAGAGCTGGGAACACTGTTTGGAGCAGAAATCCCTCTCCTTGGCCACCCCAGTGCCTGCTGTAACAGCCATTAACCGGACCAAAGCCCCACACTACATGAGCATATTCCCATTTGGATCTGTTACCTGGTCCCATACGAGTGGGAAGGTAAAGGGGTGGCAAAGGTGGACCCAGCTGGCCTGGAGTTGCAGCCTCATCTTCTTCTGGTGACCACAGCAGCACAGGATGCTGCCACTTCCAGCAGATGAGAACAGGCCATCAGTATAGAAATATGTGAAAATATTTATCGCCCACTCCTAGCCACGCTGAAAAGAAACCTGTTGTGGTTAAATGACTCGGTCAGTTCTTCAGGGATTTTCCAAAGTTTCCTATAAAAAGAAATCTGTGGGAAATGAATGATTGCATAATCACTAACACATGCCAATTCATATAAGCCTATTATCTTTTACGGCATTTTGTGCTCTATTGTCCTTATTCTGGCGAATTGCTATCTTACAATTCTTTTTCCCCATTAAATTATTTACACATTTTGCTCTTTCCAGCCCTTTTGCACCAGTATGATACTTAGCATCCACATTAGGAAAGAAAGTAAAGACAAAGGATCCCTTCTCCTTTTTTTTTCACATCATGTTAATCCCACCTTCACATGAATACTGAAACTACAAACTCTTTGAGAATGGGGTCCTTCTAACAATGAGCCTTGGGACCAGAGAAGGACCCAAATTACCTGCAACTAATCTTTAGATTAAACCGAGTTTACGTATGAGAGAATACGCTGCTCTGCTAAAATGGCTCCTATGGAAGTGTACACGGAGAGTTCATAAGCTATAGGTTCATAAGCACAGTTTCCAGTCCTAACTATGTGGTAGTACAGCCATCCTTTGGCTACGCTGCTCTTATTCATCTGCAGGGCTGACATATCCAGTTCTTCAGAGCTCATTTCTGTAACTTGTTCCAAGAAGTGCTGGAAAGAGGCCTTATGTCTCCCGGACATGGTGATGCTCTGCCTCCTGTGTTTCCCCCGGGAAACTGTCCTTAGGGACAAAGGAACAGAACAGAGCTGGCAGCCCTTTAAGGATTCCTTTCTGAGAGCGCAAGAGCTCTCTATCCTACAGAACAAGAAATCAAGCAGATGAAGCAGGAAATCGGCATGGCTGAGCAAGGACCCGCTGGTCAGGCTGAGGGAAATAAAGGAGAAGTATAAGCAATAGAAGTGGTGATGGGTGTCCTGGGGAGAATATAGGGATGCTGTTTGTATGTGCAGAGATGGAGTCGGGAAAGCCAAGGCACAGATGGAATTAAAATTGGCAAAGGATGTGAAGAACGGTAAGAAGGAATTATTTAGATAGATGAGGCAGAAGTGACAGGCAAAAGAGTATGTACCCCCCTCTGATAGATGGATAGGGAGAGTGGACTCCTCAGCCATGGAGAAGGCTTGAGGTACTTAATGAGTTTTTTGCCTCAGTTCTCACAGCCAAACAGGCTTCCAATGCCTTTTGTGTCCCTAAACTTCTAAGCAAGGCTCAGGGGGGCAAAATCCCTCCCAGTGTAAGAGCACAGAAAGTCTGAGACCACCTCACGAGGCTGAATGTTTACAAGCGTATGGAGCCAGACAACATGCATCCCAGGGTCTTGAAGGAGCTGGCTGATGTGGTTGCTAAGCCAGACTCCGTCATATTTGAATAATTGTGGCAGTCAGGCAAAGACCCCGATGACTGGAAAAACAGAAACATCACTCCCATATTCAAGAAAGAGAGAAAGGAAGACCCAGGGAACCACCCAGGGAACTACAGGTTGGTGAACCTCACCTCCATGCCTGGGAAGATCACGGAGTGGATCCTGGTGGAAGAGATGTTAAGGCACACATGAGATGAAAAGGTGTTCCAAGACAGCCAGCACAGCTTCCTCAGTGGAAAATCATGTCTGATCAGTCTGGCGGCCTTCTATGGTGAAGAAATAGTATTTGTGGACAACAGAAAGACAACTGATATCATCTACCTGGACTTGTACCAGGCCTTAGACATGGTCCCACACCACATCTTTATTGTTAAATTGGAGAGAGATCAATTTGAAGCCTGAACTATTAGATGGATAAAGAATTGGTTGGATGGCCAAAGGGTTGGTGTCAATGGCTCAGTGTCCAAGTGGAGGTCAGTCACAAGTGGTGAGTCTCAGGGATCTGTCTTGGGACCTGTGCTTCAACATCAATGAGATAGATAGTGGGATTGAGTGCAAGTCTGCAGATGCCACCAAGCTGTGTGATGCAGCTGACACAACAGGAGGGATGCCATCCAGAGGGACCTGGACACGCTTGAAAAGTGGGCACACAAGAATGTAATGAGGTGCAACAATGCCAAAAGCAATGTTTTATACTTGGGTTGATGCAACACCAGATACAAGTACAGACTGAGAGAAAAACTTCTTGAGAGCAGCCCTGTGGAGAAGGTCTTTGGGGCCCTGGAACAGCTTGCCCAGAAGGGTTGTGGATCCCCCATCAAGGCCAGGTTGGATGGGATCCTGACAGGCTGATGTGCTAGGGGGAAACCATACCCATGGCAGGTGGTTGGAAGTAGATGATCTATAAAGTCCCCTCCAACCTAAGCCTTTCTATGATTCAAGCAGGACAGGGCAATGTCATCTTTGGGTAAGCAGTATCTCTTTGAAAGGGTAGCCTAAGGGTAGGTTTGGAGGTTAACAGAGGTCAGACCTGGTGACTCTGAACACCAGGAAGCAAGAAAGCAGTGATCGATTACTGAAAGAGAGTGTGGACAGGAGAAATTTCTGCTGTTACACAACATCCTCTCAAACACACAAACCCCTCGTATTCATGCAGTAACTCAGGCACTTGCAATAACAACAACAAAGCAGCTCCGTAGTCTCTTTTTGTCCATTCCTAAGCTATTCCTGTAACTCCATTTCCCTCTGGACAGGGAACCAATGACCAGAGCCTCCCCATTTTATGTGGCACATTTAACAAGGTCTATCAACTGCACTGAGCCAATATGAACTGCTCTTCATTAACCTCTGACTCTCAGCAAAATCACCAGGGGTGCATCTACAACAGAAACACGCCAGGCCAACAAAGAAGCCCTTGCAAACTATGCCATCCCTTCATACAAAACAAAAAGTCCTTTCCACTGCCTCCATGATCTGGCTTTTACAGGCAAATATACTCATTTCAGATCTCCTGCACTGGTCCATTTATCTTAAGTACACATTTTGAACCTAGACTGTGTTTCTTTTAATTAGAAATAATCTTTCTAACTATTTGCCAACATTCACACGCAGCAAACATATGCTTGCTGTCAAGGGTTCCTGCGGACCTCCAGAATTTGTCATCCTCTGCCAAGATCAATCTTTGCAAATGGGCAGGTGCCCAGAAAAGTTTATGGACAATTATACAGGACATCCTTCTTAAATTATTCTCTAACATGCATCAGATGGAAGGTCGATTCCTTTTTACACTGCCTGAATCTTCTCTTGATTCTCCCCTCATTAGACAGACTCATTTTTCTATAGGTGTAGTAAGATCCAATTCAGTTCTACCCCTTCCCACGAAACAGAAGACCAAGCTAGCCAGTCCATTGATAACATTTTAAAGCACTTTGTCAGCCTATATAATTTCATAATCGCTTTGTTATTTTCACTTAAAAAAAAAAAGAAAACATAGCTGATCAGACACCTAATGCTACTTAAGTGTGCATAGATTTTTTTGTGGTTGAATAATAACATCTGTTTTGATTTTCCTGCCACAAAAGTGCGTTTAATCTGGCCTTCCTTTATTTGAACTTTTCACATCTGCTCAGGCCTGCTTCCCATAAACTAAATACCAGATCCTTTCCCAGTGTAGGAAATTTACCTGCACCAGTTGTTGTCCCAGCTCCAAAGACTTCTTTATAGGAGCCAGATAAAAATGTCAAAAGACCAATAAATACGTTCTTAGTGCGCTGTATATTTATTAAATGTTACTGTTTATTTTCTCAGCCCTCAAATGGTTGACATTCACAGGCTTAATCCTGCAAAAAATTTTCATGAATGAACTCATTTACTTTAAAGTACGTATGTCATAGGATGGTGGCCCATATTCCAGACAAAATTTAGAGATAAACTTGTCCCCAGTATGTTAGAATATCAGCTACAAATTCAATCAGTCCAAACCAGCAGGGATGTTCAGCTCCACTGTGCTTTCAGCAAGCAAAATTATAAGGGGAATTCTGTGGGCCATTTCCAGGGTTGTCTCTACATTTGGGTTATGAATTAGGCTCGATTTATCCGGGAGGAAGAAAAAACCTAATCAGACTTTTGTTTTATTTAATTATATTTAGCTTCAACTGCAGCTCATATCTCCAAACTTAAATCTGTTTAGCTTGAAAAAAGTTGAAGATGGAAAGGGTACAAAACTTCAGCTGAAGTCAAACAGCATGAGGAGCTTTGCCACAAAGGCACTCCGTGTGTCAGGCAAATATTATGGGCCGTTTTTTGAGCTCACAGTTAAGCTACAGAAGAGTTTTGTTCTGCTGATGTGACCAGAAAGATATGCAAAAAAAACCCATTCTCCACACCAGCCCCTATAGTGATTGGTGACCTCCTCTTCTCATGATGAGACAACATTATTTCATTAACTGACATTTGAAATCTTTAACAAAATTTATGCTCTATGATTTGGCGAATCTTGTTAAAAATAAGTTTATCAAGCCTAAGTATCCAGCAGCACGAGTGTCTTAAATAGATGGGAGATAGGAAAGCACAAAGAACAGAGTGGCTTTGAGAACAGTTGGAGAGGAAGGGCAGTATTTACGCACTGCCCTTGATTTACACCTTGATTCTTTCTCCTGCACTAAGGATTGGAACTGCGGCATGATGGAACAGTTGTGAGAACTGCAAAGAATTTAGCAAGTCAGAAATGGATTAAAAACACACTTTATGGCTTGTTAAAGAAATCCCCCTGTTCCTCAGAAGCATTTTTAGCATCTTATTAGTAGTATTTGATCTGACTAACATATTGACTAGTCATTTGAATAGGAGATGAATCCTTTTTGATGGATCACAAAGGGAGTATAAATTCAAATGAGGCACTTCTCCCAGTTTTTATTTTAATATAACCCCAAAGAGCCAATAACATCTGCAAAGGTTTTTTCTGTGCCCCACAGAAGACTATCATAATGACATTTTAAATCACGCATCTTTTTTCTTCGTTAAAAGTAATCACTGCATTTGTATTTAAAGGAAGTAGAGTCATCGAATCGTTAAGATTGGAAAGGACTACTAAGATCATCTAGACCACAAGCAACAGGAAGCTCAAATTTGCCTTTTATCCGCTATCTGAAATGCCCAGGGTTTATTTGGATTACAAAAATACTCCAAGTTGTTACCTTTTCCTTATTGTTTTAAGCATTGTCTTCCATGGAAGCAGCACTTCACCATTGTGCAGTCAGCATCTCATATGAAGCAGTCCACAATTTGATGAATGAAAAATAAGTGAGATATTTTTCATATCAGAGAAATTTCCAGCACATAAATAAATAAACAAACAAAAAGCAACACAGTTCTTTCTGTTGATCTCTGATCTGAAATGCTTTTGATCTATTCAAGTATTCTTTATGGGACTAGCTTCATTGCTATCCACACGGGCATTGCTAGGGAGTTACTAGGCAGATCCACGATTCCCCAGCATTTGGAAAAAGCCAGAAATGTTGCTTCCAGTCATTTTTGAGCAGTTTTATGTTATCTAACTTTTCTGCACTTGGGAATAAGTTGGAGACCTCCAGCTCATTTTGAAAACAGTAATTTATAGCTGCACAGGCATTATGATTTTACAGTGTTTTGATAGTTACGCCTTCACTATCCAAATGGAACATTTAAAAACAGATTAGAAACCATTAGTCTTGGAAATATGAGGTGTTCTCAGCCTAAAGAGGAAGTCGGTGTGTTTATAGGCTAATTGTCTTTCCGCACCTAGGTGTACGGTTTTACTAACATATCATATTCTATTCTAGGAACAGGTCAATTTGTACATAAATAACCATACCGGGGTAAAAGTGCTAGATTATAAATCAGGATTGAAACACTTTGCCATAGGTACTCTTATTGACTTCAAATGTATTTAGATTTGAAACCACTTTAAGCACGTCTCTTATTATAATATCCACCATAATTAACTGTCATATGTCATTTCACCCTTCAGACACAATAATAACCACAAATACAGCCTCCTGCTTCATTAGAAGTCTTCCATTTTAAATTTAAATGCCTCAGAGATCAAGTTAAATGAAATCTTTGTATTTTCTACACCTCAACATATAGGAGAGATCTACTCAATTAGTAGGCATTTAACTCCACAAGAGGCTGACTTCAAATGCTATGTTCAAATATGCTTAAACTCTGACGAGTGCCAGTTCCAAGCCCCAATCTGGATCCCAACCTTGTGGTATAGGCCCATCTGTACTTGAAAGCAGCGTTTTGAAGAAAGAGGAAAGCTAAGACCATGAAAATCTCTGTTTGAGTACTGCAAACAAACAGATTTATGGACCTAAGGAACTCCTTCTTTTCCTTGCATAAAATCAAAACTACCACAGGATTTCCCGTCCATATATACCATATGCTTCTTCCAACTTTGTTTAAAATTCTTATTGTCACAATACTCAAAAACCTTCAGAGCATCTGCCATTTCTACATGGCATTATCTATGCTGCAAGGGAGGCTGTAGTCAAGAATTATTTTTACTAGAGAAAGTGATTGTATCTATTTACTTTTGCAGCATGGTTCTGGCTGGTGAAAGCCCTGTACACAATGAAATTCTTGGGCAACAGCCTGAAATATGATTAATACTCTTAAATGACAAGAGCGTTTACTTCATGGTAACAGACTGTACATGCCAGGTCAAGGCACGTGCAAAACCAAGTCCCACACACTGTCAGTGCTCGCCTTGCAGGATCTTCTGAGTGCAGCCTTCATTGAGAGGGCAGTCAGAAGCATGTCAAGTAAAACACCAACAACACGAAAGGGAACTCAGAAATGTTTGCAAATTCATTTTATGGATTAATGACCCTACATATAAGAATTGACATTTCCAGGACAAATCACTTCTTAATCCTACAAATACTTCAGCAGTTTTTGCTTACACTAAAGCAGGGGCAATTTTTTTCCTTCTTCAGGATCAAACAAGACCTAAAATCTGGGAAGATTTAACAGTAAAATAAAAACAACGGGGAATGAAAATGTTAACCATCTGCAATTGCTGTTGCTGCTATTCCTTATTACACGATATCTCTATCAATGGCATTATGCTCTTACTTTTGTTCTCCCTCGCAACTTTTCAGTCTATAATGGTTAATCAATTATAAACAAGCACTTTGACTGACTTAAAAAGTGGCAATCATCTCCTCTAAATTTAACTGTGTAAAAGTCAAACACCTACTCTAAGCTACTCGTGAAGGCTCCTTCTATAGATAGTGGTGACAGATTGGCACTTTCAGAGAGAGAGAGAGACTTATCCTACCTGTCTTACACACTTGTTTTAAGATGGGACTAATTACCCTCTGGAAGTACTTTCTTCCTTTTCTTTCCTTGGACCGACTTCAGTAAAAAAAGTAACACACCTGTTTTGTTAAGAAAAGAAGGAAAGAAAGACAGGCAGAAAGAAAACCATGAGATTATTTCAGGCCTTGATCTCAAATCCTTCTAAAGCACGGTTCCCCTAGGATGCAGAAAGTCCTCCTAAATACAGATGGGAAGGGGTAAGAG
Organism: Coturnix japonica; assembly: GCF_054131305.1. NCBI lineage: Eukaryota > Metazoa > Chordata > Aves > Galliformes > Phasianidae > Coturnix > Coturnix japonica. The sequence continues at coordinate 1,309,509 of NC_140669.1, read as the reverse complement.
AAGCAGGAGCACAGCCAGTCTTTATAATTAGGACCATCACCTGTCCTGACTCACTGCCTTTTCGGTTGGGTGTAAAACAAGGCACAAGAGATGATCAGACTCTGTCAGCCTGTGCTGTTCTACCCACAGAAGCCATGGGGCTGATCACTGCTCCACTTCTCAGTGGAATTCCAATAACAGAAACGTCTTTCAGACTTTGTCAGGAAAAAGGGACTGGCCAAAAGTTATTCTCCTTCAGCAGGAGAAAAGCAAACCCAGCATCTTCCTCTCTTTACACGAGATCGGCTCCAGCTCAACACGGGGAAGGACCACACACCAACCACTGCTTCAGGACACGAGCCTTAGGAAGCAGTTCAACGGAAACATCCAATGCCCTAAAAGTCATTCAAATGAAAAGATGCTGATGCCGATGAGGGAAGAAACATTCTTCTTGGCTTCTCTCCATTTTAAATTCTACTGCAGTTACAGTATCTGGATTAGACTCCAGGACAGTATTTCTGAAGCAGCGGGATCCCTGCTTACTGCATCAGTTTTAAATTATAAGCCTTCCAAAGATGTCAACACCACTTTCCTGTAGGCTTTCCTGAAATTAAAATGCTGAGCTTTTCCCCCAACCCTTCACCGATTCATATGGATCCATCGCCCGGTGCCACCATTTGTATTATGATTTGCCTATGTTGGGTCACTGCTATGTCTTCCTTTCTGCTCTATAGTCAGCCTCACTCTTTGATGTTACTCAGTCACTATTTCCTTTCCCTTTACTTTTATCTCTGTCCTGGCACTTTTCCTTTAAGCATCCTCTCTACCAGATGGTCTCCATCTCTCCTTCAGAAGTGCCCAAAATATTCCTACTGCCTCCTCTTGATCTTCCCCCAGCAGCAAACCTCTTCATCCTACAGAACTCAAATACCAATGGATTTCTCCTCCTTGCCGCTCTGCATCCTTTTTACACTTTGAAAAGGAATTCATTGGAAGCAGCTAACCTCCAATCCTCATTATACACGATGCACTCATTTGTAAGACTTCACCCAGGAGAAAAATTCAGACGGGATATATGCTGGTACAACAACGTTTTTTCAAGTGGAAGCACATCTGATGTCTTCATGCCGAGCTGGAGCTCAAGTTTAATACAGGAGCTCCAACTTTTTCATTTGGCAATCCATATGGATCCTTTAATCTGAAGGTCAAAACAGCTTTCATGAAAGATGCTGAAAACAATGATACTTTATATTCGCCAGCGTAATTATATAAAGATGATTCAATACTGTAGCATCATCAGAGGACTCAACAGTCTCCAAGTTATGTATTTTTAAGGTGGGATTTTGAGACTGTAAGATGAGCCTTCAGAAGTCTCGTCACAGCTTACATCTTACTAACAGGTCACTGAAACTCTGAGGATAATATTTGCTTTTCCTTGCATTGGGAAATTTACTATAATCAAGATTGAAACTCAGACATTCCTGTGGAAGTACAAGCAGTTACTGAATGCGGCATAATAATGTGTTGTACATTATACAAACACAGCGAGGTGGGATTTGTGCCTTTGCAGGAGAAGAAAGAACTCAGAAATGACCTTCTGTTCATAAGTTGCTTTAAAAAAGACTTGGCCCGAAACCACTTCACTACTATTGATAGAGCCTGTTTTTGTACATAAATCTTAAATATAAGCATTACTTCAAAACTAACTAAGCAATTACAAAGCTTTACTTTTCAGATTCAATTGCCATCAAACCCTTTACTGAAGTCCCCTTGGCACTGTCACTTCAAAATAGGGATAATGCTGTATAGTGTCTCTTCTTTTCAGTAAAACAAAAGCCTTATTGAATACATATGTGTGAAAACACTGCAAACAAAACCATCTCAGCAGACACCAACCTGACTCACTCCCAGTGACCCTCCCCAGTGCCCTGCATGGGCTCAGCACTCAGCTTCTTGTCATCGCAACACTGTTCTGCTGTTTTTGTCCTTAAAGTTGAGAAACAGTAATATTAATAAAAGAATACTACAAGACACTGAATACTAATTTATATTTCCTTGCAGGAACCTGGTAGCAGACTTCAGACATCAAGGAACAGCAAGGTGACCTAAGATTTCCATATGCAGGAAACTGCTGATCAAACAGCACACCCCTTTTTATGCTGCCTGTTCGTGGTTCAGATGATCTCTCTGCTCTCAGCTTTGTAAGGACAGCTTGCAATGATGCCCTGTCACAGAACGTAAAGGTAGGATGAAAATCCAACGTTTACTATCTTGTGCCTCCTTATGCTCAGGAAACAGGATGACTCAGGAATGTTTTCCCTCTTTCCATGCATCATCATCCCTCATATCCTACACTTTCTTGTAGTCAAAGCATTGGCTCAGCCCTGGGAATCCTATTATTGCAATAAGCCAGCAGCACCGTGCCCTGGTGGTCCAGCTCAACTTCTCCTCTCCTTCCCATCCTATGGCTGCTGTCTCAGGTGTCCAAGTCACTTAAACTCTGCAGCATTAAGCACTTTGGGCACTCACTGATAGCAACAAGTATAAATCCTCTCTGGTTCACAGCTGACTGCACCAGACAACTGCCAAGCATGGTAAGGTCCATTGAGTTAGGATTTACTTTCAAAAGGTTTCTCAGTTTTATTAATTTGCTGCAACCTTGCATTTCACTTTGCTATCAAAGGGTCTCAGTTGTCTTCAGAAGCACAGAGAGTCTCATTCGTACACATACTTTTGTTAGGTGGGTGTCACTGCTACTTCTATTTCTGACTCATTAAGTCCATGTAAAAAAAACAAAAAAAACAAAAAAAAAAAACACAAACACATAGTAATTATTAGAAAGCAATTAATTGAATACAAAAGAAGGAACAGCAAATAGGCTGTTTATCACAACTATATAGTGTGAACCTGTAGCTCAAGTGCCAGTAACACCAGGGACACCAAGTCTCTATAGAAACAACCATCCAGCATAACAGCACAATTGGGAAGTCAGGTGAGATAACCCACTTTAATCTCACCTGAAGACAAAGTGGCCCCAACTCCTTTGCTTCAGAACAGGAAGCTGTGAACACCTGATGTTCCACTCTCTGTGTCCATGATGTTCAGCAGATTTCCATTAGAATGGGTAGATAATGAAGGAACACAACAAACTGAGGCAGGGTACACTCTGCAAAACAGGAGGCCAGACAAGACAGAAATAGTTTACTCAGATCAGAAGCAGATAAATGAGTGAGACAGGGAAGGATGGAAAATGCACAACAGAGGGGAAGATAGGAAGGAAGCTGTTCATCTTATGTGCAGGAACCAACTTCCGCATATATATTTCCTATGTAATTTTGCTATCTGATAATCCAATACACTTTGCAGGAATTACCATGGCCCAGATTTTCACACCTAGTTGAGGACATCTTACTCAAGTGAAGAAATCTGGGAGTTCTATCTAAGAGCTCACAAGCCTGAACCCTGAATCATTTGTACACATAGATGTTCGTGTAACATAACTATTGACTAGCTATATCATATACAAAATTTGAGCCCAGTTACATCTGCTTTACTGTAAGGACAGGCAGTACTCCAACATAGTCAGCAAGGGTGAGTACATACTAAACCCAAATACCATTTTCCAATGTGATCAACATACCAACAAATAGCGTGTAAATTAAGATGACGACTTGTTCATCAATTAACACAGACCTGCCTGGTGGGAACACAATAAGCGCACTGTTCACACGCAGCACAAGTTTTCATGTGGCTCTATCCATTACAAGGTGAGCGCTGTTTTCCCACTATGCACATGTTCATCTGGCCTCAGTCTTAAAAATAACAGTAAAAATCAAACACAAACAGTTATTTCCATTCTTTTGGGATTTGGCATCTGTGCTACAAGAGACAGAGATGGAAATTTCTAAAATAAATTAAGGAATGTACTCGTCAGTTTATTAATCAAAGTTTACCTGCTTCACATTACATGGAGATGAATTAAACAAGCTACTATGGTACTCAGAAAACATCTGCTAACAAAGTCAGAAGTAACGATAAACAAACTTGAGTTCCCTTTGTGGTTGATTTTCATCCAGCTGCATTTAATTACAAAAGAGCTATCAAAGAAAGCTCCCCATTAGCAGCGAATTCAGAATGACTTCAGAAGAAAATCCCAGAGCCTCCAGTGATATCTCTCAAACAACTTTCTCATCTCTGCAAGTGATTGAGAAGAGCTGAATGAGACCAGCTTAGTGATCAGTTCTCCTGCTAGCTGCTACAGTAAAGTGAAGATGAAGTATCCTTTCAGTACCTGTGATTGCCCATTTTCAGAGCACTCCTATTGGTAGGACCTATAAGATCTACCAGACTCTCTCCTGCAGCTGATCTCTGCCACATGCATCGGTGTCAATCAGGAATACAAAGATAACTCTAAAAATCACTGTACACATTTTCTAAAGTGTAGCATCTGCTGATTTTTGCTGAGAAAGTGAACAAATTTATCATTACAAGATATTTTTCTTTGAATAAAGTCTTATTTATTTTGCTATTTTCCACAATGAAAGTAAAGACTCTGGGCAGCCTGGTCTGGTGGTTGGCAACCCTGCACATAGCAGGGGGGTTGAAACTCAATGATCACTGTGGTCCTTTTCAGCCCACAGCATTCTATGATTCCACGATATGATAAAGATGTGGTCATTTATGAATACCTAGTTCTGGTTTACATTGATCAGGAACTTTAGCCCTGATGCATCTAGAGATGCACGGTGTCTGTGACTGATGCTCTAAACCAGCATGATACACGTGAATGTTATTAAAACAAAGCAATGATGGGGGTTTGGGTTTTTTTTCTTTTTTTTTCCTAAAAATATAAATCAAATAGAAAAGAACTGAAGGGCATTTTCATCATAGTTCCCCTGAAACTTCTTACACTGATAATCTTAGATATTCCATGAACAGGTAACCTACGTACTGAAGTTAAATGTGACATTTTATAAATGTACCCAGAACTACAAGCAATTACAATAGAAGTCCATTAACTCCAGTGATAATTATAAACCCTCGAAGGAATCTGTGTACACAGCAATTCACAAACAACTCGCAGCGTTCTGCTATTGGAAGGTCTGGATAATGGCACGGAGGCGAGTATTATTAAAAAAATCAATTTCATTTTCATTCTTTTTTTTTCTTTAAGAAAGTAATAGGTGATTCTTCTCTGAAACCATGCTGCTATCTGGCCAGCAAGTAAACATGAAATCAAAAACCCAGTGTGCCAGATACACACAGCTGTATTTGTGCTTCTGCAGCTCCCAGAGGAAAACACGCCACATGTCAGTTCCTTGACTTAGGGTGGGTTGGTGAGGTGTAAGTTAAAAGGGCAGCTGTACACTCTGGGTAATTCTGCAGATTGATTTTCTACCAGTCGCTTTAACGATGCCACGAGCAGTGGCAAAGAGGTAGGGATCTCGGGTAACACAGGTAGAAGAGAGGAAAACTTTTCCTACAGCTTCTTCCCCAGTCCCAAGCTCTCCTGCAAAATCTGTAGGCACTTTATAGAGGATTTTTTCCTGCAAGAATAAAGGGGTTGGCTCCGACTGCTGCTATTCTAAGAGGTTAAGGAAAGAAAAGGCATTATTATGTATCCACATGGTAATCAACCAAGATCTCATGCAACTATTGCCGTTGATGTGGTTCTTCCTGGCTCTTCCAGAAAACCGCTTATTGGTGTACCTGGCCTCGAAGTTTGAGAGCTGAAGGAAGAAAATGATAACACAGTTTAACAGACCCTTTGTTTACGTAAACATCCATCCACAATCTGTGTCTGATGGGGTGAACATACGGCTTTAATTTTACCCTTGGCACACGGATCAAACAATGTTGCCAATATCTATTGTTCTCCTCGTAACAATATGCCTGGTGGTTTCAACATATCCTCTCCATTAGCTGGCTGCAGATCAAGCATTACTGTGTATGTGCTTGTGTCTTCATAAAACTGGAATATGGATTTTTTTTTTCTTTGTACCAAATGTGTAAAAGAAGGACAACAGTTAAGAATGGTGGTCAACCGTCCCCATGAGTCATGAGAACAGCTCGCCTCAGATCACATGGCACAGCCAAGTGGGAAGACGGGCTTGGGTTGCATTTGCAAAGCTCAGGCCGTAGAGCTCAGCTCTTTCAAAAACCAGAGGAAGTGGTGATTCAGATCTTTATCCCATTTCATCTTGACTTTAGCTAACCTTTCTGGACTTGGTCCATCTCTGCCCTGCACCAGCCCCACACTGCACACTACGTAGCTCTGAGAAAGGTGGTTTAGATGTTCTCCTATTCATTTTTGCCCTCCTTAAGTTTTTTTTCAGTTTAACTTCCTTTTTCCTGCAGAAGACCAGAGCTAAGGCACTTATAAAATATTCAGCATCTGTAAGGCAGAGTAACTGAGGAGACTGGGATCCAGAGAGCGGCACAAGGAAAAGCCTCAGATGGTCTCCCTGAGCCAGAGCAGCTTGTCATCTCCTTGCTAATCTCCCCCGCTCCTGCCTTGGCCCCCAGACCAGCACGGCACTGCTTTCTTATGTTTCCAGCAGCAATCAGACTTGACATTTCTCTACTACATTGTGCTACATTTCAGCCCGTACTTCCAAATGTTTGATCCAAAATTCATTTAAGTCAATGGAAGGAATCTCATCGCCTTGAATGTGCTTTGAACATGGCAGCTTCTTTGCACCTGAGCAACAATACTTGATTTTTGCATATGTGGGAAAGTACAGCTTGCTACCATTTTCAACATACAATAAAAATCACCAGTAAGGACAACAATTGTATTTGGGCCATTCTTGGAACTTACCCCATGTTTCTTTTGTGACTGACATTTTGCTTTCTGCAAGATGATGTTCAAGAAGCACCATCTGCATCAGCTGAAGTTGTGTGGCCCCAGCCATTTGCTGTGCCCCACGCCAATAGCTGCAGCTGTGGGAGGAAGCAGACTTACACCACCGGTGCTACAGGGCCCTCATACAGCACAGAAACACAGTGAAAGCTTGCAGAAGCACCGGGGAAGGAGGCAGCTCTGGGAGATAACACGGTCGTGATTAACATCACCATAAATAGGGATCAGCAAGACTTCTTTTTCCCCCATGCTCTCACAACACTCCTCCTCGCTGGAAGTAGAAATCTTGAAAAGTTTAGTCCTTGATTCAGTACTTCTATTTTCTTCCAGCTGCCCTATCTCCTGCTTCTCCCTCTAATTCTCTCTGACTTCAATGTTTTACTTTTCAAAAGTGCTGAATCCAAGCCCAGTGCTTTGAATGATTTCCCTGACCCTGCAGTGCTGCATACCAACACAGATACATATCTCTTAGGTTTGCTTTTATCTATGCTAATTTGGCTTCCTTCTCACATTTGCAAGTAGAGAGCAGCTACAAGGTTTCCTGTGCATTGCAAGCTACAACTTACGTAAATTTTAAGAAAAATTAGTCTAGAGACTGCTTTGTGCTTTCATACACGTGCAGCAGAGCTTTCTGATCTGCATGCATGTGCTTCAGCTTGTTCTTGACTGTCAGAGAGCTAAGGTTTCTATATAAACTGCTTCATTAAGGCTATGAGAATGTAATTATCACTGGTGTACAGAAGGAATGTAGGTTTTGCTCTCATAGTAGCATGGCAAGGGAAAGGAAACAAGAGGTGGAAGAAGCATTCTTTTGTTTTCAGAATTACTGTTTTAAATATAGGGCCACAGCACTTCTACCATCACTCTAAATACACTGTGAAGCCTAACAGTGACAGGCAAGTCATAACCACAAATGCCTTCATCTATCTACAAGCAGAATCATCCATAGAACAAATCTGGTGGCTTCTGTATTATTATTATTTCCTTTTATTTTGGTGGTCAGACTAAGGATATGAAATTATTCCCCAAGAAAAGCACCTGCAGGGGGTGAGGAGACTGGGTGCAACCAGAACGGACTTATGATTCCAGCCTCACAGAGAATAAAAACTAGGCATTAACACTAAAACTGCCTAATAACACTGTAATTAACTTATTAGCATAAAGTAAATTACCTTACTTGAAGGGGAACTTCTGTGACATGTGATGTTTTCTGTAATCACAGATTCATAGCATCATATATTCCATTGCGTGTAAAAAAAATGTACTACATTATATAATATGCAAGCAGCAATATAAGCAAGTGGCTTTTTACATATGTAACTACAGACTGATTTCTACTTTTTTTCCCTCAACATTTTGTGCTACAAGTTTCTCAGCTTTTCTATCACTTTGGCTTCATAATGCAACTGCAAATTATAGACATAAAAATCCCTTGGTCCAAAATGCATCCAACTAAATCCTTCCTGGCCGTTGTCCCTTTAGGCATAAGAACAGAGTTTGAGATCTGAGGAAGTGAGAATCAAGAGCCACCACAAACCCCTGGGTCGAGCAGCAGAGTTACTGCAAGTTGCATTTGACTCACCTCTGCCATCCATGCCCAACCTGTCCTCAGCAGACGCCAGAACCACGCTTGGGCTATGTTTGAAATGACAGGGAAAGGAGTTTCTAGCTAAACACCTCCGGTTTGATTAGAAGGCAACCTGTTATTGAGGGAAATAAAGCAGTATTAAACCAAACTGAAGTGAACATTGGCACATAACTAACACAGCATTGTCAAAGACATCTCAGAGTTTAATTTTAGCATGGAAAATATGGCATCTCAGATACCATGATATGGGTGTTTGTTCACAGCCACTGTACCTGTCAACTATTATTATATTGATGCTGCCGTGTTCCCTGAACTGTTTTGATTTCTCAACAAGAAGAGAATTTTCTCTGATGTGCCATCTGTAAGGTACAGCTTAGCAAAGAAAAACTTTATCTCAAATTCTTAATAATTTTCAGTCAATCCCAATAAAATCTGATATATTTTTATAATACTTACAAAATAATAGCAAATGTGACTCACCACATGTGCCACTATTTCATTTGATATTCCTCTTCTCCCACTGACTTTTCTTTCGAGCACAGAATGCAATTTAAATGTCAACTCGAACTAAAAAAGTTACATTCCTGTGGAGATTGCTGGTATCTCATGCAATCTCAAATAATTGAACTGTTTTCCAGCCCTTTAACTACTTCCTTCTATTTTAGCATCTCATCGTGCAGGATCTAAAAATAACAAATGGTGGAAGGGACAGTCTATCACATCATTTGTTTTCAGACATGTGACAGGACAAAATGGCCTTTTGTGCCTAAAAAGGTTCCCAACGCATCACAGGGTCCAATGTACATATATTGAGTACACCAGCACACACTCCAGCAAGGCCTCTACTAGCTGAAATGAAGAATACAAGCCAAGGGGGAAAAATGGCAGGGAAAGAATAAGTAAGAAGGATATTTATCTTGTATTTAACATCCACTTGCTGATCATTTATAGATAGTAGGGATGTCCAGGCCTACGAAACTATAGAATATATATATTGATTATATAGAATTATAGAACAATCAAGGTTGGAAAAGACCACCAAGATTATCTAGTCTGACTGTCCCCCTGCCACCAATACTCCCCCACTAAATCACATCCCTTAGAACAACATCTAAACACTTCTTGAATACCTCCAGGCGCACACATTCATGGCATACACTTGATTTTCAACTCCATTTCACTAGGATAGGCAGTAAACAGTGATGTCAACCAACAGCCCCATCTCGATGCTAGAGTTCAAACCCCTTCATTCATTGGGTAAACTTATACCCACTTTTTCCACTTCCATAAAAAGCATCCATAAGGCCAGATAAACTTTCATGACCTTTCTAGCCTAAGCAGTGCTTTTCCTTTCGTTTCCCAGGAAGAGCTCTGAGTGGTATTCTCCATTCCTTGTGATGCTGCACAACAGACGCAGGAAATATGAGGAAAATAGCTGTCTGTTGACATCAGACAGACGTCACAAAGTTTATATTACAAAGCCTAAGCCTGGAGATTTAGCCATAATCTCCAGGTCTTAGTTGACCGAGCTATAACGTTGCTATAGCACTAGAGCTCACCCATTTATGACAATGCACATGCTAAAGATTCAAGTGTTCATTTTCTCCAGTACTGGTGTTGGAGAAATAATTCAGACTGAATTGCTTAATGAGAAACAAGGCAAAAAGGACTTTGGTATTAAAACACACCGAGAATTCACTCCTGCTTGATTTTGAAAGGTTGGAATTGTCCCATTTTGAAGGCAAATTAAGGGTAATTCATCCACTGCTATCAGGTAACTGCTGCAGTAAGTAGGTTAGGACATCATTAGTTCTTCATCACTCATCTGCTCCCACAGCAAAATCCAACCTTGCAATTCTACAATTCTAACAAAAATATATTAAAAAAAAAAAAGAAAAAGAAAAAGAAAAGAAAATAGATACTGGCCAGAATGGCAATGGGAGAAGCACGTCCAACTCATGGACGCACCGCTCTCAGCTTATGATGATCATATAATCAGCAAAACCACACAACCAACAATGAATCAAACACAGTGTGTTACTGTAAGGCATAGGTCTGACATCCCATTGCAACCTCTTCAAGTCTAACCTCCATGCTGCACGACGCCCCAGATCAGGGCTTTTTAGGGTAGCTCCTTCACAGGAGCGACTGAAGAACATCCTACACAGCTGCATTTACCTCACGGAGGTGTTGGAGGCCATAATTAATTACTGTTTGTAGAACTCATTGAGACTGTTAGAGAAAGGCACTAGAGAGAGAGAGTGGTGTTATAAATTATTACACTTGAAAACATTCAAACTCCTCAGCTTTCCACTGCCTGCCTCCTCACCAACTTGAAGCATTTCCTTTTCTCCTCCTGAAACTAAATTTGCCCTCTTGACACGCAGAAACCATTAGAAAGACTGTATTTACAAGCACCTAGCACTATTTTCTCAAGTTTATTTTGACATTGACTTTTAATCAACTTGATGATGATTGAAAAAGCTAGTTCAGTGTTTTGCCAAAGAGGAATATTAAAAGTACATTGATTGTGTCTACAAAGATACGCAATTAAAAAGTACGAGTCGAGTGCTGTTATTTAACACTTGACTTTACTTATTTTGAACTCTCGTGGCCCTGTTGTGTACACGGCTAAATGCGCAATGCTGCGTGTTTCAAGTCAATCGGCTGTAAGCAATTTTATATTTTAATGAAAATAATTACGGTTTGAGTAATATGAAGTGTATCTGAAGTGTAACCCCCGATGTTACTTCCTTAGAATTAGCTGTGAGATAAATTATCATGGTTTATTATGGTTACTCTGTGCTTTACATGTTTGTAGGGGATCCTGGCTAGCAACGATGATTCTTAACTAACAAAGAATTACATTTGAAAAGCGATTTTTTTTTCTTGGATCTCATCTGCAATTCTTCCACAAAAGCGATATGATTTAACTGTGCTGCAGTATGTGATACTGCAAAGATGGCATTATTGTGCTGTCATTTTGACAGCTTACTTTAATTTACACCATTTAATGGATGAATACATTTATTTTTTATTTTTTTTTTAAATCTGGTGTTACTCTTTCTTAATATACCATATGCCATCGATCCCACATGCACTTTTTTTTTTGCATAAGCACACTAAATTATATAGTGGTATAAAGCAACTTATGTGTCATATACATCATATCTGTTGAGTGACACATCAGAAGCTGAGGCCATGTTTGCTCTTCAAAGGTACCACGGATCCTACGACATTTCCGAGCCCCCGAGCTATGTTATACAATACCTTGTGCATGGATTGGCATCTGTCCACCTCAGAGACAGGCACATTTCAGATACACTGTATGGAAATAAACGCATGCAAGTCATTTGCCTTCGTAGTAGCAGCACCATAGAAAGTTTAAAGATTATAATAATTACACTACTGCAATAGTGAATATCTGTAGCAGCTGGTTTCAATTGTGACCAGTATTTTAAACTGTTTTGTCAAACAAAATCTCTTCCAGCTCCCTAAAATGTTTTGCCAGCTAATGGCAAGTACCTAGCCATCAACAGGAGCAGAGGTGGGACAATCGTTCCCTTTGTCTTATTTTGGGGGGGACAGCTGGATCGCTATCTCTGAAGCCTGCAGCAAATATGCTGTCAGATATTCTCTCTTGTGGTGAAAATGTCGTGGTTAGTGGGGGAAGAAGGCTGATTTAAGACAGAAATGATAATAAGGTAGCTGAGTGGAAAGCTGATGCTGTACTCAAAGGCATTACTTTTATTTGGGAGACTTCTGCCTACTTTCCAAGGACAGCTAAGAGTTAAATAATCTAAAACTGTAACAAATAATAATAATAATAAAAGACAGGCTAAGCATTCCATTCCATTTTCCTGTTACAAATATTATTTTTGGACAGAAACACTGCAAACAAAAATGCAGTAACAGCTAAAGATTTTTTAAGCAGGAGGTATCCAAGGTTGAAAGGGATTTCGTTGACATGAACTGAAGAAATACAGCATACCTTTATACTTACTTAGCTCTTTGATGTTGTACATGATACCTAGTATGGCATTACAACCAACTATACATGTCATAAAAATACAGAGATTCCATGTGGAGTAAACCTGCAGTGAATTAATACCTCTGTCAAGGTGTATCCTGCTATGCATGCTATGTATTAAGCTGTCCTTGCTTCAAATTCTAGCTAACACAGTCTCAGCACTTCCTACGACCGATCACATGCAAATGTTCCAGCAAAACCAAGACAGTTTATTTTAAATTACGTCAGACTAAACCAATATACCCAGAAAAGGAGAACATGAGCTATTAAAAAGTGCTTAATCATAAGACTTAATTTTTGTTGAAGAATAATTCACTCTTTTTTTTAAGTGAAGAGAATAGCTATGATTTTGACTGCGATCCATGAAACTTCTAGGAGTTTTGTATGCCCAGAAATGAGTTATTGTACATAGCCAGGGAACAGATATTGTTAATGGGCACGTACTTCCAGCACCTACTGAATATTATCAAGAATCTAAATGGTCTTCAGATGCCTATTAAGAAAGCTACAGATCATTGAACAGTGGATTAACACATTTTGTTGTTGTTTTTTTTTTGGTTTTTTTTTTTCAAATTACTTTGAATGGTCACATCAATTAGAAGAAATATCAAACCTAAAAGGAAAGCCAATAAATACCTCTGTCTTAGAGAAAACTATTTATTTGATAAGAGACTTATTCTTCTATTGTTTTTAGTCCCCTCTAGAAGAGATTCAGGATTTTCATTAGGTTTTGCTGCAAGAGTGGAGAAGTTGCATTTGTAACACGTCTGTCAGAAACTCTACAGCACAGAGGGGGCTTTGAGCTCTTTCCCCCAGCATCAGAGAGCAAATTAATGAAGTTCACAAGTTGGATACGTGGCTGTTTGAGAGCCCTTTACAGTGTCAAGTAATGAATCACCTTCACCACTGCCCTCAAAAAGGACCCTACTTATGGTCTGCAAAGGACACTTGTCTGTTTCTGGGGGTTTATCTCCTCCTGCCCTACTTTCCTTACAGAAGAATACAAAAACAGAACAACAACAAAACAGTTTAGAGAAAGCTGATGAATCCAAAAGCAAAAAAAAATAAAATAAATAAATAAATAAATAAATAAATAAATAAATAAATAAGAAAAAAAAATAAAAAAAAAAAATCAGTATTTCCCAAACCAGATTTTATATGGTATATTTCTAGGTACTTCTACACACCTCTTTCATCTGTTTTCAGGGTGGGAAAGGAGTTCTGGAAAAATTCAGCTGGCTTAGAAACTCTGATGGAAAGAAGAGCGCTTCTGGATGCTGAGAAAAGCACTGAAGCAGACTGGTACTCTATCATATTTGTTCCTGATGGATTTAGTTGGTCAGCCCACTTCCTCCTTCCATATGATACGTGCGCACTGATCTAAAAACACACACATATGGACACCAGCATATAGGCAACCAATGCCAGATCAGATATAGTAAAAGTAAATTTAAGAGGTTATAAATGTTTTTCGTAATAGTACGCATTCAATATTGTCACTAATGTAAGAGTCCACAGACAATCTGAAAGCTTCTCTCCTCTCTTTACATGATCATAATTTAATGAAGGAAAATCATTTCAATTCAAAACGGTAACAACTTTGCTGCATTATCATTAGAAAGCGATTAAAAAGGCAAAACAATACATTTTTGCAGAGCCACCACCATTGTGAAAATTAGTCAGAAAGGTTCAATCCTGCCATTAGGTCACAAAAAAGGGATAACATTTTCAGTGGGGAGGAGGAAGTGGGACAAGGGGACCACAATGTGGTTGGTACAACACATACTATCTGTCACATCAAAGGGGAGACTGAGGTCTTGTGAAATCAGTGCTGCATCACCTTCAAAGCCACGTCCACTCCCTCTGCATGGTCTCAGACACAATTCTGGCATTGTATGTTTTCAAGGAGCACTTTGTTCAAAGAGATGGTGAGATTTGCTTCATCAGATAAGTGCTAAAACCCTATCTAATGTGGTACACAAGGAAGAAGACAGAGCCTTAAAAACACGCCAAATTTTGTTTTTAATGCCACCCACATACACAGTTATTCCTTCACCATCCTGAAAGACAGAAACGCATGCTTCTTCCACATGCTGCAGACCAACCTTACCACTTGCATGGCCACTGGAAGCCTGTGGATAGATGACACCATCACACAGCTGGATTTCCCAAGGACCTCCATTCAGCACAAAGCCGGGTGTGCAGCACACCAATTGCCTTTGGGTGCTCAGTTCAGTGAAAAACCTGGCCACAAGACTGGAAATCAAAGGCGTTGTGCTGAAAATCTGACACTAGCTGAGATGTTGGGCTATTTCTGGTCAAAATACGGCTGTAACCACTGAAATATACAGTTGCTGCTCATAATCAGCAGTACTTGCTCACACAGATAGTTTCATTGACTTCAGTCACAGGAAATACTAACTTATCTGACACTGGAAAGTACTCCTAAGACCTCGAAGACAATAGCATAAATATTATTAAGACAGAGCTATCTTTGTCCAGCAATTAATCACGTATCACCCTATCCTCAACAGACACAAACCAGAATCAGTGTTACTTCTATAAATGTTTCTGCATCACCTCACAAGTTTGGGGGAGTGAAAGATGGGTTTATTTTTATTCCTCAGCATAAAATAAAGAAGTAATGAGATGTTACAGGGAAAGATGGAGATCTGTTGGAGTATAGTAGCATATTTGCCAAGCACAGAACAGCCACATAGAACCCAAGAAAAGATGAACATATTACAACCATGTAGGATACAATTTTGTTCAATCTCAAGGAACAAAAAAGGCAATCATACAATTCTAGTACTCAGTATTTTTTAAAAAGGGACTACTCTGGGATGGCTCCATATTAAGGGATCAGCTCCATAACATCAGCTAACAGACCAGCACATGCATAATCAGATGCATGACAGATATAGTTCAAGTCAAGCATATGCTTCAGCATTTGCTTTAAAAGGTCTTTTGAATATAGGCTCAGGGTCTTGGGATACACCAGGCATAGCAAAGTCTTAGAATATTTTCTTAAAGTATTGCCCAGCCTTGCAAACACAGCTTAGAGTCTTGGGCTCGTCTCATAAAGTGAAAAGGGCCATGTGTCTTGTAAAGACTGGCCCCGAGGGAACTGAGGTAAAGTATTTTTGTAGCCTTAACACACATTTTCCTTGTGTTTATGGCTTCATTATTTTAGTGGGTGTGTTATTTCAGCGTGTTTTTCTGCTACTTATTTTCTATCTTTCTTACTGCTCTTTTTCTTTTCTTTATTTTTTTTATTTTTTTTTTTTAATGGGGAAAATGGACTCAACAGATGATGCAGAAGTCTTTATAGCGGAGCTACTGGTTTTCATTTCTGTTTCCTGAACCTCAAAAAGTCACATATGTAACGTGCTCTAAGAATATTTCTGTACCATTATGATATCATAGTTAACGTTAATGTCTGGTCATTGGAAAAGCTACCCTTCAAAAGAGAGATGAATATTTTTAGGCAGCTATCTTCGATAAATAGATAAGAGTTTAGACAAAGAGAAATAAAGTAATACAACCACAACAACAAAAAACAGAAAAAATGTTTCTGATTGGCAGGAAAACCCAGCATTAGGATGTGGTTGCTTTGTAACTGCAAAATCTGATCGTCAGCAATCTCTGGCATGGAAAAAGGAAAGAAAAACAACAAAAAAGCCATTGACACCACTGAAAATTACTATTTGGTAAACTCTTCTAAAGTATTGATCTCCACAGCCATGGAGATGGTCCCTACCATTGAAATCAGAAGAGCAGATGTAATTTAGCACTCTTCCTTTTGCTAGAATCAGAGGTATGTGGATTGATGCTGTTCAACAGAAATGCACAAAGACAGTAGCTATTGATCAAGCATAGCTAAACTAATACATTTTCCATTCTGATGACCATCCAAATTTCCAGTTTGTTAATTATCATGTGTACTTCACCTAATGTCAGTTCACCTGACAGCTCTGCTTTACTGGTTGCTTGTTTGCCTAATTAGCAGCAATTTGCATATTAACCAAGCTTGTACATTCCCTGTGTTTAGAGACTCCAGCAATCACCAAGCTGTTGGTCAGAGTTTTGATAAGAAGTAATGCCTAAGTAAATTCTACAAGCTACCACCCCAAGGCAAAATAACTTCACGGTAGGGATGACTGGGTAAACTAATAGGAAGTTATTAGGAAGCCTAAAGCTTTTCTCAGACCACAACCAAAACCTTGAGCCAAATCTTTAACAAGACATGAAATTCTTCTGGCTTTTTCTTTTCTTTTCTTTTCTTTTTTTTGTCATAACCCTTTGTTCTGTGCCTAAAAGAATTCTGGAATATCAAGACAAAAGGCTATTCTTGGACTGTGACATGAGAAAATCCAGGAAGGAAAGGAGACCTCATGAGAAAGCCTGTTTTCACAACATTATTACATAGTATTCAAAGTGAGCAAGTATATAGGGACAGAAAATGGTGTATTGAGCTAACAAAATAAAATGTACCATAACATGATGAGTTACTCATCTTACCAAGTCAAAATAGCCGGTATGTTGCATTACAACCTGGCAGAATCCTTACGTTCCTCACCCATGATGTGCAGGCTCCATCTTCAGCAAGTCACTGCCTTGCACAGCAAGAATAGCCTGTTATTTTCGAGTTGTCCACCACAAAGCTTTTCCCTTTAAACTCTCTCAATAGCTCTCTTTGAGTTTATCAAAATATCTGGGAAGCACGATGGATAGGCATGGGCACAGTGTAGCCACAGCTGATTTGAATGGCTGAAATAGAAGACAGAAGCACGCTCAATGTTAGCAGGTTGCTGTAGTTAACAGTTTACTGTTTCAAACAAAACAAGAGATGCAACAAAAACAAATATGCAGAAAAGATCTGACACACAACAGTTTGGTAGGAAACAAATGGTGTGATTGATGCAGCCATTTTACCAGATTATTCTAAGGAGCAACTGAAACCTCTTCTTCACACACCACAACTAAATGCAATGCGGTTGAATTTACCATGCACATGACTATACTCAGCATGGACCACAAAAGCACATGACGGCAATTAATTAAAAATCTAAAGTCTATAATTCCTCTTTAGTTTAATTTCTCCTTTTGTTTTTGGCAGTTGTTTCTTTTGTTGGTTTTTGTTGTTAATTTGGAGTTTCAGAGAACACTTGAGATTCACCTCTTATCCACAAGACTGTATATTGCACTTGATCTGAGTCACGTTTCTGCTGATAAACCTCAGCCTTCACCAAATAACACAGTTCTGCTTCTACGTCTATTTGATTAGACAGTTCCTGCTGAATGAATGCTAATTAATGAAAAACTAGGGAGGACACTCATAAAGACATTGCTCAATGACAAAACTGAAACTGCAACCAGAAGCAACTCCCTACAAATGCTTTATGCTCATAAACCCACAATCCTACAAAGACCATTCTTATAAGCTCACTTGGTGTCTGAGCAGTAGAGCTGTGCTCTTCCTATCCATGAGTTTCCTACTCCACCCAATGAGCCAAATGGACTTTGCCATCACTTTCCCTGCTGAGATCTTCTGAACTTATTCTCATTCTTCACACAGCTGTTCCAATCTGACCACATAGGACAGTAGCCATGTAAAAGTGTATCTAAGTGTCCTTCACACTCACTCTTCGAATATTTTTTTTCTAGAAAATGGCCCATGCAGCCTAACAACATTGCCAAGGGCCAAAACATCGGTTTTCACCTAGGATATAACATTGCTTGGGATATTTCATCAAGAATGCTGTTTTCCCTCAGATCAAAAGACTTCTTTGAAAAGTAAAAACAGAATAAAAAACTAAGATCACTACTAATGCGTAACCCATATTTAAGTAAAGCAAAGTAGCAGAGAAGAAAAGGCCTTTATTGCTAGCACAATAGAAAATTAAACATCAAACTTTAAACAAATCGGGCCATTCATTTTTGCAGCTCCAAAGGAGTTTATTATTTCACTATTTCATCTCACCTTGTGTCATTAAAACATAGGACATAAGTAGTAAAACACAAAGTAAATATGCACATATCTTTACACCATGTAGCGTAGCTATAAATCTTACTCTTTGATAACAGCTGTACTATAGCAATCATTTGAGTAGTGCAGCTGCCACAACAATATCAAATTTTATAGTTAAAAAGCAGTCAAAACTTTAATGGTACAGTGGAGGTAGATATATATTGTGCTATAAATAAACATTATCTAATGAAGAAATGAAACATGTTTATTTTTCCTTGACATATCGTTCAATATCATATATCTTTGCTCCTGCAAGCTGCTATAATAGCAGCCATTATACTTGAGCATGTATAACAACAAAGTCTGTAGCTGTACTAATTATATTGGATTTAAATGAGCAATGGAAGAACTTCAGACTGCATGGCCTTGCAAGCAAGACCTTCATTTCATCTAAGCTGTATCTTGAACTGTTATCAGAGTTAACATGTTCTGGCAGAGGTTCTGAAGTGGTTGGGAATGCAGTGAGAAACGAGTGGGTTTTCCCTTTAGATGACGACTTTTGCTCTGTTTGTCTGACATGGTGTAATCAATCCAGTGAGAAGGAGACCATGAGAACTGACAGACTGCTGAAGACAAGCAGTTACTGCCACACTATCCAGAGCCATAAAAAAAAAACCCTTTGAAAGGATAGAGAGTCCAGTGGAGGCAGGCTTATGTCTGTCCCGACTCAATACATGCCTCAAATACAGTCTCCATGAATTGACTTGGCCTTTGGGAGCACTAGGGTGGTCAGCTGAGCCTAGGGACTGAGACAAGTGATGACTGTGCTTCTGGAGATGTGCACTGCCCTACTGACTCCAGTGAATGACAGCACGGTCATGAGCTGCAGGTCTGTCCCTGTCATGCTAGGTATATATATACAGACACCACCTCAGAACAGAATGTAAGAGAGCAAATACCTCCATGACAGTACGCCAAAAGAAGAGAAGGAGAGGAACAAATATCCCACGTTCCTGCAACACCAGGGAGTTTGGCAAGCAAAATTCATCAGAACTGTTCTCTTAAAAGTCACCCCTGAGAAGCTGGGCTTGCACTCTTGACATCAGAGATGCCATGCTCAAAGCACCTCTGTCAGACAGGAGATGACCACCCTGCCTGGAGCTCATCTCCCTGCTTGATGTGGGCACTCTGCAGGTGACACCCTGGTGAGAGTGCAATGATTAAATCCCCAACAAACAGCTTACTGCAGCTCAACCTGGTGAGCGCCCACCATCAAAGAACCTCAGGGTGCCTTCACTTGCCATCAGCAGTGCATTTATCTGAAAAACCCCATAAGATGCTATAAAATAAACCCAACAGCTGCTAGCAGAAGATGACAAATCTTAGATACCTTTTTGTCACGTTGCAACCTATACAACTCGCTCTATGTTTACAAACAAATTGCTACTGAAAAAATATTAAGTCCTGGCATTCAGAGAAGCTCTAGAAATTACTCACTCCCCTGGAATTCTGCATGACAAATTAAGACTATGCTTCAACTCCTAATAAATGTAGCTAGAGCAGAGTTTCATAAACATTCTTGAGATTTCTTCTGTAACAGCTTTATTTTGGCTCCCCACTTTTCCTGCTTAAACAAATGGGAAGGTTGGCTGATATTGTCAAAATACAGCACTTCTTGTGAACTAGGAGTCATTTATTAATGTAATTTATTGAGCCTGAACTGTAAAACATAAAATCATATTTCTGTAGGGAAGAAAAAAAAAAAAAACCACCTTTATTACCCTAAGCTAAGATTATTTTCTTTTGGAAGACAAATTATTGCAATTGTGGATCCCGTAAGTAAGACAACGTGCTTCCAGAACTGGCCTTTCAGGGGCCAGCAGGGTAAGCTTTAATGAACCATGCAATGTCGGGTAAGAGCAGAACAGATGTTTGCACAATCATCAGGTAGACCTTTGTTTATACAAATACAACCATGGTAGATAGTATCTAATACCTTTCTCATGGCTTAAAATAACCTTCCCACTAAAAACACAAACAGGCTTTTTCCCAGCCTAAAATCTAATTAATACACAGCCCACTGCAAAACCAAACTGCTCGCAAAGGGTTGGACCTGTCATACAGCATCACCTCTTTCCTGACACAGTCTTAGCACAGTCTTAATCTCCTCCTCTGTCATTATATTGCAGTTTTTGCTCTAAAGGTTTCCGCACTAAAAAGTGGGAAGGTGAAGCCATAGTTCAATTCAATTTATTTTTATATTGCCTCTCACACAAAGTCTTTCGAAACGCTTTATAGCGAGAGATAAAATAATCATATAACACTTGCCAGAATTGAGCATGGTGACTTTCATATACTCAGGCAGGGTGTAGCTACTTACCAGGAGTGGACTGGAGAAAAAAAAAGGGGGGCAAGCAGCAACAGAGAGTGATAAACACATATTTGTCCTATGCTGTAGAGCAATTAGGGAGGGGAAGGTATATCCAGGTACAAGCCATGCAAAGCAAGGAGCAACCCACACACAGGGGCAGGCACAGAAGTTGTAGGGGCTTCATTATTGGGTCCAGAAAACCAGGACTCAAGCTGCCTGTTTTCTGGGACAAGGTTTTCCAGCCTCGCGTTCCCAACATAACACTTCCCATCCACACCACACCTGAGGGTCAAAGCACTCACCCAGTTTATTCCAGTATAAACACAAGAGGAACAGGAGAAAGATGCTCCTAAAAGCGCCTCAAATATTAATCAAAGTGTGTGATAAATTCTATGGTTTATTCCTAAATCGCTGTTCTAAGTGGACATGGAAGTTTACTGCATCTCTGTGGCCTGTAGTTCCAGAAGCCGACACATAAAGAAGCCTGCTAAAAGAGCACTTCAGAAAATATTTGGACAACAGCTAATATTTCTTCCTACCTATCTTCACGCTTGTGCCTCCCAACACAAGCCACATCTTTATAATGCACAATAAGAAAACACAATATATAGTAACTCATTTTCTGACCTTTTAATATTTCTGTCATTGATTGTCAGAAGTGAGGACTGCTCTCTATCCTAAGGTGATGGATTATTTAATTAACTATTGACCTTTTCAGTATCGGATGTTGACAGTGAATGCACTCCTATGTAAGCTGCCTCCTCTGGATGCTGTTCAGCAATATGTCGTACGTTCATTTGTCTTACAGTTTGTTTTTAAGCATAACATTTCTATTACGTTGACTCAAAAACAAGTCTTATACATAGTGAAGAATACTTTTATGATCAATCGCTTTGAATTTTCTTTTGAACGTTGGTTGTTCTAATGGTGGAATTTGTATGAATATTAACAGATTTAAGCCTTTTATAGATAAAATCATTGGTGCTGCTTACCTATTACTAAGGTCTCTGGCATGCTTTCAGGACAATTTCTTCTGCACAGAAAGGAAAATTGCTCATCATCTGTGCACATGGGTCAGGAGACATCCTCGCTCAGATTCTGCATCCCAGACTAAAACCTGCAGGAAGCGTATGATATTGCTGCTTGCCTTTGGGTCCAGCACCGACTCCTGCCAAGAACATGACATTTATGCTGAGCACCTTGAAAGACAAGCGTTTCACTACTTCCCTGCATGAGTGGCTTTCTTACACATATGCAAACAGAGACTCAGGACTTTTTCACCTCTGAAAAAGAAAAGATCCAGAGCACTTTGCCAGAGCCCCAACATCCCAGGGCTGTACTCTCAGCAATGGCACATTCAGCCACGCTCTTTTTACAAGCAAACAGGGTATTCTGCTCTGTGATCTTGTTGTTTCGAGATAGGGTGTCTCATCTCCAGAAAGGCTGTTTACCACAAACCTTCATGCTCCCCTTGTATTTTTTTCCCCTGCAAAATTAGCAGCAGCCCACACAGCGGCAAACACTCCTACCCCTGACGGATGCAGTAAGTGGCTGCAACCAGAAGCTTTCCTATTGCAGCAATCCTCTTCCCCCCATTGCCTAGCAGAGACCCTCCATATGTCATCAACAGACCAGACAGAGAAGTCCTAAGCCTGTTTTTTGGGGGATGTTAATACAAAATGATGATAGATAACTACTAAGCGGAGCAGCAGACAGACCCGGCGCCTCTGACAGCAGCTGCTCTTCCTTTGTCAGTGTCAATCGGCGCTGGCATCGCGGGGAACGAGCAAAAGTGACAAGAGAAGAGCGCACCAATTATGGATGAAGGGATACAATCTACTCCCACTGCTTGATGTGATTTATTCGACGGTCCTTCTGCATTTATAGAGCAGCAGATTGCGGCTGCTTATGAAGTGACAAATAGTGCTCAATGACATTGACTGACTGGCCTGATCAATTTAGCTTGGCTGAGAAGTAGCCATGAATCGCTGTCCCGGTTGAATGACGTACGTACCAACCCGGCTCCACTCGGCCAAGGCAAAAATCTCCAATGCTGTTTGGAAAACTGATAAAAGAAACGACTCCCTTCAAACAAATGGCACCACAGTCCCGTACAAGCAGTGAAAAATTGCAGCCTTTCCCATAGCTTTGCTTTGAAATGCATCTCACTTAAAGAATGTTTTGTCTTTGAGACAGTGTCAGCAGAACATTTTTATTCTCCTATAAGTTCCTGAATATTTGATATATTTTGCTGGAGAAGCAATGTATCTGACAGAAGGGAAAAATGTGGAGGTTTCCTTGCAGGAACCAACAAAGCAACTCTTCACGTTTTCTAGCAAAGTTGCCAGCCACCCTGATTTTACTGAGTCTTGAGTCATTGGAGTCATTTTTAAAGTCCTGGAATCTGGTGATGATGTAATTCAGCTTTTGCCTTAAAAATAAAGAAAAAAAAAAGGGGGGGGGAGAGGAAAAAAAAAAAAAAGAAAGAAAAGGAAATTCCCAGCCTTGTGGTCAGAGAACAACTTGAAAATGTGATTTCAGTGAACCCAGCAGGATCAAAAGCCAAAGGAAACTAAGCCAACTTATTAATGCAGAGGGGGTTGGAGCTGTTTTGTGGGTTCCTAACCTAAAAGTAACCTTAGGACTACAGGAACATGACAGAACTTTTTAACACCTGGGGCTGACAGCACAGAAATTTCTGGCTTGTTCCAGAAGAGATGCTGTGCTAATAAACCAGTATTGAGAACTGTCTGACTTCAGCAACTGGTAGGCCTTCTGGCAGGAGGAGTTTCTACACGTGCAAAGGTGGCAGAAGCAGGCTATGGGGTGCCATCTAATTCTCACCGCTTTTAGTGAGCCTCACACGGCCCTTCTCATAACGCTGGAGTTACTCGATAAGGTGTGAGCCGGCACCAGCAGAGGCTGCAGGTTGCAGCCGTTGGGCAACCAAAGAATTAAAGCCTGTTGAGAAAGGGTTAGCAAGATTTAACCAGCATTAGATGATTTTCATAAAGTCTTAATTTCATGCCATACCGTATAAATAACACCTAAGATTCAGCTTAAACGAAGCAGTGCGAGGGTCACCTGCAAAAGGTAATTCCATGTATAAATATAGACAAACTTGTGATTGGGTCTACACAAACGTATTGATATATATGGACTTATAAGTGTATAAATCAATGTCTGCATGTGGGGGGGTACGCGTGTGCGGTTCAATATATATTACAATATTAAACTGTTATCCACGCACAAGTATATTTATGTATATATTTCAATTTATTAGAGCTAGGCAGTCCTTTACAGACTTAATAAAGAGCACCGGCATTATAAGCCAAGAACCATTTTTCCCTTTCCCTGTATTATTCAAATTTATTAAACAATATTTCACATTTGTTTGACACAATGTCAAACTCGGGACTCCTAAAGAACTGCTGCAGCTTTGGAACTGTTATGCTTTCTTGGACTTTAATCATTTTTGGCAAGGCTCCATTTCCTGTCAGAAAGTGAAACAGCTTAGGAATGTCATTTTCACGAAAGAAAACAGAGAGAATCCGAGAGGAAGTTCTCCTCCACTCCAGAGCCCCTAAGATACTCAAACACACTCGCAGGAGGGCTGGAATACATCAAACATTAGCAGAGGGAAAAGGACACACTTTTCCCACATTAAAATACATGGATAAAGTTGAACTTTTGCTAAAAATAGTTCCCATGACTAATCCTATTAAGTTTTTAAAAAATTGGGCCGTATCTCCCTTGAAGTCAAATTATTTTTTAACTTCAGAATGACATTAGAAAAAGACTCTAAAGTGCCTTTGCTTAACTCCAAGTCCCTGGAAGATATTTTTTCTATTCCATTTTTTTTTTTTTAAGTGAGATATGAAAAATGAGGACAGGAGCATGGATCGCAATCCTAACAGGGCGATTTACCTATTGAGGAGGTGAGAAGTATCAAGCTCTCCCAGATCGTCGCCCGTGATTTACTTTTACAATGAGAGGGTCCCTGTGGAGACAGGGGGTTAAGGGAGCAGATTAAAACCAGCCCTTGGCTCTGCCCGCTTGCTGTATGCTGAAGCTGAGCACAACTTGCAGAGAGAACCCCGCAATGCTTTTGGGCACCAACCACCTATTTGCTTCATTCTGAGGTTACTTATGTAAAAACCACCTTGATTGCTTGTAGGTAGGGAAACAAGTTTGGTCAAACGGCTTGCAGTGAGTAACGCTTTCTGACATCCAGCAGATCCACATTCAATTTATGAATCCTATCTGACGCTCATCTGGGTGGTTTTCTATCTGCCACTCCAGCATATGCCGACGTATCAGACAGGCATCCCAAACTGTGACAACAGAGAGTTCAAGGAAAAAAAAAAAATCCTAAAGGTAAAAAAACAACCAAACAAAAAAACCCAAAACAAATCCAGTGCACATGCTACAAAATGTGGGCATGCTGCTTCCTCAAACAGGAGGACTGGTCATTAACAAAGCATTTATCCAGCTGCAGCAATGGATGAGGCTGACAGAGAAGGGACAGCAACACAGAAATAAATCTGTAAGCTAACAGTAAATCAAAGCTCACTCCTGCATTTTGGATCTTTGTATGAATGGATGAGAGCACGAGAGGAGAAGGAGTGGAAAAGTCACATGAGTTGGTTGTTTCAATAAACCTGCACAGCTCATGGTTTACATACACCCTCCATCCACCTGCTGTTCAGGACTGAACACAGATCAAGCACCAACAGCATTCAACTAACACAGATAGGCACACACATATGCCCTTACAAAAAGAAAAAGCAGACCAACACAGTAGAAAAATGAGCCCCTCACACGTGCTTTCTCTCTTCCCCTCCTGCAGCATGGGTTGGGGTTGAGCGGGTGGTCTGAGCGCGTTACACACACACCAGGGGACTGTACAAACTCTCAGCGTTGGGCTCACATTGAAGTCCTGTCCATCCCCCACCTGACAGAAGGGAGCTGGGTCAGAACCCGAGCACTTGTGAACATGCTGCCCCCCACCCCACAGCTTCCCGTCTTCACTGCCTTTCTGCATCCTGCCGAGCTCTCACGGTTCTCTCTGATGTCCCACCCCCAGCCCAAATGTGCTCAGGAAATACCTTTGCTCTCCGACCAGCACCACTTCCAGCCATCCCAACATTAGCTCCTACCTCGGACTAGCATTGCTGCCAAGGAAGCAATCTCTAATGCAAAACTAGGACACGGCATTTGTTTGTTGTTAAAAGCATAACTTTGTAGGCACTTATAATAACGTCTTGTAGCAAGTTAGTCACTGAGGAACATTTCCAGTCATTTATTTTCCAGCACAGACTACTGGTTTCCATGGCTATATTCCACAGGAAGAAAAAAAAGAGAAAGACTTCCAATTTCATGTGTAGATGAAATACTTCAAAGTCTCAACCACTCAAGCTATCACTAACACATACAATAATACAAACTGGAATGAATTTTCAGGATGTAGTAGGCTACAATTCAGTATTTGGAGCAGCAGGGCAGAAGCGCACTTTGACACTGGCTCCCTCTGTCCCCTGCTCTCCCCAGCTCTTTGCTGCCACGCTTGTTTCATTGGCTCCGTTCCCTCCTTTCCCCGACTGAAACTAATTGAGTTGAAGTTTTTGGGGTTGTATTCAGGGACCTCTTGAACTCTCCCTTCATTCATACCTATCTTTAACTTCACGGCGCCATGCATACTTCCCTGACCATTAGGACGAACTCTGATCTTGCTCATCTCAAAGACATCTGTCATTAATAAGACTGACAAGACCTCTTCTTGATACATTGCAACACATAAATCTCAGCCATTTTGCACCTCCCTTGTTAATGTGCCTACAGAACACTCAAGCACACATTGCGCTCTTGCCTTTCTCTTAGCCTTGCACCTTCTCAAATGCATTGCACACAACCTTGCATTTACCTTCTCAGTTTATCAACACCCTGAGAACCCTCAAGGATGGTCAGAAGTTCTTGTTCTCTCCATCTCCTCAGTTTCCACTTCCATTTAGATCTTTGTGAGTCCAACACAATCTAATGGGTAGAAGAAGGCCTGATCCCAGATTGCTTAACAATGCCTGGAGGGGCTGATTCACCAAAGTTCGATGCTCTGATGAACAGCTTGCTGCAGCTCTGATGGTAAGGCATATAAAATGCATGATACATTAAATTTAATGTGGCCTCATTAGTCTTAATTAGATTCCTACATTACACCGGGATTGCAGTTTCTTCATGTTTATGTTTGATCCTAAAATAAAATCTATACTAGACAATAGTTTGGCCCTGAATTGATACCTATCAATATTCTTAACCTTGGAGAAACAGAAATTAGGCACTGCCCCATTTGGCTTTCTGAGAGGCAATGGAGAGTCAGTCACAAAGAATAAATTTAAATACAGTACACAAATGTGAATAATTACTTATCTTGCATTTTAAAGGGGTGACTCTCCCAAAGAGCTGGTTGGCTTTGTCCTTTCTGTTGAACACACTTTGACAGGTTTCCCTCACACTGATCATTACCGCCTCCTAGGTTCGGGTTTTCGCAGTTTATTTACTTTCAATACTAAAATATGTTTTCAGATGAGGCCACTAATTCAGCTTAGGAGTTTGGCTGGAGTTTGAAGCAGGAGTAAAGCACAGCCTGGGATTAGACATAATAAACTATGCCAGGACCATGGCACGTCAAAGGCTGATAATGAATAGAAGGAAGATGTCCTGAATTGTGCTTTTCATTACTAACAAAAATACCACGACTGCTGAATTCCTAATAAGAAGTATATAATGACAGTCCCAACTGAAACAGCATTTATATTTGGATTAAATAATAATTAATTTACGGGGTATATTTTATGGTAAAGTAATGGGATTGAGAAGATAAGAACCAAATAGATCTTTTAATTGCCATTACACTTTTTTTTTTTTTCTTTTTAATAGGAGAAAGGCTGATTCTGCCAGAATGTTTGAAAGTTTGTTTTCAATACTTATGTTTTTTCCCCAAGCTTTAATAAATTGTTGGATTTATCCATATTTCTTCTTGCACTTAATTTAACAAGGCACAGCGAAATGCCAAAAAAAAAAAGTTGAAAACACAACAATTTCTTTTTTTAACGTCAAGCTGAAGCTTGATTGTCTCAAACACTGAAAGGATGATGGCTGGATTATAAAATGTAGTAATTCTTAATATTTTGGCCCAGTTCTTGCCATGAAATAGTTCGGCCTCTTGAAACAATTTCTCACCCAGCACAGTCAGACATGTTTATCTCTTTCTTTCCAACTGACTTATCCAAGCATCCACAGTAGTATAGGAGCACAGAGAAGCCAATTAACATTATTGCCAGTTAGGGTTCCGCTGATATTTTTAAGACTGTTTCCTTTCATGTCCCATACCATTAAATTGATAAAATTCAATAAAATCTCATTCAAATTAACACGTGCGGCCAGCCTTTCTTGTTAATTGAAATTTGAGGAATAATATAACAAAAGTCAGCGCAATTATACGTATTACATAGAGATCTTTTGTCTCTTTCAGATTTTTTCTTTTTCCCTTTAAGAAACGTTTGCAGAAAACTGAGCCTTTGATGCATACTCAGAAATGCACATATTCCAGTGGTCTCACCAGGTAGACTGAAATAACATTATTTTCTCTTAGATGAAACAAGCTGACTTAGGCTTTGGAAAAAATCCATTCCTTGGCTCAGGAAACGGGAAAATACTATGAAAATTTTCAAAAACCTCTATGGCTTTACAAGTAGATCAAAGTCTAAATATTTGTATCACAGACAATACCGAAACAGTCATCTAAGAAAGCCAGAGATTTGACAGCATCCATCCCCACACACATTAGAGTGCTCAAGCAGCGATTTCTTCCAAACTCCAATTTTAACTTTGCATCCATTTATTCTACAGTCACACATTTTCCTTGGGACTGATATCTTCAGAAAGGCCTATGCAATTCAAAAAGGAATACGTTTATATTTTCTAAAATCCCCTAATCCTGCCTTTCTGCAGTCTCTCCATAAATTGCTACCTTTTCTTGAGAGGATAAAAAGCTCAGTAGTTTCTTCAGTGCTTTGAGGACTTTGTGGTATTATATTCACCAGCAAGGAAAGGAGAAAAAAAAAAAATCTGGATAACTCTTGTGGCAAAATGCAGCTACGGAACTGCTTGAATTCCAAGAAACGAACAAAATTCCCTTCTCAAAGCTCACAAAAACCCGTCCATCCTCCAAGAAGTATTCAGAAAATAACATCTTTCACTAAACATGGATGAGAGATGTGTCCTCGGGCCAATGACGGTTCCACGGGAAGAAGAAAGATTGTCAAGTACACCAAGTACCCATCCTGAGCAGACTATATCATATATAAATACAGTATGGCATTGAGCACTTGAAACAAGCGTGGAAGACGAGGAAAAAGAGTGGCAACTGGATGATAACAAATAAGGCGACACATACTGAAGAACCAATCCATCACTTTCATTCTAAAACTAAGAAAAGTGCTCCAGGGTTACTAAAACTTAGCAGAAATGCTTCTTTTGCTAAGAGGTCTCTGAAAGTCTACTTTATCTCTAGTTTCTTTATGTGTTCATCTCTCACACAACCTCAAGCAAAAAAAAACCACAAACATATAGACAAGCAGGCCAGGGAGAAGCTTCCTTTTGTCTTTTTATCACCTTGATGCCCTAGGATGTGAGCCCCAAGCACTCTATGCAGTGGGGTAGATCTCCAGATGCTGCAATGAGGGTGGCGATCCCCTGCAAGGAGCTGCTCTGTGGAACAGAGCTGGCAGAAGATGAGAGGTATGATGGCTGTACTCTGGGAAGAGCTGGAGCAACTTCCTCCAGATCAACAGGGAACTGAGTACAAAGCCACAGCATGTTAAATCACAGCTCTTTCCTCCAGGCTTAACAGGTGAGGAGCAGCTGAGCACTGTTCTCTGTCATAGAATTGTCTGAGTTGGAAGGGAACGTTAATAGTTATCTAGTCCAAGTCCTCTGCAACTAACAGGGACACTTACAGCTCAGTGAAGGTGCTCCCAGCCCTGACCAGTCCAACCTTGAATGTCTCCACAGATGGGCATCCACCAACTCTCTGGGCAATCTGTGCCAGCTCCTCACCCCCCATACTGGAAAAACTTGTCCTTATACACAATCCAAACCTCCCCTCTTTTAGTTTGAAACCATTCCCCTTTGTCCTCTCTGCTTACAACAGACTCTAATGAAGACTCCCCTTTTTATAGCCCCCCTTTAGATACTGAAAGGCTGCTATGAGGTCTCCCCAGAGCATTCTCTTCTTCAGGTTGAACCCCAGCTCTCTCAGCCTGACCCCATAAAGGGAGATGTCCTAGGATAGTGCAAGCAAGAGTCCAATCCACCCATCACTACAACTTTATATATCTGGTTTGATCACAGCCTTCTCCTTTTATTGGCTGTAGTAGGTGTGATTCCTCTCATTGGGTTTCATCTCAGACATAGGGACAGCTCTGGGAAATCACCCAGAAGCTGATTAATTAAATTACCCTGCCATTCCAAAGAGAGTTTGAACGCTTCCGGGATCAGCCGCTCTCCTTGTGTTATACATTGGCAGGATTGCCTCAGCCCAATTTGCTTTGAGTGACAAAAGTTAATTTTATTGATGCGCAGCCTTCTGTGATGCTAGGTAGGAGGTCCGACGATGCAAATCAAATGGCTTCTCCTAAAATACCGCAGTGATTGATAACGAGGCAGTGATGCAGATTTTTGACACCTTTGATCCTTCCCCAAGTAAAGGCTAAATTTAGATGCGAGAGTTGAAATAAAGAAACTAATGCCATGTTGCATTAAAAGTGATTGGTGAAAGATGCACATAGCTTGACAAAGACTAGTGATGTCTAATTAAGATTACTTTAGACTCTAAACAGAACTGTAAGAAGCAGGATGTTTTAGAAGGGGAAAAACCTCACCTCAAAACAAGCCTAGGTAGAGAAACACGTTAACTTTGTTACTAAGGTTTAATTTCACTTTTAATGGAGAGGTCATACACTGCAATTTGATTTCACTACTGTGTATTATTATATGCACACAGATACGTGTCAACTATTAAGTTAGGTGTACAGGGGATGTATCTGGAAGCATTTGGACAAGGAGAATGACTGACAGTTACAAGAAAAGCCTTTATTACATGCCTATGTTTCGTTTCATTAATCATGCATGTTCATTAACCAATCATGATAATTTAATATTCACTGTTTCAAGACATCTTGTGCTACAATGGTGTCGTTTTCACTTTGATCATCTAAAGATCTCACAAGATGACATTTGCAACCAAAGGACTTGGCTCTTTATGTGCATGCTGCATGAACATGTAGGAAGGGGTTCTGAAGTGTTAAAAAAAGATTAAAACAATCCTCCACTGCTACACAGTTTGCAAGATACAGAAATTAATTATGAAGCTTGAAGATAAAAACCCCACAAATTAGGTAGAAATATTCAGGTGAAGTGATATGCGCATGATTTTAATTGTGGATAAGCAACAAAAGGAAATGTTATTCATTTTGTCGTGTAATATTTGATCAGCGTTTTGCCAGGCTGTATCACAGCCGATCTATGCAACAGTCTGAAAAACATCCTCTTTGCAAAACAATCTAAGAATGTTCTCTAAAGTATTGGCTTTCACCAGTCTGTTATTGCATACAGTGTGAAAAACTAAATATACGTTTAACAAAAGATATTCAGGGGTGCCGTTACATAATGCAGTACTTCCTTTCCCCTTAGTCTAATGGTCACTGAAAAGAGACGTTGTAAACCTAAGTATTAGATAGAGGCTGGTTTTATGGAACCAAGGTTTACATCATCTTTACCATTCGTTTCTGCCTTCTATTGCACCTTTCATAAACCTACTGATTAATATCAAACAGTGAACAACTCTGACAAGCAGGATTACTAATCCAACATAACTGTTTATAGTGTGAAAGAAAAAAGTGCTCCATTTCCAGCCACTGCACTTAATAATAGATTCCTGTTGTATTTAAACGTTGAAGGGATTACATAACTGTCAAATTTCCCTTAAATGTTAAGGGTAGTAATCATATTAAAGACATACTATACAGAAGCAAAAGCAAATGTCAGTGTAGTTATTATTACCACATTTGCATGGAGTTTTAAAATATAAGGGCAGATTCCTAAACACGTCAAATTTGCGTTGGTTACAGAAGAGGAACGCACCATGAGGCGCTGGTAGCTGCAAGCCTCACCAGCCAGGCTGCAGTCGTGTGCCATATCAGGGGCAGAAAAGGAGCTTCACGTGCCGTAGCACAGCCACAGGCTGTTCTTGATTACACCCACTGTAACAGTACCACCAGGACAATTGTGCCAGAAAGGCTCAGAGGAATGCCATACATTCCTCTTCCCTCTCTCCCTCTTCCGCTGTGCATACTTCATGCAAGAAAGCTGTTGGATTGGCTCGATACCATCCCAGGACAATTCTGAAGTAACCACTTAAGACATGCTTATGACAACTGTGGCCCTCTTAGGTATCCAAAGACAGTGATAGCCAGGAATCTGGAGCAAAAAAGTCAAACATGCAGATGCTTGTATAGGCAGTCTTCTGATACTTTCCCTCTGACCTATGCTGTTGGCTTTAATGCTCCATATTGAACACCTTGGAGACAATTAATTGCTTAGCAGCAAGCAATGCAATGAAGTGTCCTTTGTTTCCATAGATAATTCTAATAGATTAATTAAGCCATTTACTTCATAAATATATATATATATATAATTATATTCTTTTATATATGCATATAAAAGAAGAAGAAGAAGAAATAAGAAAAAACAATGAAGACCACCATCTCAAATTGCACTCTATATTTGATTCCTTCACTGCATAGGAGTCATTTTCAGGATTAAAGCCTGAGCCCGGCATCTCCCCATGCTACGGTTATTGGCAAAGAAACAATTATTTGTCTGTCTTCCAGCCCTCTTTCAAAAAGCCGGGGTTATTCACGCAGAACCACACCCCACATGCAGCAAGACAAGAGGAATGCTTGCCCATGGAAGTTATGTGCACGCAACGAACCTCTTGTTCCCGAGTTAGAAATGGGACCCCATTATTAGCATTCCTGATATTCATAGCGCTGCTCACGTTCCACGGCACCCAGCAGTGCTCAGCCAGCAGCCTCAGTTAAAAAAATGTTTAAGCATGACTTATACATGATTATAAAATCAGTTGTTTTCCAAATTGCTCACCTGGGGAGCTCTGCTGGAGTTAGGGATCCATTTGTAGCCTTGATCAAAACATGAATGCCAGAGCTGCTGGTTGCCACTAACACCCCGGGGAAGCATCAGCCCTGTGGAAGCACCCAGCACCTTTCCTCCTGAACTCACTGTACAACATCCTTTAGAAACTGCCCACATAAACGCTGCCACAAATATCAGCTTTGACTTATGATAAAGACAACAGAGGCAAGGCAATGAAGAGCAAAGTTATCAATTCATGGCACAGTAAGTTCTAAGGATACTTACAATGTACTTCACACCTAAGAACTAATGCATTGTCAGGCAACCTATTTAGTGCTGGGTGGAAAGCGGTCTTCCACGGCTTGAAAATCCCTGAGATGTCGAACATTTTCCTCTACAAACTCAAAAATTTAAAGCATTTGCCAATAATATACGTGTAAGAATAGAGATGGCTCTGGACAGGGTCTAGAGAAGGTCAAATTGCATTGAAACCTCATCTCTTTTTTTAGGTTAGTTATTGCTATGGCAGTAGTGATAAATATTTTGTGAAAAATATAAATAAAGCAGGCTGGATGTTACATACTCAGATTGGGTGTCACTAGAGAATTTATTTATTTTTTTTAAGTGAAATTTCTAGGAAGGGTTTTGGCAACGGTGGTAGTGTGGAAAGCACCATGGGAAGAGCATTGTCCCTAATGCACGATGAACTGCAGCGGGTTCCCTGTCATCGTGGTTATGAGCCTCTTTCCTCTCCCTGACTTCTGGCCTGGCCTCCACATCAAGCTCTTCCTTTATGGGAAATTTTGAAGGGGGGACATTGCCTGTGCTCTTATTTCTCAACATTCTTTGACCAACTGTCAAAACAAACTGCCTTTTTCAAATTAAGTTCTTATTTAGTGACTCTTATTTTAATCTTAGTTTGCTGCCTGTCCACAAACAGTGAGGAGGCCTCATGGCTTGGCAGAGTTACTTGTAGATGGTTTTCTGAGCTTTGGGAAGGGTCAGAGAGAGAACCCCACACTGCTTCACTGGATTGAGGTCCCTCCAGTCCATTGACATCTACAATCTAACTCCTAATGACAGTTCAGTGGGAACGATGCGTTTCAGCTACATTTCTAACACTATCAAAGCCCCTTTTCCATTGCAACTGAACTGTTCTAATTATACACATTTCCCTTTGCTGTATTCCTCCAGGTCTTGTCTCACCAAATGATGTAACTCTTGATTACAGATCTTGTATTCAGCTTGTACAATGAGGCTGAAATACTCCCTAACACCTTGATGACAAGTACATGGATTTGCCTGGCAAAACAATAACCACGCTAAAGCTCTTTTAACATGCTGGTTTCTTTGCTGAAAGCATCTGCCTATACTGTCAATTCATCCTGTGCCTCTTGGGTGTCTGACTTTAGCATAAGTATGCAAGTCCTATAAATGAATACATGCCGCTGGGGGTAGCACTTACAGTAGAAGAGTATCGTCTCATGAGTGATAAGGGTGACAGAAGTGCAAAGCAGAGCTGAGTGGATCTGGCACTCACATTGCGAGCAACACAGCATTCGTACTGGAAGATTTTCCCACAGAATGACATGCAATAATTTATTCTAAGCCCTTCCAACTTGTGTGTGTGGTTGTTTTTCAGTGTTTTTTTTTCCTCCTCAGTGAAGTTGCTATCTTCTGCAGCTTTTCTCTAAATAACTACTTAAGAGAAGGTGCCACTTCTAAAACAAAATACTTCATTTGGAAGAAAATTAACTAGCATGTCCAATTAAATAATTGTAGCAAAAATATTTCTCACGTGGCTACACTCTACAAAAGCTTGTCAACTTGGAAAAAAAGATAGATTTTTATACTAGAATTTGATGGTCTAAGGTACATATTTACAAAAGATCCAGCTTTTAATCAGTAGTTATAAAACACAAAATAAAAATATGCTCCTGAAGTTTTAAGCAGGAAATGCCATTTACCCAATGACAACCCTCCTCTGAGCATTTCAACTTCCTGAAGGTCAGAGCATGAAAGACTTCCAGATCCCCCAATGCTCTGCAGCACAGGGAAGCACAAGAACTCTCATCCTGAGCCAGATTGGTTCTCTAGCACGTCTACTGTCATGTCTCCAACATCAGCCACCACCAGATGTTTCAGCAGATGCAAGAATGGGTCAAATAAAGATGGCTGCAGAAAACTCCTTCTCTTCTGTAGGAGACCAAATGCTTTCTAACCACGTATGAACCCATACTAGCTATCCAGGCACAGGCACTGTCCTGTCACCATTTTGAGCCATAAATCACAACGGGATTTGTTCCTCTACAGTGCTATCCTGCCTTGCACTTTTGATGAAAAGAGCACAAAACCAATGAACCTCAAGTCTGAAGCCATTGTATAAAGCCTGAAAACTCTTTGGCCACTTAAGAACAAACATTTATCTTCCCCACATTTCTTATCCCCCCATCTAGGTCCTCTCCTGCCTATGTTACTCCTTAGCTGCACTGTTCAACTCTTTGGTAAAAATGCCTATAAAGTAATAACTACTAGTCTTGCATTGGGGTTTTTTTTTTTAATCTATTATATGAAATAATAGAAATTCAACTGAAAGTAACAACAAACTGTACCTTCCCCGTGAAAGCTTCATTCATCTTCATGCTTAAGCACATGCTTCCATGAGACACGCTTCTCTTGCCTCTCTTTGGCCTGGTCTCCAGCAGTTGGTGATTAGCACAAAAGAAACAGGGTGGCAGATTCTTCTCTTCTGATAATTCCTGCTCCTCTGTCAGTGACTTGCTGTCTTCAGCAGCCCAGTCAGATAACAACTCCTGAGCATGCACCTTCTTCTACACTGCAATTCCCAACACAAATAAAATCATTAAAACATGAGATGTATGCACAATTACAGTCAGTTCAGTAAATCTTGCTTTTCCTTACAAGCAACCTCAAAATACAAGCTTATAATGTCAAATAAAGGTCATGATTCTATTATTTTTGAACTAGCTAAGTAAGAGTCTTAAAATGTATGAATGGAAAAGAACAAGTAATGATATTCTGGTTTTAAGTATGTAGCAAGTTTCAAGTATAGAAGTACTTCAGGAACTAAGAAATCCAGGTAAGGATTGACCAGCCATCACATTACTGCACAGCAGTGGGGAGGGAGGCCCACGTAACTTTTAAGAAGAGTAAAATGCTATCTATGGTAGCTACATACAGAACTGAAAGCCTTGCTGGTAATAGTCTACCAGCAATTAGTGCAGTTCACAGCTTCTCCAGGTGGTTACCCACATGGCAAACCACATGGTAATACACATGGCAACCATGCCCACGGCAGCATGGTTGGAAGTAGATGATCTTTAAGGTCTTTTCCAACCTAAATCATTCTAGGATTCTATGCTGACAATCACAGCACCCCAACAATGATTTTAACAACAGGAAAAACAAAGATTAAAACAAGCAAAAAACAACAACTAACAAAGTAGAGGAAACACACACACAAAAAGAAATTGGTTTTGGAGTCAATCTATGAGATCATGCATTGGTACATTCCAACAGATAGCTACGATGCTCCCAGGAGACAAGCAGCAGGAACACATGAATCATTGCTCTAAGCATACGCAGGCCTTTGCTAGACTGAGTCTTAATAGATTTCTGTAACACATGTATGATTTAAAAATATGCTTGCATTTAAAAGTTCAGTTTTGTAAGCACATCAAAGCTTTGGAAATGTAGATATATGTCTTTTAATAGTGTGTATTAATAATATTGGTATAATTATCGCTATTCATATTTGAAGACTCCTGAATGAAATATTTCTCAAAGATTACTTGAAATTCAGAATCGGGAGCAGAGAGATCCATAATTTAGTGGGTAGGAGTCAAGATTTCAGGAACCTATTTTGTGCTGGTATAAAATACTGCAAGAGAATCAATGCAAAGCTCTGAAATGAACCGCGGACATCTCATTACTGCATTTATCCAAAACACACACTTGATAGACTGATATACTTGACAAAGATTTGGTGTGGTTTAGTTGACTGCTTTGAGATCTCCTGGTGAAAGAATTAACAAAAGTTATATACTTATATTAATTAGAATTATTAAAGTCAGTATGCTAAAACTGTAAGCAGTAGGAATCGAGTTATTTAAATGTGTTTAATATGGGGCTGAATGTTAAAAATATCAAGTTGGACAACTGAACATGTAACAATTAGTCATTTTGTTGCCATAAAACTGGAATAACAGTCTAATCAAAGCTTACAGTCAGAACTCAATAGCAAGTGCTACGTAAAACGTGTCTTTCCCAGATCAACCAGTAAAGTAACAGAAAGTGACTTTTCTCATGTCCAAGGTGGAGATCAACAGTCCTACTGTCACAGGACATTAGGCTGCAGCCCTGAGCAAGTAAACAGACGTAATATGCATGTAGAGCTCTACTGAAAGGCAGCAAAACAATTCAGTTACCCAAGTGTCCAAAGGAAATTTCACCAATGGCCAGCTATATGCTGCCAACCTGGGGACTGTGACTACCACACATACATTTGCATAAGTTACATAAAAACGAATATATAAAGTTATATTTATCTGTACTTATATCTTCTTTGATATGAGTGGATGCTGCTTGTCCACCCACAGTAAAAAGTCACAATATTGTAGGCTTATAAATACAGAAAGAGGGAGAGCAAATTACAACA
This sequence comes from Coturnix japonica, assembly GCF_054131305.1. Lineage (NCBI taxonomy): Eukaryota > Metazoa > Chordata > Aves > Galliformes > Phasianidae > Coturnix > Coturnix japonica. Next base: position 1,271,820 of record NC_140669.1, on the reverse strand, counting down.
GATTTCTCCCAAGCTACGCTTCAAACTCCGTTCAGAGGAATGGAACTGTGGATGGCACATAGTGCATAGCACATCAATAAAATGACCATCAACATGGCAACCATTTCCATGGTACACAACTTCCTCACCTGTTTCCCACTGTGCCCAGGGTTCTTGGACCGATCTCATTGGTTACAGCTGTCTGTGTGCATCTCTTCACATCCTACCCCAAACAGACACGATCGCAAGCAACAAGGGAATGAGCCAACTCCCGCTGAAAGTTGGTGGGAGTCTTCCCATTGACTTCAAAGAGAGCTGAATCAGGTTCTCACCGCACAGAGAGGAAGATGTTAGTTAAGATTTATAAACATGATTTTCTGTTCATCTTTCAGCTTCCTAACTTCATAATCTCGGTTTCCTGGACTAATGCCATGGGTTGCTGTTCTGTAGTTGATTTACAATAAACAGAAGAGAAACTCTGTAAGCTTGTATTTTACTGCCAGTGACACACGTTTCAAATTCTGTCTGTATTCTCAATGAAAGAAAAAAGGGGAAAAAAAAAAAAAAAAAGAAAAATTACTTTATTTTCTCCAGATCTGTGTAGTATCTGGCTTAATCCCTAATTGAAGAAGAGTAGATTGTTATGGAGACACAAATTATATTGTACATAATAAATTTCATCAGAATACAAATATAACAATATTGCTTTTTTTCCTTTCAACTAGGGAACATCATATTTTAAACTTGGGAATCATTTAGCTTTCAGATTTCTGAAAGTAGTTGCAAGGAGACTTCGAATTTCAAAGTAATTGCAAGGGTATGTGAAGCTTAAATCCAGCTTAATGACAAGGAGGAAGAAAAACTGAGAAATCTCAATTAGCACAACCAGCAATAACTAGATTCAGTTTCTGAGTGAACAGTATCAGATCAGTACAAGGAAACAAAACAGTCATTTAGGAAATATCAAGGTTTTGTATGAAAATGGGAGAAACGCCAGGAGATCTCTAGGTCAAGTTGCCATTACACCTCTGAAACATCACCATTCAATGAGAGCCAAACTGCCTGAAATAACAGAGTGACAGCCTGAACTTGCCTCGTTTGAGATATATTTATCATAAAACCTGTTTTTGCATTAAAACTTGCACAGTGGGTAAATCTAATACATCTACTATCAGTAAGAGAATTCAAAAGGGGAAAGTTCTCCTAAAAATACAACTGATCTTCACCTGTGTTGCAGGCATACAACATTACTGACTCTCCAGGGAACACAACATAGGAGGTAGTTGTACTAACACGTGAGGATATATCTGTACTTCTAATTCTGCATCCATGCACTGATCTCTGGAAAGAGGATTAAAACGTTTGCCTTGAAACTTTTAGTTGAGAACAGAAATGAAATATGAACATCTTCATTGGATAACACAATATAAATTACCTAATTAGGACACTTGATCCATGTAGCAAACCCACTTATAGATAACATGTACAGTAAATAGCAGTTCAGACCAAATGTGTCATTGGATTGCTGGTTGTTGGGTTTTTTAGTTTTCAATTTAGAAAAAAAAAGTATCCCATCTGTAGACTAATCATCTCCTAAATACCCTCTTTTTACTTTAAACTAAAAGAGCATCATTGTTACATGAGTCCAAACCCAAGTTCCTCACGCTGGGAAATCTGTGATCAAATTTTAACCAAAAAAAGAAAAAAAAAAATAAAAATGAGGATATGTTCATCTTTAGAAGGTGGTAGGTATCTATGATCTCTTAAAGTTACATGTGACAGCAATGTGTGCAATTCTATATGACACTTGAAACTACTGCTGAAGGAAAAATTAGCATAAAATAGAGTAAGCACAGCAGCATGAAGTTCCGAAGGGTGCACGTTATGTATGAGGACATAAAATGGAGAACAGCATGAAGCAGCTGAGAATTGCTGTCACCTTTGTGCACAGCACTGGGAAAATCATTAAGGGAAGGGGAAAAAAAAGCCCAGTTCTTGAATTCACAGAGTAAAAAGTATGGCAAGAAAAAAAACCAACAAGAAACAAAACTGGAACTGACTTCAAAAAACAAAATTATTAAGAACAAGCCTTACAGATTTAAACTCCATCTGCTTCATCTGTAAAAGGGAAAGATTCTGATATGAGAACTTTTAATCAAGCATAAACAAAATCCTAAGGCTGGAAGAAAAATTTAAGAAATTTAAGTGAGAAATAAATACTGAAGAAATTAACAACGTATTAAAACCAATTCTTTCCTAGGGAAGAGTATTTCTTGAGTCAAAGCTTTAGGTGATAGAAGTTGAAGCATAACTTAGAAATCTCATGTCGGAATTACTGGACCCTACAGCCTATAGATCAAAAGGTCAGAATAGTCCCTTTGGATCTTCAACTGTAAAAGCAGCAGTTTTATTCAGCACTGCTATTACCTGTATGCTGTTAGCCCTGATATCTCCCAGTCACTATTAAAACTCACATTTTGGAAGACCCCAAGTATACAGATCACATGACTTGTCTCCAGGAGTTTATAGTCTTAAAGCTCAGATTTGCAACTTGCAGTGAACACAGTTCCATATACATGGGATAATTTTCCCAAATTCAATGATAACACAATCCCAAAGTTTATTATAATGGCATTTCTCTCACTTGGCCAACACAGTTTTGGGGAGTTTGACTGCATTCCATGCTGTCTATTCTGCTTTGCACATGCAAGACTCCAAATTGCCATTTAGAATTCCTGACTTTATTAACTTTAAACTCGTGGTGCCAGCTATTTTATACAGCAAGCCAGAAGGCAGGAAGAGCCCCGTGACTTGCACAACAGATACGCGTTCCTGGAAAATACACAGGAGAGTTCTCTTTGTGTTGGAGAGGTTCAGCCCAAAGAAAGGCTCCTCACATCGACTACTCAGACTCTGTTTGCAGACTTGGAGACATTAAAAGGTTAAGGTTACCCAGATTCGCCAATCCTCATTTTGGAACAGCCAACCTAGCAGGGCATCACAGTTTCAAAGTCATGAGATGGAGGAGCCACATCTCCAAGGTCTCTCTTGTTTGAGGCCTAGTGCTGATGTACATGATTCTGGCTATGGGTGCCAAGAAATTACACACGCAGTGCCTAAGCAGTGCAGTTCATGTCCCCAGAATTGTTATTTCTGATCACCACAGCAGTTACTAAAAGCTTGTGCTCCAGACTGGTGGGATTCTGTTTCAATTTTTAGCACACTATTTTCACTGCTTCCTACACCCAGCCACAGCTTATCTATCATTTGATTCTGACAGATACATATTTTATATTTTGACAAGCAACCCACTTGACTGCTTCCCTGTGACATCATCTTATCTCTGAGTGTACCAACCTGTTAATAACTTCATTTTCTGGTTGAATTTTTCCAAATTAAATTAAGCAGGCGAAACATGTTAAGCTCACCAAGTCCTCTTAACGCTTCTGCTGAAGGGCATCTTCTGATAGCTTGATTTTGAAAAGGGCAGCGTACAACCTGTTCAGAGAGGGATCTGCTCCAAAATATCAGGTTGTTGTTGGGAGGTGGGAGATTTATTCCTTCGTTAAGGAACGTAAAGAGGACCAAACGCAAAACCAAACAACAAAAATTAAATATTTATAATCTGTTAACTAATATCCTCAAGATTATATCGTTATTTAATGGCACTTGAAGGAAGCCCTTATAAGATAAAAAGGAGCAATACAATCTAACAAACTAATTTTCAATTTTTCTTCTGTAGATAGCGAGATGGAAGCTAAATATAGTCCAACGTTAGCATGAAATAATTTTCTCTATATCTTGCAACAATGAAAAGTCAGCAGAAGCTTTTCTTTCATGTTAATTAAAACAATTTTAGGAGGGGGAAAAAAAATCTTCATCCTGGATATACTATACGATGTTGTTAATTAAATATGGGCACTTTTGTACTTATCTTACTCAATAATTAGCTCTTCTGTGGAAGCAATACTGCTCTGGACATGGAATCGCAGGACAGTGACAACATTTAATTGGATAACGTGAACACAAAATCAGAAAATCGGGCTCTTTTCCCAGTTGTGTAGCTCAGAACATTATTTCCCATTCTGAGCCTCAGCCTTCTGCCATTTAAATTGAAAATGTTGCACCACAGAGAAGGAAAATCGATACGAAAACATAGCACAACTTATTTTTTCCAGTTCTGTTACAAGTCGAAACACAGCACTTACGGTTCCTGATTTCCCCATGTGCTCAGCTCACTTCACAAAGAAGACTGGCATCAACTGGGCCACAAGCTGACAGCATCCCACCGCATCATCTCCCCATCCTGCCTTCCAAGGGCAAGGCAGACCCGGCACTTGCCCCCCCAGAGCTGTAGGGACCACAAGAGGTAGAAGAGACAAGCTCTGACCACTTTGTTGTCACTTAGCACCTGCACTCTGCTCTGCAATTGGAGGTGGTTGGGGAGCTGAGAGGTTGATGTTATCCCCCTGGAGTTACATCTTTGAAAGCCTGCTCAGAGACCTGAACTGCACAAAATGCCACTGCATACGTTACTGACACAGTGGGAATGATTAGCATCAGTGGCTTGCATCGCATGATATATCAGAAAGCATCCACTAAAGTCCGAAGCCTCCCTCTGCAGAATTCCAGAAGACTATAACTTTCAGTTGCAAAAGGGTGTCAGACTCAAATAGGGAGTTCTGAAAACACAGTGCATCTCGTCAGGCTTCCTACCAGCATCCTTCAAAGTGAGAAGCAGCACCCAGCACAGGGAAAGCAGTGAGATGCACCAGGGGCTGCCAGTGCTCCCTGGCCTCAGCCCTTCCCACTCTGCTACCAGCTTGGAAGCCAGCCTTGTATTTGCTAGAGAATACATCAAGTCAAATTACTAAAGAGCTAGGATTATGATATTTTCATTTTCTTTACCAAAGCTAAAATCATTTCCTGACAATGAGGAGTCAGATTCTATCCACTGTGATCCCCTAAGCAACCTACTTCAAATTAATGCAGGTTTTGCATAGAAAAGACATCCAGACATAGAGCAGAAGAAGCCTGGGTTTCTAGATCTGCCTTTCAAACACAGATCTGCACCGGTCAGGAGCTCTGTAACACACCCAACACAAACACCATTGGATCAGGGAGTCAGAATAAATAAATAAATAAAACCTCTAAACTTCAAGTTGCTTAAAACAGATTTAATTAGAACTAATACAAATGCATCTTTCCTACGTGGCTGATCTAATGAACGCTGGCAGTTTTAATTACGAGCCTATTTAAGGTGAACATATTGCATTACTGTGAAAAAGATGCATTATTTAACGTTGTAGGTGTACCTCCTCTATCTAAATCTGTCACACAGGCAGCATCTTTAATAGCTGTTAATGTTATGTCTCATTTTCTGAGCTTGGTATTCGAAGCTCCTAAGCACAATCTGATGGAATCCAACCCAAATCTAATAATTGCAACCTATTTTATTTTTGCCTCACTATTTAGTTTCCCCCACAAAGAGAATGACAGGTCTAATATGAGGCTCCTGAAATGTAGTTACATCTAAGCTTCAGCGCTCCAGAGCACATAAAATAAATATATGATCAATGAAATGAAACATGACAAAATGTTTCATATTGATGTTATTTTTCTTTTCAAAATGTCTTTTATGGTTAATGCCCTCAGTCACTTTTTCCATACATTTTCTTTTTTGTAATATATAGCTTTCCTAGTTCTGATTTCAAGTTCAGGGTGCCTGGGGAGAATTGGAAGATTTCTTCAAACCAAGACTGTTCCTTCAGCCTTTCACATGAGAAAATTGTTAGGCGCATTAAAGTATTCCTGACTATGTTGCATTCCTTTGTTCAGAGTGAGTTTTGGGAACACATCCTTTTCTCATTATATTTCCATAAAATATATTTGATCTATTCTATTCTTAGAATACCTCTGATGTGGTCTGTGAATGGAGCACAGTATAAAAATATTTCTTTTTTTTTTTTCTTTTTTTTTTTTTTTATACGAGACAAAATGTTTCCATTTCTTAGACGCATAAAGAGCCGCTATACAGCACTCCACAAAAGTAAAACTACACAGAAAGTTTTGGTATAACTCAGGGCAGATCACAAAAAGGAATCCGTCCCATTGCATCCAGTCACGACTCAGAGCCTCGTCAAAACGCACACAGACAGTGACAGAAGGAGAAAGAGGGGAGCAGGGAAGGAAAGAGAAATCAAGGAGGAATGAGACCTGGATAATACTACTGGGAAGCGAGTTTATATTTAGAATCACTGAAAGATGTTAACCATGTGCCTTCCTAGGAAAAAAATAAATCTGCCGTAATAGTAGTTGACAATAAAATCACCTTTGGAAAAAGCCTAAATACTTTCAGAGCGCAGACCAGGATATTTCCAAACGCAGACAGATGTTTGAAATGTTTACACAGACAGATCACTGCAGCAATGTAGGCATTTTCCCCCTTCCTTTCCCTATCTGCTGATTGTTGTCTTCTTTAGGACCTTGGGAACATGAAGCAGCAGCTGCCCCGCGCAGCGCTCTGGCCGCTCAGCCTTGGCTTGCCTGTCGCTACACCCATAACATTATGGTTTTCATCAGCCTCAGGATCTTCTCTGAAGTTTGCCTCTCCTCACCGCTCCAACCCAGAGAGTGGCACCCACCAGGACTGCCAACAGGCTCATGGGCACCTCCGCGTGTCCCGACTGCCACAGGGACCACGTTGCAGGCTGTGCCCCCAGCTGCACAGGGACTGACCACAAATGACTTAATCCCCAGCACAAACATGGCCTAATGCTCCAGCTCCTCTGCCGATTCCCCGCAGCTTCCCACTCGCAGCTCAGGGGGGGGATCGCCTCTCCTCGTTCCCACGGCTGTGGAGTTGGGATCAAAGGCTTAAGGACGAAAGAAAGCTTTCGTGCTCTTTCTTCTTCTCACAAACTCAGGTTGCAAGTGTCTTTGCTTCACTGCATTGAGAAAAAAAAAAAAGCCACGAAATATGCTTAAACCTTCACGCAGTTACGGGCTACGTATGTACAGGCAGTAGCAGCTGCATTGGATGCGGTTTGTGCCGCTTGCTGTCCCCATAAATACACGAATTTATTGTTGATTGTTTAACAGGCAAACTGGCATTCCCTCCAGATGCTATTGCACAGCCGTGGGAAGGCTCGAGCTGCCTGAGCCAGAAAGCAGGTGAAGCTGTTTGCATCTTCTTGTTTCTAAACTCTTGTCTGATTTCTAATCTCATCACAAGTGAAAAAATATCATAGGAAAATCATGCAAACTGATGTGCAAAATCTGCACACAACAGTGCTGGGTTTCTTTTTCCCCTCTTTAATTACCCTTTTGCTTTCTAAGAGCAACATACAGCTCACAGTCTCGAATCCAGACCAGTGGTGTCAGAGACCCCTCCAGAGCAAGCCCTGATCACTGCACAAAGAGCAGCGATGGAAAATGTGGGAGTTATTGAGGGAGGTGTGTTGGCAGAGCTGTGCCGCTCACCCCACAGTGCACCTGGTTGCTATCACTTCTGCTTTAAAGAGCTCTAAAATTCAGCTAATAAAATTGGAAAAGAAAGTCATATAAAGTGACATAGAAGCAGGTTTCGCATGTGAATAGAAAAAAACTTTAGCATGTTCTTTGACACGTGAAGTGTACATTCTCTTTTATCAGGCTTTTCCTGATTAAAGTAATGAGAAACATGCACTACCTAAAAAAAATAAAATAAAATAAAACAACCAAATTCGCCCACATTAATAAGAACTGCATGTGTAACAGGATCACTCTGGCAATGGCTTTTTTTCCCCCCCCCCTCTCCTATGAAATATTCTTGGGTATCGTGCAACAGCACATTTTCACCACACTGTCCACAGATTTGCACATGTAAAGAGACTTGTATGGAGACAAGCTATTTTCCACCAGGAACTCTTCATTTCCAGCAGCTATCCTAACAAGTCACCTGGCACCCCTTTCCCTTGGTGCCCCCCCTGGGTCTTCTGCCACCACCCTAATTGTCCTTCAGTGCCAAGACCTCAACTCAGGTGGGTTCAGCCACGCAGTCAGAGCCACCCTATGTTTATGGCACAGGTAAAGACGTTCACATTAAGTCCCCATATCACACCGTTGTTGAATTTCAGACACTTTTCATACTAAAGAATCCACCAAGATCCATCACTCGCTACAAGGTGATGAAGAACAAACAGCTGATGGGCACCCAGGTTCCACCTCTGTGTTCCATCCTCTCATCTTTGCCCATCATCAGCTGTTGCCATCTTGCCCAGAGATCAAGAGTGCTTCACTATCTCCAGTTCCTCACCATACAACTGTGTATCTACTTAAATGCAAGGTAGAGGCTGGTGACAGAGCGAGCGCTTTGTTTATTGACATTTCTTCCAATCAGCTCAAAGATCTGCAGGATCAATCCCTTAATTTGCAATGTCAGAGATCAGAAATGAGCCATATCTTGCTTCTTGAAAAGTTTCTATATAAATCACTGCCTTATTTAAAATAAAACATGTTATCCCCACTGAGGATCAAATTCTACATTTTAGCAATCATAATGACCCTTTACTGTGGAACACCAAAATACTGTCATAATAAACATTATGCAAGGGCTTATACTTTATATATAGATATAGATATAGATATATACATATCAATATTTTAGAATGTAACACCAAAATACACGGCTCTCCTATGGCAACATATCAAAGGCAATGCGTGCATTTTACTTACATTTTTTTACTCTTCTTTCCTTGAACAACAAGAACAAAAGAACAAACTAACTTCAGAAAGTTGTAAGCATGCTAAAAGCCTGTTAATCACAAAACAATCTAAACTGAAATTCATTTGGGGTGGGCTAGGGGTAGGTTTGTGATTCAAACTGCCTTGTTTCTTATACACTGGTTCACGTGTCAGCATGCCAATGCATCATGCCTGGTTATGTTAGTCTTGTTGTGATAAAATCAAGTTCCTGACGTAATGAGGCTTGATGCCCTATCTTCATTATGTGTTGGAGTGCCTGTTTTAAGAGCATCAGCTTTTAGTGCCTTTGCAGTTCCCTAGTTCCCGTGTTGCATGAGTTTGCCGACTAGTGGGTAAGGCTGATCCCCACTTCACTCACTGGTCCCTGCAGAGACCGCCCAGCAAGATGCTCGCACCCACCAGGACTCCAAATGCACTTAAATCATACGTGGCAATTGTCCAAGCACAAAGGAGAGGCTGTACAATAAACAGCTGCATCAGCTGAATGTGACAGTACGGCTCGGTATGTATCGCTTTCCCAGAGCCCTCCCTGAAAGCCCAGCTCCTCATAGGACACATAATGAATGCTTGCATTTGTCACTTGTGCAAACCATGCTGAAATGGTGAAATCAGCTATCTGATGGAAGACCATGCGGGTATAGAACTGACTGGCTTCCTGAGGGGTATTGTCCAACAACTTTGTGCTTAACCAGATATCCTAGTAAAACTCAGTAAACGCAAGGTTTGAGCCCACTAACAATCCTCCTAGGTAGGATTATTACTCTACAACACGACTCTCAGCCAGCTGTTAGAAATTCAGATATGTGACAGCCTCCATATTAACACTTATTTCCATTAAATTCACTTAAATCATCAAAGTATTTTTCCTCTCTCTTCCACTGAAATACAGCATTGCAGTCAGCCCAATACACACGGCTTCATTTGGGATAGCTGGAAATTAGCAGAAAAGACACATTTCCTTTCAAACACATCTTTTCCTACTTAAGTTGCACTGTTGTCATTACGGGGCTCAAGACTTCAGTGTTGATACTACTAAGATGATAACATGCTACGTGTTATGGACGTGAAATGCATCAAAACTATCAGACTGAATTTGAATAGGGCTACAACAATACAGACATGCCAAACAGTTTGTGCTTTAGGGTTTGATTTTGACTGTTTTCAAAGTAGAACACAAGGTAAGGATCACTGCTTCATGGCGTCCTGTAAATGCCCAGCCTTCACTCTACCATGCAGGAGTCCTCTAAGTAGAACTGGCAGTCACCAAATGAAAGTCTCCTTGAGCACGATAGCCTAGAAAGCATTCACTCAAAGGATACAGCTAATTTTTCCTGTAATATACAATGATATTATTGAACACTTAACATCATATCATACAATGGGCTGGCACAAACAGAAGCAGCAATTTATTAACTTATGAATCCTTGTACCAGAGCTACCTCTCATTTGGAAAAAGGGATTCTGGACTTCAGAAATTTGTATTATAAATTATTTATACAAGCACAAGAGTAAAGTAAATATGTTCATTAAGTGCATACTGTGGTACAGCTGACTTGCACGTAACTTCCATGCTCGGATCTTGAGGTAACATATTTCACATTTGATAGAAATAAATTTTACAGAAACAAGATGTAACAAAGCAAAGATTTATCAAGCATAATTATGCTACAAGTGTCAATGCTTCTCCAGCATCAGCAGTGGACGTAATCTGTGCTGTGGTCATGCACAAGTAAGAAGCAACAGATAATACTTTTTGGTGAAAGAATTTAGCAGCAACCCCTGTCTTTTGGAAGCTAACCTAAGTACTGACAGGTATATAATTTGCTGATGATAAAGGTACTTCAGCAGTTAAATATGAATAAGCATGAAAATTTCACCCATTGACAAGATACAGATTAGACTAAAATACTAAGAATATTTCATAATTCAAGATATAACTCAGATTACAACCCTCAAACTCCCCGTATACTAATATCAAAGTAGTCCACTATGCCCAACTTCATGTAGTTTTCAAATATATCGTGAAGCAGAGGAAGACCCCGCAGACAACAGGGTTCTACTTTGGGAGGTTTTTGAACTGAATTAAAGCTTCTCAGAGGAAAAAGTGAAAGGCAAATTTCTTACACTGGAGAAAAACTTGTTGGTTTTTGGTTGTTTTTTTGTGAAATTGACTGGTTTACATCTTGAAGCATTCCAAAAAAATTAAAATAATAAACATCCCAGGCTTGCTGCCTCTTTAGCTGGACAGGTTTCCCACAGCTGAATCCTTTGATGATACTCTTTGGACTTTCTATTTTAAGAAGTCATCCCTTTCTGCTTCTCTCTGGAGAGAAATTCTTTTGCTCTCCTGCCAATCTTCCTCCCGACCTTTCTGTCCTGAGTACTTGGCTTTTCCTTCTCTTAAGTCCTCTTTCTCCCTTCATATTGCAAGACCCTCTCCATTTTCAGTGCCAATAATTCTCTCAGTTGCAAGAAGTCCCCTTCTTTTGCCCTGGATGCCAAACTATTTAATGCTCTATAGTCCTTCTCTCCAACTTACAGATAAAAAAAAAAAAAACCATATTGCCAAGACCACCCCATATATCTGTGGCAGAGTAACAGCCACTATTGATACAACTGGATATATTAACTGCAGAAACCACACATAGTAGTAAAAACCTACATTATTATGACATTGAAGTTATATGTAAACATTGACCTCAATTACACATCAAGAGGAAATTACATTTCAAATGTTATAGGTAATTTATTTTTAACACAATCTCTAATTTCCAAACCAAAATATTACTTTAAAGAACACGTAAAGATATATTGGACACAACCTTTTGTGTGTGCATGTGTGTGTAGGCCTGCTTAGTAAACACCTCCTTACCATAAGTACCATAAAAACAGAAATATGATTAAATCGTCTGTTTTGCATGGGTTTTGCATGTTCTGCCTAAAGACAGCACTGTTTGTTGCAATGGTTACCAGACAGCATGCAACAAGCTCTTCAGCAAACTCCTTGACATAGCTCTCACCAACAGCCATCTCTGACTCTCACTGGAGGTGATTTACCAGATCCCTTCACATCACAAACACCTGTCCACACCTGGGACTAAGAGAGATGCACTTTTTGGCCTTAAACAAAGGCTTGATGTAAGTAGGCACATTATTGCCTTTCAATTACAGAAATATGTCTTCATCTACTCCAGCCAGATTCATATTTAAACACGATGGCATTGTCATTCAAAAACTTCAGGCTTGATAACCACAGTTCTCACAGTCTCAGTACGAAACCCATAACTATAAAGGAATTACAGATCTCTTGGAGTACAGCAAGCAAAAAGCAGACTACACCTCCAAGACCACCATCCTTATAGACAGCCCTCCTCCTTTTAAATGTAAAGCAAGCCACTTTGTGTCATTTTGGAAAGTCTCTGAAGGACCGATCAATTCTGTGGGCTCTATCACCAACAGGAATGCATTCCCACTTGAGAACTTCAGCAAGAAATGTACTCATGGAGATGGATAAAGAGCATCAGGTAACAAAAAGAGAATCATTCCTAAAAACAAATTATAAGACAAATAAACAAACTCCTCTCCATGCATCGGGAGCCATAGTGGTCAAATGTATAGATGTCTCTTCTGGAAAATTTTGAGACTAAATACAGAAATCACTGCACAAGTACCTGCTCATACAACAATATATGCACAAAAAGAAGCTGTTGTCAGCTGAGACAGAACATGATCAAATTCTCTGCTAGCCTGGTGCAAATTCCCCTCAAAATAAGGACGTTATTTGTTCAGAGCACTGAAGCCTACCTACTATTCTTAACCTCTGAAGTCTTTAAAGATTATTATGGTTTGGGGGGATTTCAATCTGCCCAGGTCAGTTTTACCTGGCAAAGGTACCCATCCTAATTTTCTGGTTCACATTTTATATGGTAAAGTAGAACAGCTTTCAATTTAGGGAATAAAACACCCTCCATCTGAAGAAAATTCTCACATTACAGTACGTTAACAAGAATCTACTCCAATTGTGGTCAGTTGTCATGGAGAAAGAAGGGGGGGGGAAAAGTATATTCCCATGTGAAAACATCTCTCATAAAAAAAAAAAAGGGGAGGGGGGGGGAAAGAAAGAGAAAAAGAAGGAAAAAAACCACACAAACAAAACCCCAACTCCCCTCCTTCCTGTGTTTGACATTTTATGCAAAGTAGGTGAATCTGGAATAAGAGATCATTTTAAAAAAATACTCATTATGCTATTTCTGTACATAAATGTGGTTGTGTAAAAGTATAACAGGAATGCATTCACAATTGGTTTAAGTAATTTTCTCTTGGCAAACCACCATAAAAAACAGGAGCGTCATGGCGCCACCAGAATCCTAAATTGTGGTGGAGAATCATCAGTACACATGGCATTAATCTCTGTCTCCTGCAAGGAGACACCCCTGCCTGCATTACTGGCCTCTCTCTTAAATCTAAGGCATTGTAACTTGAGTTTAAAATGACACCATAAATAAGATATACTCTCTCCCTCCCCTGGCAAAAAAAAAAGAGAAAGATTGCCCACTTTATTAAAAAGACACACATTTCGGTCAACTGCAGTTAGCGCCCTTCAGTGCCGAAGCACACCAAAAGTGCAAAACTAATGGGTTAATAACGGATCCTGCACTCTTCAGGATTCGCATTGGACATGATTCAGAGTACTGAAAGACTTTTTAAATACACACGTATAATTAGTTAACCCATTGGTATTACATTCTTGTTACTTTGGATGGATCACAAGACTTCAGGGATCTCATTATACCATAGTAGCTTATTTTCCCCAGTGACTGAGAACGCTTAGCTGTATTTTAATATCTTACTATTAAATGCTTACTAAGTTTTCATATCTTCTATTTTTTTTCCTTCTCCCAAATTTAGGCAGAGCACAGTTTTGTTAATAGAGCAATTTAAAATACCACCATTCTCTTTGCAAATTTCTCCGTGACCTGTAAGCTGTTTTGGAATGTTCTACCAGATGAAATCCATGTCTTTTAAAGGAAACTGTCTCTCTATTTTGGTGGAGGAAGAAAAAAAAAAGAAAGAAAGAAAGACTGATAGTTTGGGAACACCCACTCAAGATAAAATAAGGATCCTGTAGATTTCCTGTGGGGGTTAATGGAGGCCAGGCCAATGGTAACTGACCTTGAAGTCCACGCATGAAGCTTCGTGTTTGTCCTCAGATTATTTATGTTTTCTTTTTCTTTTTTTTTTTTAAAGGATTCTTTAGTATGCAAAGCTAAGTTTGTCAACCCTGATATGGTGAGAGTCCAAAAATGTTGCTGATAAGTGCCACCTTTATATGCACTTAAGGGGAAAAAAAAAAAAAAGCAGGGAACTAAACATGGAAATATTTTTAGTTGCTTTACTTATAATCTAAACTTTACTTACTGCAACATTGCCAAAAACATGCTAAAATAATTCAGAGATAGCACAGCAGCAAAGTATCAGCATACGAAATAATTAGCAGATATAGGTATTTTAAATGACACTTACCCACAATGACAAAGTTTAATTCAGATTGTGAGCCATGGTATGCTTTTCCCAACAAGTTATTTGATCGTAAGACTGTCTTAAGAAGCAATTATTTTAGGTACCTAGGAAAAGAAGCCAAAAAAAAAAAGTGTTGAAGATCCATACACGGGGTTTCTGCAAATGAATATGATGTATTCCAGAAACAACATGCATTCACACAGACACTCAATAAGAAAAGGACTGTTTACTCAGTTTATAGCTTGAAAACCACTAGGGACTGTGTTCCAGTATGGGAAATTTTAGTACAGAGCATTGTTAATACAAAATAAAAAGCAAGCCTGGGAAGTTCGGATTATATTTTCTTTCGAAAATACTTGTTTGGACCATTAAAAAAAATATTGCCTCCTAATGTCAAAGTATGAACAAATACTTTTTCAGATGAATAAAGTCTGTAATCAGTTAGATAAGAGCAATATGCTTTTTTTCTTTTTTTTTTTTGGCATTTAATCAAACAATGAAATCACATACACATTTCCTGACACAAAAGACAAATGATGTAATAATCCGAAGGAGTTTCTCTATCTCCTTGGAACTTTGCATACTTGACTTGTTTTCCATATTTTGTGACTTTAAATGGTGGGAAAATTATATTAAAATGCTTGTAGCTGTTCCTCTAAACTAGCATCCTTTTTGTTTTATTGTATTTAATATAAAAGCAGCAATTATTTGATTTCAAAGTTATGAAAATATGTACCTTATGAGAAAACAAGCAATTTAAGCTTTAATTGGTGTCATTTTTCACAGAACTGGCAAGATTCTTGCATCCCTGGCATGTTGTTTTCTATAAAACTGCAGAGCTGCTTTCAATGAATGTTTTACGAATGTATAAGTTGCTACATGAAGGTACGTGAGTGGATGCCTGGAAATATAAGATTTCTGAGGGGATTTATTCACAAAAGATGCATTTCATTTCATAGCGTATATACTGTAATTTTTCCTTAATATTCCTAATGTGCTTTGCTTCCCATTAAGAATTTCTTCCATTCTTCTATGGGAAGAAAGGGGAGGTATGCAAGAGGGATATTTTGCACAGGAGAAATAGAAATAAAGAAGGGAAAAACAATGGAAAAGAAATTGTTTTGAAATCAAGTATTTTACGTACGGCTCTTGTATAAAAATCAGACACCCAAACCAATGGGTTTTCCTTTGTTTTCTTACTTGAAAGGGCTCAGCCCATACTTTAAACTTCCTCCATGAAGTATGCAACAGTCCTACCCCCTTAAATCATAGGGAAACATAGGTGTATTTATTTTATTATGTGAAATGGTACCCAAAAGGTGTGTGCTAGAAGCCTATGACACGAGTTCCCATAAAGATGTACTGCAAAAGGTAATTCCAGCTAAAAAGCCTGACCTGTTGTGCAGCTGTCCATCCCTACGCCAGTCATAGCAAGCAGTGTATGGCCGCAAACAACAAGACAGCCAACAACGCCTTGCAGCGACCTCTAGGCACAAGAGCTTGTGCAGACTGAGTTATGGACACAAACTGGAGACAAAACTTTTGATGACGTTGTGGCCTTCTTTTTTTTTGTCAACATTTCAGAGGACTGGTGGTCTTGGGAGCACCTGCAGCAGATATTTGTGCTGCAGGAGCAAAAAGACTTCGACGCTTTGCTTTAGCAAGATGATATTTAGACACGCTATCATACAAACTTATTTCAGAACTGCATCACACAAACAGGTTGAACTGGTCAATTTGTTTATATATATGCTTTAAAGAGGAATCTAGAACACCACAAGCTGGGGCAGCACAAGGTACTACGCTGGGAACATCGGCAAGACTCAGGCTCAACCAGGAGGGCCCATCCATGCTGAGCAGTTAATTACAGGTTCGTAGCCGTTTAGTCCATAATTTTTCTGTGCTAGATTTTATGAGGTAGACACCAACGTGTCTGGGTCACAAGCATATCTACCCAGCCACGTGTTGACTGGAACCCACTAACACCCCAACACTGTGACAAACCCTGCAACCCTTCCTCTCTCTATCCACCTTCTCATACATTCCCTCATATATCAAAACACCTAATACCTTGTCTTTCGATCCTGCCTGTGACCATTCCTTCTTTACACTTCAACATTTTAATTAAAAAGCAATAAAACACTTTAATTTGAGGTTTGTACATAAAAATACAAGTAAAATTGTCCGAACACTGGGCAAATACTATTGAAATCTGAGCTGAAAGGCAGTTAGAGTAACTTTAACCACCTGAGAAATGCAATAATCACCCTGAAATGCACAGCCTGGAGTGTTTTATTGCCATTATAAACTGCAATTTATACATTAAAATAAGGAAAACAGTCAGACCCATCCATTTATGAGGTATAATAAATATGGTTATGACATCACTGACAACCAGTCACAAACTTCTAAACACATCCAGAGCTCTAAAGCAATTTCACAGTTACCTTTTAAATCTGTTTTCTATCAGCACGTGTGTATTTCTTGGGTGTGCATGCAGCCATTGGCCTGACTCAGCAGCAGTGCCCTCATGGGTGTGAAGGACCCCTGGATTCAGGGATTTGGGATTGATTTTGAGTTCCACTGCTTGTACCCATCCAGCCTTCCATTACAAGGACAACTATTACACCATCACATACCTTTCCTCATGACACTCATCCTACAATAAAACAAAAAAATTAATCTTTAGAGAATTAGGCCCTTTTTACTTTCCCCTGTCACATAACATCACCTTAACAGAAGTTAGAGAAAAAATGCTCTAAAATGGCCATTAGAGATCATCACAAAGTCTCTCTGTCTGTATTCACGCTAAGTGGTAGCACCCCAGAAGAGTCGGCCCTTGCATTCCCCTTTGGATCCAGCCATTCAGTTGCTTTTGCCAGATTTCTTCTTCAAACATCCCCCAACTTTTGTTCTTTCCACTGTTGCAAACTTCTTGGGGGAGGAGAGTTTCTAAAATGGATAAATGGTACCTCAGGGAACAGCTCTTCTCTAAGAACAAGCTAACAGGATAAGCCCATAATAGAAATATAAATCAACTGCAGAATTTTATTTATTTTTTTTTTTCCAGTGTTTTTCTCTCATAACCACCAGCAAGCATTTCTCTTCCTTAATGCTCAGCCCTTTTCCAGATAAAACCCGGTCCCCTCTGCCTTCCAGCTGCTGCTCATTTGTCACATGCACAGCAGCCATGGGCCTGAATCAGCAACGGTGCCTCCCACTTCTTGTACACTTCACATTCCTTCTTCATAGCCCAGTAGTAATTGCTCTTCATCTCCCCACGTTTATGCTTAAATCAGCCCGGTATTTCTGCAGAGGGAATTCCTGGTTGGCACTCAGCTCTGGTCATCATCTCACTGGGAACTGGTCTTCGATTCCCTCACCTTCCCCTGGAGGCATCACTCTGTGGAAACTTCTAGCACAGAAGTAGCAGCAAGCTCACTTAAAAACAATATAAAATAAAATACTAAGGAATCTTGAAGTCAGCAAAGGCAGGACAGCATGGGTAGAACAAGACAGCAGAAGAGCACTCCGATAAGATAAGGCCTTTTGACAGTGGCCTTTATAGAAATTTGCTGGTTTCTACTACCGTGCAAAACAGAGGCTATTACGGCAAATGATTTTTAAGTGATATTTTCCATACCATCTCTGCTTATACCATAGAGTAGCCCACTAAGAACAAGATGTACTTTCAGATTGTTCTGACTCATCTCTTTCCATCTTTCAAAGCTGCATGGAAACTTTGTTCTTAAGCACCTTACAGTGCCTGAAATGCAAGAACTGAGACACTGACCCTGAATGCAGGGCTTGGAAGAAAACCACAGAGCTCCTAAATCAGACTGAATATTTAAAGGTAAGTTGAGAAAGAGCAAAGTCAAATCATATATGCCTTCAGTGCACTGCATCACTCTCACTGCGACAACTCCATAGCAAAAGAAAGCAAGCATAACAGATGACATCACGCTTCAAATGAAGTCATCTCTCTACATAAGGAAACCTGTGATCAACTAGAGATGGCAGGAGAAACTGTTATTCTTCACTGCAGTATAATCTCTTCCGTTCAATCAGGTTCATCCAAACATCTGAGCCTAAAACGAGATCATAACTTTTGCCCCCATTAATTCACCTGACCATCATCAATACAGGACACAGCTCTCTCCAACATCTGCAGTTTTCTCTTGCCTTAAGCAATGTTGGCACAAAAACATTTCATTCCACTAACATCTTGCTTTCAATTACAGAAGATGCCATTCAGGTCTTTATCTAAATAGGGAAGTTCCTGCATAAAAATAAAAAATAAAAAGCCAAACGTGGGGGGAAGAGGATGAAATTACTCCTCTTTTCTGCAGCACACAGAAATACACACATCTTCCATACCATCCTGTACTACATCATAGCAGTAGCATCCCATGGAAGCTGAGAAAAGCCTTCAGTTTTGGCAGCAAGCCCATTGGCCTGGCTAAAGGTTTGCAAGGAAGACTGTTTTCTCGACCACAGAGTACTAAGATCTCTGTCCACTGGGAGCATCACAGCAAAGCACTGCTCTGCAAAGGAAGATTGCTACAAGACCCTTGGTGGCACGAGCTTTCATCAGTCATGTAAAAGTAGGCCAGATCCTAAGGAAGACTTTTCTTTCATTTTGAATAAATGTTACTATTAGAAAACATGCGTTTTGAGTAACTCCAGTGGATTTGGGTGACATACTGCTGGGGGGTGGGAAGGAGAGAGAAGCAAGTAGTTAAAAATAGTCAACACTGGTGGTTAGTACATTGCTACTGGAAGATGCTGATAAGAAAGGAAGGCAAGGATGATTTTTCACTCTCTCTTTGCTGTGTATGAAAACAAGTCATGAAATACGTTTTTACGCTGTGAGCCAGTTAGCAATGCTCCTCCTGGTTCAAAACTGAGCAAAGGCAGACAGAGAACCTGGCATATTGCACACATACGCACACACCCCTCAGCGCTGCTCAGCCCTGTGCTTATGATCCCAGTGCTCCTACCTTCTGCTAGTGGAAGCAACCCTTTCTTGGTATTAACTTTCAGAATATTTATAATGCGAATTGCAAATTTGGAAGTGAGAGTGACAATAAGGACTGGTGTGTGTGCGTATCCATCAAGTACGATATTCACATATCTATCTACAGATATATATATGTATCTATATAGATAGATACAGATATATTTTTACACACTGGAAATACACTTACCTTCATGCACTTTTCAGCATCAACACTGAGACACCTTTCACCGATACGGAATCATTTCTCACTTTCATCAGAAACGCATCATTCTCGAGTTGAAAAAACCTTTTTAGTGCTGCTTATTCATATTCTTAATAATTAAAAATGTTTATCAGCTTAATGCATCTTAGATACCTAATTATTTGCAGACCTTCACTTACACATTGCTAATGGGACAAACATCCCATTGCCTCATTCATTTTCATTTTAGAAAGTATTCAGTTCCAAAAAAAAATGCAGTATGACCTAAAATTCAGAGTATTTGACTGCTTCATGGTAGCCGGCTGATCAGCAGGGATTGCTCTCTCTCAAAACACTGTGACACTGTTCCTCTCAGTGTTTCAGATGTATCATTTGCTATTTGAACAGAGCATCACATCACTGCAGTGCTTGCTCTGTGATTAGGTGATCTAAGCCATAAAAACTGGTGGCTACTCTTAAATTTGCTTTTGCTTTTCTCTATGGGGTGGTGGAAATGCATTTGCTGGTGCAAATGACAAGATGAGACAGGGTAGAACTCAATGCCACAGAAAGATCTTCCTTATGCTCAGAAGCAAGCAGTGTGCGCACCTTAGTACACGGAGCAACAGGTTGGTATGTCTAGCCTTTTTCTTAACAAACAGGGCAACAGAGAAGTGAAAGTGAAATGCATTTTTAGCTTCCATTTCAAGCTTCTCTTTCTCGAGATCTCTACTGAAAATGAATCCATGCACCTGTAAACCAAGCCTTAATTGTACATACTCATGTGTTTAGCTTTGGCCTTGTTGGGTTTTAGATTTTCATCAGTGGGGCTACTCAGAGACATTAACAGCAATTAAACACAAGTACAAAACTCTTAGCAGGACTGAGACCTAAATGACTTCAATTTCCACTGAAAAATATTTCCATCTCATAATTAAGACAAATTTTTGCTACTGGCTTGGTATCTGATCTCCACTTAAATGCACAGAGATAAGGCTGTTAGTGGAAACACTTTCAAAAAGCCAATAAAATGAACAAATCTACACTTGTTCTTCTAGCCAAGATTTGGTTTCCGAGTTAATCTTGTATTACTCAAGTCCTGCACCACTCCTCATTATTACTAGGACCCCACTACTAGCCCTATCTGCAGTTTGTTAACCATTTGTCTTGGTTTTGGGTCTTACATTCTAATAACCTTTCCAAAATGGTAACAGACAGAATGCTCTGCATTTTGCAAACAGCTCAGCACCGCTGCCCCAAATTTTACAGCATCCCATATGTTAGAACCCACCAGCCATATAAAAACTGAAGCTTTACAGACAATGCAAGGGGTCTTTTCCTAACCTGAATTTACCTTGCACGATACAAGCTCCCAGTAATGAGAAGCTTGATCAGTTAGGACAACGCTATTATTTAGGTGAGCGATATTGTGGTTTGCTTTCCATCACTTACACTGCATTTTACCACAGTCAAGCCCAGAGTCTCTTCTAGTTTACCACTTTTAGGCCATGACCTATACATGTTGGAGGGTCAAGGGGACAGCTAAAAAAAGAAGAAAAACACAGAGATAAAAGGAGTCAGTATTACTGTCACATCCTGGTGCTGCCATGGAGCCTCCCTTAAAGGAAAGAACTCTATACAAGGATGTTACTGAGCACAGGCCATGTGCATTTTTTGAGGTCAAAATCTTGTTCCTCCCAAGTTTGAAAAGTGAGTATTGGACTCATGATCAGTCTCTTGTGGTTTAAAATCCAAGAATCACTTAGCCAGCTATTTCCCCAGCACTGTTAACCACAGCAGAGAAACACAGCTTAGGACTGAGACAATTGTACTACTAACAGTGCTAATGTGGTTTGGTGTTTTATTTTTCAGAGGGGCGAGAACTGTGGTGAATGCAGGGGGGGAGGTGGGGGGAACTATTGACCCCCACACTAAAAGCACACTGCCTGGCTCAACAGAAGTATATGAAGCACTTGTGAGATTATAACATTTCAGATTACAAGTGGAAACAGCTTACATTTTGTTTTTAATCTCCAAATACATGCAATACTCCAAACTTCTGATGGGTCTACTCCAAGGACTTTTCTAGAATGACGACAGCAAGCCAAGGCCAAAATCTTAATATGTCTGCATCAACCAACAATAAAAATCTTACTATTTCCATTGACAAGACAGCCAGGAAGGCTCACCCTGGGACCAGGGAGTCCAAGAAGCAGCGGGGCCCTGGCAACCAGCAAGGAGCAGAACAAGGGCCACTCTGCACCCTGATCTCAGCTCTATTTTTACCACTGAAACCTATTTTGGGTATTTTGAGGTCTATTTTGAGATTTCTGAATACTGTTTTTGCTCTGATCTATGCATAATTCGGGAATATCAGGAAATATGACATTAAACAACATATCCCTTTCAAAAATAGCCTTTTAGTGTTCTTTCTGAATCTGGACTGAGATGATCTCATGAGACCCCTGCCATGCCTTGGCATAGCCCACAACACTAAGTATTCAGGGCTCTGGAGCAAGAGATCGAAACCAGCATTCTGACACTCACACACAGTAGCACATCTCTGGCCAACTAAACTTACTGAACTCTCCTCTATGTTTATCGCATGTTTCAAATAGTTTTTTAAGAGCTCGGAAAGTAAGCAGCAAGCACCGTTTATTTATTGGAAAATTACACTTTTTGGTCTTGGAGTTAGTGGATATACTTGATGTTATTGATAGTCCACATCTCTGTAAAAAAATTAGCAATACTGGAGAGGTGCATGAATAAAATAGGAGGTTTAAAGTAAAATACATTTACTGACAAAGCAAAAGGAAACGTGCAAGACATTTGATGGCCTCCTGCTAATTCTTAGCTGCTTCTTTTGTATAAAATACACAAAAAAGTCCAAAACTTACTTAGAATTGTGAACACTGAACACAGCGTGTTTTTGCCTTGGAATGTCATAACAGCTTGCTATGTTCTCCCTCTTGACATGTGAAGGTAGGCTGAGTGCTGCGGTGTCAATTAAAAACCTATTGAAAAACAGGCAAAGAAAAAGGCTGGCCTACAAATCCATGCCTACCTTCTCTTCGGGCTGAAAGCACCACAGGAGGCATTTGTGGGTTCTCCTGCATCACATCTGGTGGCAAGAAGAGGTGATGGCACAGGGCAGTAACTCCATTTGATGTTGCTAATGTCCACGGTTGGTCCCTGCTTTTGGTCTGAACACAGCCACCTAAGGTGCTTTAGTGTAATGAAGTAAAGCTATTTTAACATCTACTTATATGCTTACAAAAATAATGACAAGGCTAAAGAAGAACGTGCTACAGTGAAGGATGCTTCCAAGCAATGGCCACTCTTCCATCCATCATCTACTGGTTGTAGACTGAGCACTAAGGTTGCACCTCATGGAAGCCATGCCTTGGAAATTCATGCAAGAGTCAATCACGCTTAAGGACTCAGGATTGTGTTTTGGCAACCAAGGCCTAACAAGAAACAGAAGATTTGCGCATATGTACACAGCTAAATTTCAAGCTCTATTTTGATAGGGGGAAATGGCTTTACACTGGAAGAGGGGAGATTCAGACCAGATGTTGGGAAGAAATTCCTTACTGTAAGGGTGGTGAGGCACTGAAACAGGTTCCCCAGTAAGGTTTTGGATGTCCCCCCTCCCTGGACGCATTCAAGGCCAGGCTGGATGGTGCTTTGAGCAACTTGGGCTAGAGGGAGGTATCCCTGCATGCAGCAGGGGGTTGGAACCAAATGGTCTTCAAGGTCCCTTCCAAACCAAACCATCCTATGATAGTTTCCAAAATTTTAGGGAAGTCCTCATATCACTGAGTCTCAACAGCTTTTCAGCACATTAGCAGTCCATCTAGATTTAGATAAAATACAATAAATAGCTACTTAAACTGCTGGATGTAAAACAGCATCATGTAAGAGCTGAGTATGAAAATAGAATTTTTACATTGGGAAAGGAAGGTATTTTTGGAAAATTATTTTTACTTGGAGAAAAAAGAATTCCAACTGAAGTAAACAATTTAGGTTT
Source organism: Coturnix japonica (assembly GCF_054131305.1). Taxonomy (NCBI): domain Eukaryota; kingdom Metazoa; phylum Chordata; class Aves; order Galliformes; family Phasianidae; genus Coturnix; species Coturnix japonica. The sequence goes on along the minus strand of NC_140669.1, from coordinate 1,248,345 downwards.
TAATCATCAACGCTTTTCACAGCGATGCTTTGCGTAGACATTTTCTTTCATAGGTCACTACATTTGTTGGATTTGAATTGGTTAGAGAGTTCCAGATTGAATTTCCCCAATGAAAACAGTAAATGACAGAAATTACTGGAACAGCTTATAAAGAAAAATGCAGTCAGCTGAAGAAAAAAAATGGAGACATGGTTCTACTGAGCCTCCTTCTACCTATCCTATAATTGAACATCCAGTTTGTATATCTACAGCCAGTGACAGCATAAGACTTATTCAATAGCTCAGCTAATGGGAAATGATTTCACATTTACAGATTTCTACAAAGGGGGAAAAGAATGAAGGAATCTTTTCTTCTTTGGGGTCAAAGTCTTTTTTGTCTGTTTGTTTCTTTCCTGTTCGTTGTTTGCTCACTTCTTTAAACCACCCCCTGCATGGCACCGACACTCAATAATAATAATAATACGGTGTAATGCATCAATACTCCATAACAAATTTTCTGTTTTAAGCACCACTCCCATTCATACTGAGATTCAATTTAAAGAATCATTCAAAGATAAATCTAAATAAATAACAAGCTAGCTTTCAGGCAAACAAATGAATTTGCATTGTTTTATATTCATCATAAATATTTCACTTAATTACTGAGGTACTATGTTCAGAAATACAAAACAACATTATAAATTTATTAGCACTGTCCCTGCTGATTTTACAGAAGTTCTGTGGAATGTAAAAGCCGAAAGTAGAAACAGGCTCAAGAGCATAACCAAAAGAGCACACGCTGCATTCAAATGCTAAACGGGATTGACACGCTCTGCTTTGCTCTGTGTATTTACAGCAAGGAAAGCTTCCTGTCTTGAATCAGGTGTTATCCTATTTATTCTCAAAACCCAAGGTCAACGAAACCCTTTTCCTTCTGTTGATTTTTCCAAACCTAAACATCTGAATTAGACCCATTCGGTATTATCTCCAAAACTATCACAGGACTTATTTTTCCCCTCATTGTAAGATTGTTAAAACGTGAAAGGATGTAACAGCATTTTTTCAAAGGTTGAGCAAGGTCAGCTATGTGAAGGAAAAATAAAACGCGCTACCAAAACATAAAAGCTCCACTAAGGAGCATTTATCATCAAAATTATTTAAGTTCCTTTAATGGCTCCGAAGGCTATGAAAAATAGTTTTAAAATGTAAATATGTGGGTCTTTCAGAAGAAGTTCTCCTTCTTTGTAAACCACGGTATCACTGGTGATTTATAATTGGCAGAAAATCTTAATCCCCTGGGAAATATAGAAGAGTTCCCCTTTATTTTTAACCTAATGTTGGATCTAACGTGGAATGCAGTTTTTATCACTAGCAAAAAAATGAAACAAAAAAAAACCCTCTATTATTTTTATTTGCTCTTAATAAGTTAAGATAAAATCTGAAGCAGTGCAAGTATGTCAGAAACAGATTTTTTTTTTTTTTCCCTCTTTACATTTGAAACAACTTTAGACGTAAACAAAATTGTGGCTATCACGTTTCCCCAGGGATTAAGTACTCTTACTGTTCAAATGTCATTAATTACCCTTAATGCTGTTATGAACTATTTGGAGATTATCATTATTAAAGTGTTAAGAGTATTTCTTAATTCCTCCCCAGAAAGCCACAGAGTAACGAGCGGAGCCCACCCTCCCCTCTTTTGTTGGGATGACAGTAGCCTGGAGGAGCTGGGTGTAAAAGGAAAGAGTCAAGGAACAACAAGAGACGATATTTTGTTGGTCTAAATGACAACAAGGGGGAAGAGTTTGGGTTGAAACCATTTTCTGTTTCATAAACAGAATCTCCGGGTCTGATGCTGACCATTGTAAAAGGCTGGGTTTCTCCAAGAAGCAGCATAAATCCCCCCTAATACAAGTATCTTATCTGTAGCATGCCTGTGTTGGCAATACTGGACAGTGTCTAATAACCCCCTCCTTCCCAAAAGGGAGCATCCCCTGCTCATCACTGCAGAGGACTCACAGGAGGTGAGGGAAAGGGTGCTTAATTGCTCCCTAAAATATTCACTGGGACATACTGGATTTCAAATTAATATATTTCATACTCGCAAATGCAAACTGCATGCAGTTTTTGCCATTTCCTCCTCCTCCTCCTCTTGCAGGATGACAAACCAATGAGGATTTCAGCACAGTTGGCTTTTAAAACGTGTCGCCTGGCTGTTTGTTGCAGGGAAGACGAGCCCTCCCCACTGCAGCAGCACTCACGCGTCCCCACTACAGCTCACACACACCGCTCCTCTTCCAAGATAAATCACAGTTGCTTGAATTCATATTCTGAAGCATATATTTTACTTTGTTATTCTTACTCTCCACTTCCATTTTTCATTCAAATACAAACCAGCATTTTTACAAATGCATGTTTAAAAACTCAGCGTATTGACTTTGGCTACTGGCAAAGTTCACTGCAAACTGTTTAAGAACTACCTGAAGAGATAGGAGTGGACATGCCTTCAGTATCTACACAGTCCTGATACTGAAAAACAAGTTATCTATAGGCTTGAATATAAACATTAACAATACCTTCCCTTACCCTTTGTGCTTTCACACGAGGTTAAGAAGCTTTGGGGTTTCCTGACTATACTTTTTAAGCACAGAAATGAAGGACTTTCCCCAAAGAGCCAAGCAGAGGACCTCAACTCTCTCCATTTGTTTCTAGCTCTCTGTACCTCTCCTCTGGAGGAGTTCCCAGCCTATGTCTGGAGCACAGCTGGCCATGTTTGGTATTTAACAGGACAGAGGAGCTGCAATACAGCTTAATAACCCAGTACCAGCCAGAAGGGTCATGCTCCAGGGCCATTTGTGCTAATGGAGAAGAAAACACCAAAAAAAGGCCTGCTGGGGTGAGAGGTGGGGAAAGCCTCAGGACCACTGCAAGGAGCAGTGATCACCACTGTGGGAAAAGCACAGAGCAATGAGATAGAGATGTCTGACAGGAGATGGGAACAGGCTTTCCTCTGTCCTAGTTCCAGATCCCATCTGCACATTGCTTCTGCTGAAAGGTAACACGGCTCTCAGATCTGTTCCGAGTTATTTCGGCGAGGAATGTCTGGCTTTTTATGGTTGTTTTAATTGGTGACAGTACTCACTGCTTAGCGTGCTCAGTCTGGCATCACTGCTCTCCCATGTCCTGCTCACAGCATCCCCAACGCTCGTCCTGCCTCACGGCTACTGCCTCGTCACCACCCTCTCCCTGTCCAGAGAGTTGAAAAAAGTTGAGAAGTGAGAAAAACTTTAAAGCAAAGCTGCATTCCAAACACTTTACACTCTTTCATCCAAACCAGTAACCAACAGCTCAGCCTGCTCTTTCACACACAGAAGATTCTGTTTTGGTGGCAGTGCGTACATGCAGGACAGCAGGCTGCGAGACCAAGTTACACACCTTTGCACAACAATTCTTCCAAGTATTCCAGAGAAATTTTACTACCAATGAGGATACTCAACTTGCAACTCATCCAGAAGAAAGCAGTAACTGTGTTTTTATGAGCGAGACAAGCTGACTTTATGTGCTTGGCAAGGAAAATACGTTGGTAATAAGGCCAGCATCAGACTTGCCCAGCAACTTAAGCACAACTCTTCCAGCACACCGCACAATGCAGGTATCAGCAGCCTTCAGATCTAGAGTGGGCTCACCTCAATGTGCACACAGCATGTGAAAGAACCTATGGGAATTACTATCCTCCTCCTCCATTTCAGCAGACAGCCTTGTCTTTTCCCTCCCCATACGGCAGATGGAAGAATAAGTATGGGCAACTGAACTCAAGGGGAAGGTCATCTTTATCAAACAGCTTCACACGGCAACTTTCTCATTCTTGCATTGATCCTAGGCCACCTTCTCGGTCCATTCTCCATCTCTTTCCCCACAAGCTGCACAGTTATTCAACTATCCTAGCAGTGCATGAAAAAACCCTTATTTTTCTTTCCCAGCTTAAATATTCACTATGAGGCGGGAGGCGGTACCTGAGGATGGCACATGTCCAGTCAGACAAGAAGTGATATTCTGCGGCATCAGGTGCTGGAAAAGAAGGGGAAGGTTGAGGTGGGGAACGATCACCTCCCTCAGTTTGCATCCTCCAAGGCACCATGCCTCCATCCCTTCTTTAAGTCACTCTCCAAATCATCCCATGTGTTCTGCTAGAGCACGGTAGGCCGCTAACCCTCTACATCAGTCAGGCAGACTTTTGTGACGAGGCCAGAGAAACATCACAGGACAGCGCTGTTTCCATCAGCAGAAATAATCTCTGCTGCTCAGTGCTCCCCTTCTCCCACCTGGCATTGCCACCAATACAATCACTCCAAAGAGTAGGCAGGTTACAAAAGGTTGTGAGGTGATGATACAACTTACAGCAGTCAGGAACAGTGGGAAAGGCTACCAGCTACGCTTCATCATTCTGATCTGGACTGCTAGCAAAAATAGGTCAAGGTTTTCCAAGGTCATCCTCAACTTTTGATGGCCAAATTAATGTGCGTTCAAAAACCCAAGAAGGATCGTTTTGGGGAAAAAAACAAACAAAACACTAATTATCTGGTTATAAGGAAGAAAATGAAAGCAGGCAGCTGTGACTTCCAAGGTGCTCGCAGTCGAGCACCTCAGGATAAAGGAAAAGTTATCTGAAACCTCTGAAAAAAAATGCCAAGCATGCTGTGCAAAAACCAATGGAGGAAACCTCACGGGTAAATAACTATCCGGAGCGCACAAGAGCACGGCTCTCAGGATGCATGTGTGTTTCTACTGCGGGAGAGAGAACAATTGAATTACGAGGAGCTCTTAAGCAAGTAAAGTAAACATCTTTTGGCAATTTAGTGCTGCACTTTGAAGCGTGGCTATGTCATACAAATGGTGAAATAGCACGGACACCCTTCTGCTGGCTAGTTTGTTTAATATGGTAAGTAGGGAGCTCGGGGAGCGTAGCGCTCTTTTATGAGCTCACGAGCCGGAGGAGGAAAGGTGTGGAAGGAACGGGAGGGGGATTCTGGAGAACGCTACAGCTTCTCAGAGCCAATGGGAAGGATCCACTGTGGGAGCCCACAGCACCCGTGGGGCAGCGGCTGCCACCCAGGGACCAGCCCCGAGCAGCCTCTGCTGTGGGGCAGCAGGACAGGGAATAATCACAAGAGAGGGGTTAATTGCTATAAATATCAAGAATCAAATCAATATGTCAAGATGTGTGTTCCACTTTTCGCATGTATGCGGCGTGTAAATGAGAAACGGAGAGAGAGGGAGGAAGAGCTAGAAAGAAAAAGGAGAGACTACTAAAGAAATAAGCCCCCCTGTACAGACAGCCTGACGCCAGATGGCTTCTTCTAATAAATATTCAACCTTAACTCAGTTCCCATGTAACTTTGTTGTAAAGCTGCCAGCACACCCACACAGATCTGGGCCAGCAAAATGATTACAGTAGTACAAACAAAATAGTGCAATAGAGGAAACAGGCAGACAGGGTCCTGTATACAGAAAGACAGAGCTGTAAAGATGTGAGTTGATGAACCTTTAGATTTAATACCGAGAAACTTAAAATAATGGCTTGGGCAGAGGGGATGGGAATGAAAAAAAAAAAAAAACAAAAAAAAACCCAAGAAAAATAATAAACAGGACTTATTTTTTCCTTACTGTTATTTTCATTGTTGGGCATACGCAGAAAATCCTTCTGACGAGACTGAAAATGAAAAACTGTACAAGTTGCTATTCTGCATGTTTTAATGTATTCAGCTGGAATTCAGATACCTGGCCTGAAACCATCATCCAGCTTAAATTTCCCACTGCCCATCCTGCTCACACAGGGCGTACGTTTAGAAAGGAAGATTTTGTGCACGGCGTTTGTTATTGTGACATTGGTTGTTATTAATTGGGAAAAGGAAGAGACTTGGTGTATTTTTATTAGGAAAACACTGGCTCGGTGCTCAAAAACATGCAATTCAGTTGTGAGAGCGCTTTTGCCTCAAGCTCTTTTAATTTCAAAATTGGATTATGAGATCTGAATATCAGAGCACACCATGTTGGCAACCCCAAAACTGTTTAAATAGGACCTCGACCAAATTCACAAGCTAGTGCTGAGATTAAGAGGAGGAAAAAAGGCAGTGAAAAAAGGCCAAAATGAATGGACAGATGCTTTGATGGAAGACAAAAAGAAACCAAAAACAAACAAGATGCAAATAGAATAACTTTTAAAAGCTAAGGATTCATGCTACTGATTTTTTGCATCTGCTTCATGCAGTAGGTCTCAGTTTTAGCAACAGGGAAAAATGTGCCTGGTCAGCTCTGAACATCTACCTGCAGTTAAGGTGGTTATTCAACAACCATCCCTGTGCCAGCAGAGGGTCAGGTACATAAAGCTACACAATTACATTCCTGACAATGCAGCTTTTGGTGTTTCAAGCCAAATCGTGGTGCTCCTGGAAGGACATCATTTCAGATGATACAATAAAATAGCAATAGAATCAATAAGACAGAATTTAAAAGAAGAAAAGCAGCAATGGTCGGGGGGGCTGGGGGGGGAAAGGAGGCTGAACGTCAGAAAGTATTTCCTGGTTGTGAGCATTTCCCTCTGCAAAGCAGATCGACAAGGAGAGGCTGTGGAGTCAGGCTTTCACCACTTCCCTCGGGAGATTGTCACTGTGGAGGTTTTAAAAACAAAGCTGAACTCAGCACTAGTAAATATGCTGCAGGGAATAACCCCGCATTGGGCAAGAAGTGGACAAGATCAATTAACAGATCTCTTCTATGTCTACTTTCTATTATTTCTGACTGTTAGAAGAAAACTTTGCGAGGGAAGAGCCCAGAGCTGCTCCCTCCCTCACTTGTCTGAGAGCAGATTGCATTACGCTGCACGCTCGCGTCTGAACCTCTGTTCACTACAACTGCTAACTCTCTCCCATCACTTCTGCTCTTCTCGCCCTTGATTCCCACTACTGCTGAGAAGCACTGGAAAGAATTTCCCAGAGAGATTAAAAAAAAAAGGGGGGGAGGGTGGGGGGGAGGAAACCTGATATGAATCTCTCATTTCTTATCTTCCCGGGCCTCCTTATAGCACACATCTATTCCGAGCGGTTTGACGCTTCCTTCCCACCCACCCCTGTTACAACCAGCTGTGCATCACCTCCTGGTTCTCCTTCTCCCCCAGCCCCAAGGTGTGCTTTACGAGTCCACCCTCCACCACAACATGACAGCATCAACCAGGGGAGCAGCTCCGGGCCTGGGGTAACGCACACCTTTTGTATGCAAGCAAGCAGGATGAAAACAATACAATGGAACTGGACTCCAAGCGGTCAGCCCTTGGGAGAGCATGGCTGCTGAAGCCACTGATGACACACCTACCCAGCACCACAACACATCAAACGAGCCCTTCATTGGTTATGCTGGCTTGAAGTTTGAGAGATCTGTCTTTACCTTAGCAAACCAGGCAGGCGATGCTGAGAAATCCCTGGATAAAGCTTAAGGGTTCAGAGTCATCACTCAAGTTCCTGCAGCACTCAGCTTACCTCTGCAGCCAAAACTGGAGGAAAAATAGGGGAAAGTTCAACACCAATTTAAACCCAAAATCTTTCTGTTTAACACATAAATAAATGTTTTGAAGTATAAGGGAATAAAAGTGATACACACAGAACCCTTCCCTACAGCAGCCATTTCCCTGCAGGCCCTGGGCTGCCCATAAAGCCATCCCCACAACACTGCTGGATCATCAGCTTTGGTTTTCAGACCTACTTGATTTAATGCCGTGCCACATTCCTATTGGTGCTACACAGTTTAGGAAAGGAAGGAGGCAAAAAGGAAGAAGAGAGAGGGAACAAATGGCAGAGAGAGGCTGCTGGAAAGAGCAAGGTGGATATAGCAGAGTCTGGCTGTATCTCCCTCATCTCCAGTTCCAACCCTCCTCCTTATAGAGAGGATACTGCCATCACAGCACGTGCAGTTCTCAGCTAAGATCCAAAATAAATCAAAGCAAGGAAAGAACAAGGGAGTGAAACGTGGGCTCCAGGAACAGAAAAAAAGGATGGAGCTTCCCAGGGCTGAGAGAAGGAAGCTGCAGCCCACTGCTTCTTACTGCACCTCCAGGGAGGGTAAATCCCACTGTGAAGAACCTACTCACCCAGGTCCTTCCCCTCCTGCTGGGCAGCTTTGGCCCCTACCCCATCACAGCCAGTATGGCCATGGGAGAAGGGGAAAGGTAGGAATAGCAGCCTCATTTTTCTGAAAGAGAATCAGTAACACTGCTACCCAACAAGGTGCTGGCAGAGGCCAGGTTCTGAGCCGTGCTTCTGAGCTGTGATATCTGCCTTGGTCCTGCAGCTGCCGGGGTGCCTGCCCAAGCGAGCACCGTACTGGCACACTCAGCCCCTTTGGTGGCAAACATCAGGGTTCGTTAGGAGGGCACGCAGCCAGGTAATTAATGTCCACACATTGCAACTCCCATCACGTTAGCAATGGATTGCCTCCAAGCCGGGTATTTGTCTGGTTGGAACATCAGCAAGTCTCACTGCTGCAGTCAAACAAGAAAAGAGTCAAAGGTGATAAAACTGGTCCTATTTAACACGTTTCTGTTCTGTAAAATTCTGCGTTGTCTGAGAAATGCATGCAGTGATTTTGGACAAGAGACCGAGCGGAGCGCAGTGTTGATGCTCTCAGCCATTAGTTTATAAATTGAATAAGATAGATGTGTTCATTCATATGAACTAATGTAGTTTTTCTTATGAAGGTTCCATATTACACAAATCCATTAGCATATTTACAAATTAATCTTCCCTTAGGAAGAAAAAAAAAAGATCAAAGATTTACAGAAGGAAGTGCTTTATTACTTTTAAACTGCCTTCTCTTTTTTTTCTTAAAGAAAGAAAAAGAAATGAAGGGAAATTATGTCGAACCATAAATGTTTCTTTATGACTACTGCACAGCAGCTTTGTGGGAGATTTAAATTTACTAAAGGGCAAGGGGGACTTTAAGCCATCTATACAAGTTCAGTATTAAAAATATATATACATGACAGGTGCCCATATAAGTTCATGCAGTACAAAATATTCCATAAATGAGCTCATTTATCTGAGTAATTTAAAAAGAGCTTCTGCACGAGGGGAGATATTTAGTTTGAATTATAGTCAGTGTACCTTTCATAAGTTTTTTCATCATTTCCCCATACCTCCTTTGGTGCTACTGAGAATATCAGTAGCTATCAAGCATTATACTCAACCTTGCTATTCCCTATTCCCAGCAAAGCCCTATCGTTGAAGTGTCTCCACGTTCTCTTCAAGATATGCTGTTTGTAAAACTCTGCATGCATGATTATTTCCGCATCACAGATGCCAGATAAAACAAGATCAGGCAAGGAAATCTTTTAACTAAGCAAAGAACTTGAGTAATAAAGCATTACAGGTAAAGGAAAAAGCTGGAGGCTTGTCAGCATCGTTTGGATTTGACTCTGTTGTAAAACAAAACCAAAACTCAGATTTTCAGAATGACTTTGTACTGTGGCTGAAAATACGCTGTAGTAGAGCAGCTCGGAAATGAAACGAGATGCAAACCTTTAATGATTTATTAATAACCACTTTCTGAGACATTTCTAACTACTAAAGAGAAATCAGACCACTAAATACATTAAAATCTTGAGGAAAAAAAGGGCAGAGGAACCATTCTGTGATTCTACGAGCCATTGAAAAGTTATAAAAACAACAGCTAGATTTCCAAGGGGGAGAAAAAAGGAGGAAAATAAGCTGGCAGCTAAAGAGCATTTTAGGTTGAGCTGGTCCTACTATGGGACAGCAATGGGAAGGAGGTGACCTCCAAGCACTCTCCTAGATATAATTTTTTTCACTTCTATGCTGAAATAGTTGAAGATCTTTTCCAGTTCCAAAGAAAAATGTCATGTATATTATAAGGACTAAGGTTAAATTGCTATTCATCAACAGAATAATTCTCGTTTTCTCATGATGATCATATTCACTCAAGGATAACTTCTTCCATTTATGTGAGCTCCCTTAAAAATTGATGTTATATTTAAAAGGACCTGTACCTGAATAACCTCTGCCACTCCTCCTCCTCCTCACTACACGCCTGACAATGAATGAAGCCTTTCTGACAACGCATAAAGCCTTTTCCCAGCATGAAAGCTGTGCTTTTACTGTGCTAAAGGCACGGACACAAAGAAGCCAGCCATGCGGAGGTCAGTGCCAGACAGTAAATGGTTCCGCAGAAGGATGACCTCAGTGAACACAGTGCTAAGAAAGCAGGTATTCTAAAGCTGCTCAAATAGCTGCATGTTCGCTCTCCACACATCACACCAGCCAGCATCCAGTCTGCAGCCTTTGCTGCGAGCAAGACTGAAGCCATTCTCCTCCTCACCTATTTCTATCCCACCTGCATGCCTTGAGAACACTTTGAAAGAGAAATATTCTACTCCAGAGCTGACTTTCATTGTAAAGAATCATTGTTCTTATTCAAGCGCGTTCTCCTCAAATAACCATTGCTCCTTCCCCCTCGTTTCCTGGAGGCATCAGAGGGAAACTCTCAGGAATGTTTCTCACAACTACTTAGAGAGGAAACTCAGTGTTGATTTTTGTTTTCCTGTGGACGTTGCATTTGGCCACCAGAATAACAAGCCATAACTTTTCAATGTCTCTATCTACCCATTTGGGGAACCAAGAAAAGCCTACCTAGGCTTCTGGTCTATGAGGGCTGGTAAGTACTTCTGGAGGTGTGACACTGTCCTAACAGCATTAACACTTTGTAGTTGTATATTATTTTATTTCAGGATTCGAAGGTTCTTCCAAATAAACAACCCTAACAACTATGACACTCGTATGTGATATTTGTAAGTAAACATTTACATTGAGGATAACACCCGGTCCACCGTATCTTAGTTTGAAATAGCAATGCCAGATTCAATTATTTGTCATTCATATGATCTGCCAGTCCTGCTAAAGTCTATGAAGCCTTTTTGCTGAAAATATTATTGGCAAATCTGTTCAGAAGATTAATGCTAATTGGTTTAGGGTGGGGGAGAGTTTCACATTACTTGAGACTTGGCCCACAAAAAGAGAATGGCAAATAAAAGAGGCATGACTGAGAGCCAACGGGACAGAAGTCAATGACTGGGGTTCAGTTAAAGAGAAAAAAGCCACGTCAACAAAATAACCCTTAAGCCAGTTTTCTACTCTCACACCACGAGGCATTTAAGGTTAGCACCTCACACTTCCCAAGCACTCAGCTCTCCAGCCATCACCACCTTGTTTAGGATGCTGACTGCATCGCAGACGGGAGCAGAAGTTTGGCACCACAAGTTCTTCAGGTGAAAAAAGTGTGCCATCAGTGAAGAATTACAGGTCATTAAACTGGAGCACACGCTGCGTGCGCCTCTTCAATTCAATATAGGGAATTAAGAAGTCTAATGCCTGTGGCATTAAATATGAATGATGAATGTGAGAAATAAAATAAGTAGAAGAGAAATCTATGTGCTTCATTACACGAGCTTGCTATGCCACTGACACCTTTTGCTTCTGCATGGAAAAAAAACAAAACCTGCCTAAAATTAGAAAGCAAAGAAAACCTTGTTTTTAAGGAAATCTATATAAAATTCTGGTAAGCTTAAGGAAAAATGTTTCCCTCCAGTTTGGACACCATTCTGATCATCTGAAAGGTAACAGCATCTATTTCGTTAACCAGGAACCAAGAAGGGTAGCACAGTCTTTCTTCAGAAGAGATTTGTAAGTGAACAGACAGCGTTTAAAAGAAAGAACACAAACTTTAGAAAGAGAAATGTCAGAAGTGACACATTATCTCACTTGAAGGCATGCGTCTGACTCCTTCCTGCAACATGAAGGATAAACATCATGAGCCACAAAGGCTTCTGTGTGTATCATAAACCGCAACGTATGGGAAAACAATTCTCCAGCTCTCCAAAGGAAAAGGTTTCTTTCATCTCTGATCGAGTTTCAGAGGTATTATTATTTATTTTCACACGAAGGACTGTGAAAAATTCACCTCATTGTTTTGTGCCACGAGTTGGAGAACACTCGGCAGCCACACTAAGGCATCTAATCTTTACAGGCACATCCAAGAAAGTTACCCTTTACCTCCTCTGGAGATCATGGAAAGAGCAGAAAATCATAGAATTACCCAGGTTGGAAAAGACCTTGAAGATCATCAAGTCCAATCACAAATTCTGGATGCTCCAGAATAGGGTTCTGCTGCAAGTTCCTAATACAGAGCAAGATGAGCAACACATTAAAAAGGTCCCCTTAGAATCAGAGAATCATTAAGGTTAGAAGTTACCACTAAGACCACCAAGTCCAGCCATCTACCCATCCCCACCATGCCTGCTAAACCACGTCACCCAATGCAACATCCATCCTTTCCTTGCAGACCTCCAGGGAAGGTGACTCCATCACCTCCCTCCTTCTCCCCTTTGCAGAAGCAAAAGAAGGTTGCTGCTATCTGCGCATGGGACATCTCACTTCTCGACATCAAATATTAAGCAAAATACTCTGAACCTGATAGAACAAAAGATACAACTGAGAACAACAAGACACTATCGATAGGCACTCAAAAAGGAAGCTTGGCAGATGGTTGGATGTTAGGAGACACTGAAGACTGATGGAAGAAAAAAAAAAATCCATGAACCTATAACCAATCTCCACAAGTGAGACCGAGGTAAAAGATGAAGGAGTGCTGGAGTCTACTGGAAAGACATCAGTTAAAGGAAAAACTGCATTGGCTCGTCCAGTGGGTTCTGAGACAATTTGGTACCCAGAGAGCCAAGTATCAATAAACTCTGATCCATTTTATATTATGCTTATGGAAGCTTTTGGACACACAATGAAAACAGCAACTGTTTGGAGACCTCCTAAAGCATCTGTTCCGACCAAGCTAATTTTGAAATAAGCTTTCTTAGGCATAACTTTTTTTAGTTGCTGATAAAAATGATTTTTCTTCTTTTTTTGGGTATAGAGGCATGAATTATGCATATATATACACATACATGCATGCATAAATAACACGTGTATGGTATATTTTGGCACGTATTTTAAGTCCTATATACTTTCATCCAGATTTTTCTTCACTTGCGTTTAGGCACCAAACAGGAGATGTTTTCATCATGTGATTTCCTGTTAGCTATACATTTTTTAAGCAGTGGCTCTCAGCATAGATGGAATGGATCTCATCCCAGTCAGCAGAACTTCTGTGGAGGTGGCGGGATCTGGAATCAGCAATTTGAACAAGAGACTGACCGACCACAGAGCGGCTGAACACGGGAACTGTTGAATGTAGTCCAGCTTTATGCAGACACACGGAAAGAGCAGAACGCACAAATCCATCCCCCAAACTTCAGGAGGGCAAGCCGCGTTGGTTTGGTTTTATTGGACATTTTGCACATGCATTAAGGTGGGGACTGGGCCATAAGCACTAGAAGGTATCACGGGTTTTCCCATAACAGCTATTTGGCCAAATCACAATTGTCAATCAGCGCTGTCCACCACACGCATAATGTGGTTGCTGGAGCAGTTCAGGTGGCAACGGGATCCTGGAGAATTTCAATCTGAATTCATCTTTTTGAAATTAGATTTCTTTTCCCCGCAGTGTCACAAACTAAAATGATGTAAAGTGCAAAATCTCTGTAGTAAATTAGCGATAAAAGAATAAAATTGTTAAACGAATATATTTTTCATGCTCGAGGGCTGTGTGTTTAACAGTTTTCTAACTGTTCATTCATTTATATAAAAATACTTCAGTTATTATCTACTTGAGTTGAAATTAGATATTTAATTGACTGGAGGGAATGAAATCCGCTCACTTTTAAATAAGGCAATGATTTAAAAATATTCCTGTAAAGTGATTTGTAAGACCACACCAGCACTAGTTCTTGGCACACGTCCTTGTCTGTGTATATATTTTAAAAGCATGGTTGTTTTTACAAATGTAGTACTGTGAGAGCTAACTTCTTCAGAAACATGTTTATCTTAATTAGGAAAGTCAACAGACTTCTAATGGGAAGAAATGGGTATTTTTCTCTGTGGTATCTAAAGCATCAAAGGACTCGGTTCTCATGCCAAACCAATCTTCCTTCCTGCCTGCCTTTCAAACCCAGGTGATTGCAGACAGCTGAGCAGACATTTTCCCAAAAGCTTCTATTGACCTGGCTCCAGTCCTTTCCCGTGCTCTGTCTCCTTTTCTATCCGCATGTCACTTCTCTTTCTCTTTCTGTGTATTTGTTGTATTTTTGCCTGAGGAAACCTAGGGATATTCATGGCACTGAGGCAAATAATGTGGAATTAAAAACTAAATTCTTCAGGCCTTATCCTAGCAACAGGACCATCACCATCTGTTCAGAGGACAGGACTGCCATTATCTGCTGCGTTCTTTGTACGTACTCCATCACCTGTGAGGGGAAAAACATTGCCCCTTATCCTGGGGTCTTTGTTTAAAAACAAAGTCGTCTGCTTCTTTCTGGTACCAATGCATTTCATAAACGTGATATACAGTACATTTAAAGAGATCAGACAGCAAGAAAAGCCTTAAAAGCTTTATATATGTATATAAAAAAAATTCTTGGGAGGACATCTGCATGATATACAACAAAAGCAAATACTGTTTAATTTAAATAAACAGCAGCGATTAACTGGTAAAAGTTCAGCCACATTCCTCTGCCTACTATGAATTTCAGTAACACAAGCACTGTGCATTCGACTCCAGGACCATTTCAACAACAGCAGCAGGTTTGCTATTATTATTTTTTCTTTCCTTTTTCTTTCTGAATTTAAACACCTAATTTAAAAACCCGCATTCCCCCATGTGCTGTGAAGGCCATTTTTGCTTCTCACAAGAACATCTTTGGCTGAAGTCCCAAATTACAGCCCACTACTTAAAGAACTGCAACGCTTTCTACCTCAGGAAATCGTGATGTTTATCAAAGGGCAGAAATGCCATATAAATTAATTCAAAGTCATCTTTTCCTACTCTTTATGAATCTTGCCCTTTTTTTTCCCCCCAGTTTTTGTCCTCTTTTTGTGCATGTGAGCAAGGGAAGGAGCGAACAGGGGAAGTAAGGTAAAAAATTTAGAGAAATTAAAGAAAAAAAACCTGGAAATCAGCAGCAGAAATCTTGATCTCATTATGTTTTCAGTTAAAAAAAATATAATTTATAAAAGCTGGGTGACTGGCTGTCTTTGTTGGTTTTATGCCACTTATAAACAAAGCTGCAGTCATACTCATTTCTCAGCTCTTACAGACACATTTGTGGTATGTAGCTTGGCAACATAAATTGGTAAAATCTGCCTGCTCCCACCAAATCTGCTAAGTGCTTTTTCATCCCATACAGCCAGCAATCTGAACACCAGGGCTGCCCCATCCACTCTGCCCAGCAGGAGAAAGGGGCAGAGCACAGGAGCTGGAGCAGATGGGCTTCAGCCTCACTTCCCTCCTCCTCCTCTCTTCAGGATGCCAGCAGCAACTGCCAGCACAGGAGGAACAAACTCAGTGCAGACATAGCACAACTGTCCAAAGAGCTTGGGAAGGGATGAGAAGTCAGGCTCAATGGCACAACTTTCCCTTCCCATACCTCCCTCATCCCTTAAATTCCCCACTTCCAATTTCATTGATTACCTTAATTTGTTTGCTCCTGCTTTGTTGCAAGCTGGCGTTATGTCAAGCAGGTGCTGCCATCCTAATTAGCACATCACACAGCTTCTCCATGGGACCAACATAAGCCCTTAACATCACCTAACAGAGGCTGAACCGAGCACCTCCTCCTTTCATGTCAAAACTCAGTTCCTTTCTCACAAATGCTTCCATGGGTTGAGAAAACAGATCCAAGGGAAGAGAAGAATTGGCCCACAGCTCCAAAAATTAACTAAAAAGCAGCCTGGTACGATTAATTGGTTGCACTAACAGCTTTCACTCCTCGGTCAGACAAAGACTAATGGTTCGGCTTAGGCAAGCAGGGAACAAGGTGGCTAAAAAACAGAAGCTGAGAAACCCCATCTCAAAGGACTGGTACTACAATGTACAACTCATCCCAAGTGCCATCAGCTCCTCTGTTAACTTACATGTGGGAAACTGCTGGGGAAGCTGTAGAGATGAAGAAGGCCCCCAGGTAGAGGCCGGTGCTTTAATTTAGCCCAAGAGAATTCAGCTTGTTCTGCATAGAGGTGGCCTCACACAGGAAAACACTTCAGCCAAATCTGAATATAATTGTGTTATTTAGATCTTCTCTCAATGGAAAATCCATCTCAAATGGTACTACTTCAGTGGAATTATCCACAGATTTGTCAACACAGACATAAAGATTTATTTTAAAAGCCTTTGAAGCATTGTTTGGATTCTGGCTTTCTTACCAAGCACTAAACTTCTCATCTTTGCATTCCTCCAATATATCATGAAAGTAATAAACTGCTGTACATATTCTGTAAAGAACCAGTGCTGCCTCACTACGGGGAATACAAAATTCATATATTATCATTCACACAGTCCTGTCATCATCGTGGACCAGGCTTTAGCGAAAAATGAAAGATGGACAGAAATACTGTGTTTTAACATGGAAAATCTGGTAGGTGGGGTGTGGCAGGACATAAATGCACGGTACTGAAAGCAAAGGTCACATTTCAGTAACAAGTTAATACTTCTAGAAGTGCAGAAATGCAACGTAAGGTCACAAATAAAGCTGCCCTCTACAGCTTCCCAGTTTCAAGAAGGAAATTGTTCACAATTTAAAACAGATAAAGAAGTACATTAAAGTATTCTGAGATGAAAGGTAACTTCAATGATTTTCCTGAGGTGACACAGCCTAGTAACAGCACGATGTGGCAATATTTCATACAGTATTGATCTGGCAAAAAGAGACTACAAACAGAACTTGTATTTTGAGGAGGACGACAAAAGAACAGTTGCAGACTAAGCCATTGGTAGATTCATTACAGTCACTAGTATAAATAAATACAGAAATAAACAAAGGAATAGCTGACGTTGAATGAAGGTTGCAAGGGAGAACGTTAGCAGGTAAAAACAGTTTCCTCCCATTGGAGGAATGGCATCAACCAGCTACCGCACATTTCTTAATTCTCTGCCTTCTTGGTTCTCTACAGGTGCTGTTTTTTGTGCCATCCAAATGCATTTCACTCCTATTTCTAAACAACAACGAACATGCAAAAGCAGAAAGCTAAACTTCACAATTCACGCAATGGAGGCAAAAGCTTGCTCTCCAAATCCATATCTGAATACAGATAGCAAAATCAACTTCCTCTAGTCTCAAGAGTAATTTAACATAGCACCACAACACCCAACCAAGATGCCCATGCTCATCTATAAGAGAACTGAGGTAGCTGCGGAGCTTAAAGTCCTCCCTCTGGTGTGATGGGGATCTCGCAGGGCTCTCAACCCAGCCCAGAGAGCAATCTCACAGCATAATGCACTTGGGTTCAGCCACTTAAGACATGCTATATCTCAGTTTCACCATTAGTAACACAGATATTAAACATTCGTCTCGATCCTGAGGTACTGCCAGACATTTATGTTATAGAGGAACATTTCAAAAGCTATTGAGGAGCACAGATGATCGCTGTGACTATCAAACCAGTGCTGAGCTGCTGTTGTACTATGTAAGCATAATGATAACGGTGAATGGTAATGACGTTTTAAAAGCTACTTACTACTTCAGCAAGTTGACAGCTTCAGGTTTTGATTCAGGTCTCCAAGCTCCCCAGCCAATCACTAAAAGAAGAGTGGAGAATGAAGGAAAAAAGCCCAATACAACAGCTAAAAGCTCTTTTTGTCATGCACTATTTCTTTGGATAGACTTTATAGTCTTGCAGATTAATAGGGCTCATAAACACTGGGATGAGGAAGGGGAAAACAAAGGTAAAAAGTGTTGCATGGAGGTGACCAAAAGGACCGAGGGCAGCAGTAGCTCAAGGGGAAGAAGCCCCAGGCTTCTGGAACACTGTGTTGGAGGCAGCACTGAGGGCATCACAGAGATGAGGAGCTGGGCAGTGAGCACTGCAGCCCCAGCCCCATAGTGATCACTTCTGTTGTTGCTGCTAATGATGAATACCATATACTTGGCTCTGCCTGTTGCAAAGTACGTTAAGTTGCTACTGCCAATGAGTCAATCGACTCTTTTTCTAAGACATAGAAGCTTATGCCCATATTTCTTCAAAACTATTATGTGGGCAATAACGTCATAAAACTGAAACACCCTCCAACAGTGCCTTTTTTCATTGGTCTTATTGCCTTGTTCCAGTCAGGTACAGCATTTACTCTTTCCCCTTCTCCCAGATAATTATCCTTAAACAGGAGAGAGAGAGATAATGTGATTATTCAGATCTTATTTTTTCCTTCTGTTGCTTTGAACCAGTTCAATTTGCTACAGTTAGAAACAAAACATACTATTGGTCAGCATTGGTCTGGTTTTTGGGAAACCTAGAGATGGGGGGAAACGCAAAGTTCACATCGAATTTTGATCACCCTTCCCTTATCACCCTCCCATTACCAGAAAAATCAGTTTCATTCAAGTCATTTAGGTCACCACGTATTAATTTGTCAGTGAAAATGAACTTAAAGGATCCTCGTTTTCTTAATTATTTACAGCTTCCCATCAAAACAGCTTATTTGGGGGTGCCACTGCAGGGGATCAAGTCCATAGGCATGCAGTTCATGCAATCAGCATGCAGCCTGCAGCCTTACCTGCTCAAACACCGTAGGAAAGTTCTCAGGTTTCTCTATTTAAACTGTTTCCTTCACAACTCTGTACTCTGAGCAGCTGTGGAACACCCGTTTATTTATTATTATTATTATTTTTACTATACTTTAGAATCAATCAACTTTTACCTCCACTTTCTAAGTATGATGGCATGCACATAAATATTGCACCATGCCCTAGCTGTAGCATGGACACCAAACCACAAGAGCAGAGCTGATTTAAGGCCTTGCTGTGCCTGCTGCCACTTCTGGGCTTTCAGTAAGAGCTGTTTCACCAGGCTGCTGTCAAACGAACAGAGCTCCCAGGGAGCAGCGCAGTGTCAGCGCAGGTAGGACAGTGACATGACTGGATGCCTCAAAAGACCTCTTTCTGACAAAAGAAACCTGCACACTGTTTCAGAGGCAGCTATAGAAAGAAAACGGGGGGGGGGGGGAAATAGACTGGCAGCGGGCCCTTAACTCAGAGACAATCCATTGTAGCACCTCTCTCCATTTGTTCTATGCCAAAACGATTTCCTATCCACCTGTTCATAAAAAGATAGAGCTAAAAGTATCCAGTCATTGTGAATCAGAGTCATAGAGAACATTAATACCTTGGCACTCGGCCTGTAGGAAAAAAACAACAACAATATATTACTTCCGTCATACATGTAAGAACTACAGGGAATCATTTTCTTACACTTGAATAGGCCACTGTTAGTGATCAGCAGTTGTTTGGCCAAATTAACCCCAGGTCTACCTCCAAAATGATTATGATTACATATTATAATTAATGATGACACTAAGGATATTAGGCTCCGAGGGGCCTTTGTTTGTTTGAATGAATGATAGATTTGTTCTATTCAAAGAGAAGTGTTCAAGGCACGCTTTCGGCTTATGCATCTACATGCAGCCCTTCAAATGATCTCATGGTTGATGGTAATTTTGGAGAAGAGAGATATTTTGGGAAAGAGAAGGGGGGTCCCTTTCTACTTTTTAACCTTCTTCTTCTAATGAATAAAAATGATCTCAAAGCTTTTCGGTCAAAGTCTAGTCTATCATCTTAGGTAAATGTATCTGAGATGTCACCATGAAGCCTAGATTGGAGAAAGAGGTTGGCAAGCTCAGTATTGGCACCTAGAAACAGCAGGGAATGTCTGCAGCAGGTATTTACGGTATGTGTGTTTGTTGTAGTAAAACATGTGAGGATTTATGCACGTACAAAGTGATGGAGAAAGATGAAAAAACAAGATTCTAAATTAACAGACTAAATCCACAGTTAGGAGTCTGAGTGACTACAGATCTAAATCTTGCCTGTCACTGACCACTGCCTCTAAAACAAACCAGCACCTGCAGTCACATTCCATGAAGTTAAGGAATTATGAAATGCGTCTCCATTATTTAAAACCCAGCTACAGACGCTTTCTTTTCCTTCTCCAGCCCCCAGCCCCCCTCTCCTAAGTCCGAAGTGCAGAAAATCTGTGGTTTTGGAGCTCAGTCAGCAAACAATCCTGAACGCAGTGCTGGCTTCGTGTCGCTGCTCCAAGAGACGCTGCTCTAAGTGGTTGCAGCAGCAGGCTCTACAAACCTGAAACGCAGCAAGGTTTTACCACCCAACCGATGTCTGAAGATCTGGTTATAATATTCCCTTTACTCTTTATTCTATTGCAGCAGCATAAGTCACAAATGGAAGCACTAGAAGTGAAAAAAGCTAATGCAAGGCTGCAGTAGAAACTTCAGCATCTTGTCTTTTTTGTTGTTGTTTCTATTACCTTCAATAGCCATACAGTACTCAACATACACCAAAAAGTTTGAGGGTTATGAGACCAAATATAATCTCTTTGAGGAGTTATTTGTTCTTTGGGTTCTCCTTCATTTTATAAAAGCACCGTGCTGCATAAATACATTATAGATACATTATTTATAGCCCTCCCATGTAGCCAAAAATAAAACCAGCATAATTAGTTTACATAGCCAATTTTTCTATTGCTAAGATTTATCCACCTGTAGTTTTAAAAACAGCAACTATTTGACAGGGTATATTGATGTGCTTTAATCACTGCTGAACATTTCCTGTCTATTTGTAGGCACTCAGAGAAACCCAAGGGGCATAATTTACTAGAGTCCAAACTGAAGTCGTTTGACAGGATGTCACAGGGAATAATCCTAGAATTATGAGCGTAAAAACAGGATATTCAACAGCGTGAACCAGTCCAACCTTGGCAGTTTAGTAATTTCTGTACAACCAGGGGAACCAGAGTGGTAATCTTTTACCAACTTATCATAGTTAAAATGAATTATTTAAGAAACCTTTGTGGAAACGTCAAATATTGCTAATCTCCAACCAAAGCCTGCAAGCCTGAAAGGAAAGGAGAGAGAAGAAATACTCATGACCTTAAGTTCACCTAGTCACGAAGAGTTGGTATTGCACTACAGTTTTCTAGTTTGATATTATTTCTTAAATAAACAAAGAAATTAATAATATTAAGCCCCTTACTTTGGTCATTTGGCCTTGTAGAGGAATGGAACCAGTGGTACGTGTTGGAAGAACAGAACGACTCCAATGAGCTGTTTGCACCAAGAGCATATTGCTCCACCTGGGCAGATCTTGGGGTGGCCCAGATGACACAGACAGGCCCACACCAGGGCAAATATCGATAGGAATGGAGCAGAGAGATCACAAGAGAGCTCAGGAGGAAGAGCACAGGAAACAAAGGTTGTGCCAAGAAGAACGCTGACAGAAAAATAGGCTGACAAGGGAGAAAGGAAGGAGAGGGAGGAATAAGACCAAGTTGAATTGTATCAATTATGGAATAAGAATCGTATTGATCATGGAATATGAATACCATTTACAAACAGTCTGAGCATGGGACACTATTATTCCCCTCTGTCCTGAAAGCCTTGCCTCACCACCTAAACAAACATGTATTCCTCAAGGCAGGCTCACAGATAGTAGGTGAAGGTATGGACTAAGGGAAAGAGGCCGTGGAGGTGCATTAGTGAAGCTCAATTTTGACAGCGCATTATGCTTAATTCAACATGGAAACACTCTCAACAGTGTCTAAGTAGAACCCAAAAAAGCCTCCTTGGCTTCTTCCAGCTAGGTTCTCAGCTTAGTAATTTGTTAAACCAGGGCTGTAGAGAAGGGAAGTAGAGTCAATTGATAGTGAAAAGTGCCTGTGAGGAAGGAAAAGACATATGTGCATTGTGAGGGAAGGCTACAGCCCTGGATTTATTATATACATAATAATTAATAATGACCCATTTTTCCTACTCCAGATTTCTAAATTCCTTGCTCATTTTAATTAAGTTCACTCTAAAAATAGGATGCTGTAAGAACAAAGAACTTTTTACTACTTCAAAAATGCAAGCTTACTCTCTAGCCAGGATTTTTCCAGCTCTCAGTGCTTTGGTACAAAGAGCTATTATGACACGACATAAATGTGCTACCAATGGAAGACATTTTTAGATAAAACTTGATAATGTAACATTTACTGATTCTGTCTGTCGAGACGGATTAAGAGAATGAGACTTCATAGCAAAACACACAGGAAACGTAATGGCAACAACAAAAACAAGTACAGGCAGCACAGGCACTACTTGTTGACCTACAATCTGTATTTGTTAAATTCTTTCCCATAGACAGAGGACTTGCTTTCTGCATCAATATGGCTCTAGGAGCTCCGGTTCTAACAATACTATTACATTTACTTGACAGCATTCAGAACTTGTTTCTATTATTTATTTTAAACTTCCTAATTCCATCTTCTGTACACAATTTTAATGATACAGAACAATATGGGGCCATACAGTTGCCTAAATACATAGCCAGTCTGATGAGATCTCCCTCTTCTCGGGCACTGAGGGCCATCAACAACACTCAGCTCAGAAACACAGCCCAGAAGCTTTACATTTCCCTTCTGCATCACGAGCCTGATTTAAATTCAGTGCAAAGACAAGCATCCCTGGTGAAGAGCAATTGCTCTTTAAACAACTTTCATAAATGCTTCCTGTGCTAACAAGGGAGCGTAGAGTTTGCTTAGGTGAAATAAAGCAGACGGACAGACCTCCCCATATCCTGCTTTGGTTCCAAGTTTCAATAATGAACAAGGGTGTGCAAAGAAATGAGAGCGGTGGAAGTGCCAGAGGTATCCCCTGGAGATGTGTATATCGTGTTGTCATGTAAAAGAGCTCTTGAATGATAAAGAAGCAGAACCCAATTACTACCGGTTTCATGCTAATCTGAACCAATAACTAACAGACTTCGGATGGTATCACAATGCCTACAGTAATTAATTCACCTCTTTATTCCCCAAACACGCTAGGAAATTAATTTCCAATACCAGAATTAATTTGGCACTAGAAGATACGAAAGCATTTGGAGTTACCTGGCAATCAATTGGAAGTCTTCTCTTGGACTCAGCATGGTAAAGTGAGTGGCCTTGCAGAGGCACAACCTCAGAGACATCATCCCCACACGTGATAAGTTTGTTGGAGATCAGATCTTATCCCAAACTTCAGTCTTCCCTTGGGCAATGACCAGACAGCAGACAGAGAGACACGCTCCAGGCAAGTCTGTAGTTGAATGGATACTCTCCCACTCTTGATGTTCTAGTCTACAGAAAGAAGTAGATAATATCTAAATTAGCAGTTTTCAGCCCTTTTCAATGCATTATACCACCAAATGAACATGAATATATCTCTGGCTTTCCAAATACTTGGTGTTAAGTATGAACATAGAGGTGTCAAGTAATTATCTACATTGTGATCTAAAACTGAAGCCTACTCTGCAAAACAAGCAAAAGTCAGATCTTAAGCAACTTTGCATTATTCTCATATATTTGGGCACTGAACAATTCCTGAAGCCGTTTTCACTGAAGCTTGAATTCCAATTAATGAGAAAAACTCGGCATGTAAACAATCTTAAACTCTTCAGAAATCTTCACACTAATTACCTTTTAATAAAAAAACTTGTAAAGCCAGCCTTCATAAAATTGTACCTTACGTGTCATCCACTGAAATAGCTCCCATTTTCTAATTCTTTAAGACTCATGAATTCTTCCTTACAGATGATACCAACAGAACAGCAAAGGGCTGAACTTGGCCTAGGATTTCAAATACTCAGAGATCACCATAGTTGTTAGATAGACATTTTCTATGTTTGAAAATGTTTCTTAGAGTAATTAGTACTCCAGCACCACAGACCTGTTGGAAAACAGATTGCTAAAGCTAGAAGGAAAAATTACACAACGTGTATGCGACGATGTTGGTAAGCTGTAATATACCAAAGTCATCATGAAAACAAATGGTGTCCCTCTCCATTGAGCTCTTCTTTCTACCAACCTTTCAGTCTTCTCCTCAACCTTTGCAGATCAGTGGTTATTTCTGAGTCAGTAGGAGACATCAGGAAACACGGTGCTGCATCACATCTTGGAAGGAGGATGAAGATTTTCCCCCCAAAACCTGCAGCTGGTAACGCTGAGACACCACAATGGGCCACAGTACAGTAGTTTGGATGTGGGACAGCAAAAAAAGAAAGAAAGCTACTATTGACCGCCTTAAAGAAAAAAAAATAAAATAAGAAAGATATCCTGGACTGAATAAACTTCATTTTGTGAATTACAGCTTCTTTTTTTTCCCCAACTAAAGAGGAAAAAAAGCCTTGAGAAATGGAATTTTGCCCATAGACTCATGACTACAGATCACATTTCTAGTGGGCTTATAACCTGCTCCAGTGAAAACATAATTTTTAATTTGCTTTTAGGGTTATTTATTTTTTTTTATTATTACACTAAGGGTTTATAATTTAACGTCAAACATAATTTTGCACGAATTACGAGACTGCACGATGATGCTGAAGATAAGATGTATGTGACTGGTTGGCATCGCCTCAAACCGGGTTGCTGAGAAAATGGATCACTAATTGGCAGGCTGCCATCCCATGCTCTGCTCCGTGCAGCTTCAAATGGAACGGGCTATCTTTGCGGGGTTACAACAACCTCTCAGACAGCGCAAAGAAAAATAGGCATCTTTTAACCCCGTTGTATTCAGCATTTCACGCGGCGCGGGCTACTCTGGGTGTTAGCACTGTGCGATGGCTATTTCTAAACGTTAATGCCTTAGAAGAGACGTTTCAGGTACCAATTAAAATTCTAAATTATTGGTCATATCACTTCATAAAAATCACACCGATTTTGATTAATTGTAGTTCAGCCATCTAAGAGCTGAAAAAACATGACATTTTACTATGATGTCATTTTCTCGTTCATTCCAGTGGTAAAAGTCCTCCGCTACAGCTCCAGAAAGAATAATATAAAATTAAAGCATGGAAATGATCAGAGGAAATAATTTTGACAATGAAGTAATTTCCTAGATTGGTTTTTAGTATGACTTCTTTGTCAGCCTTAAATAAAAAAAATAAAAGATGCCATGATTTTATTGAACTTGCGTGGTGAATGAGTAATGGACATGTGTAAGAAATGCTGTAAGTTAACATAAAATCAAACCATATGCTCGAGCCCAACTAGAACAGAACAGCCCAAGACTGAACCCAAATCAAACATATACAAGGGAATCCCAAGCCAAAGTACGATGTCTTCAGAACCAAGTATTACTGAACTTAAAAGCCACAGAAAGCGAGATGATAAGATCAAAGGCAATTCCTTTGACAAACAGACAGCATGGCCTACATTCAAGTTTTCAGATGTACTTGACATTCAAAGCCGTTAAGCAATAACTTAAATTTCCTATCAGAAACTTTTGTACATTTTGAAGAGTTTTTTCCCCTCTAAATAAGCAGCTTCAGAATTTTGCCGTTAGATTTATTATTTAATTTTTTTTAATATTATTTTTGAGTGCAGTTGAAAGTGAAGCCCTTGCATATGTTTGTATTTTCATAGGTGCCAAACTGATGCTAGGATACAATCCAACCTCTTTTGAAATCAATTGGAATTTTTCACTTGACTAGAATTCAAGCATCTGTTATTAGCAATTTCAGAGAGAGAAAAACTTCAAAAATGATGCAAAATGGGGAACTGGGACACCGTCATTTTCTCTGTAGTCTTCGTTCATGTAGAAATTGAAGTGATTTGTAAACTGTGTGACTTCCCAAATTAGAGATTGAGGCTGCCCAAAGGAAGCAGCAACAACAACCTTGTGAAAAACATCAGTTCAGAAATAGTGGCAGCATTCCCTGCTAAGGCCTTCCTGGAACTCCACCATTTCAGATACAGATGTACAGTCCGGTGCAATCCAGAACCTGCAATAGGATCTGAGAGCAGATCCGTGGAATGAATTTCCCTTTACGGCAATTTACGTCATCAAATGCCATTTGGCTGGAAACAAAAGTTCTGATTACAAGGAAAAAGAAAAGAGCTAAGAAAGCTGACAGATTGACTCAGTGTCCTCGATTCCTTCAACCCATACTGGGGTCCTTGAGAACCACCAAGTGCCATCCTTCCCAATGTAGAGCATTTTTTCCATTACTGACCTCCATGTTAAGAGGAGTGTGAATTCAAACCCGTGTCTCCAACGCAGCGTGCAAGGGAAAGGGAGCACCCACTGAAAAGGTTATAACAGTACTGCTCAGAAACATCTCAACTGTCAGGAAATGAGATTTCTCGAGGGGGGTGGAACTCAGAAAAGAATCACTGCCTGGGCAGAACTGCCCGGCATGAATCACCACTGCCAAACTGGTTTTGCTTTAAAAGCATGTAGTAGTTTGTGTATCTGAGGGGACACACGTTCAGCAAACAGACAACAACAGGGACGTGGCCTCCCCAAAAGAGAAGCCAGGCTGAAGCATTACAGGAGGTGCTCAGTCCTGCAGGAGGGACCATCTGCAGCTCCTGAGTGAGGAAGGACTCCCAGCCTCCCACATCTCATTGAGATCTACCAAACGGAAAAGGGAGATGGAGATAAACTTAAGTTTTCCATACAGAGAGATGACTTCTTCCATATTTCAGACTCAGTTTCCAGTACATTGGTGTTACACTTGCAACAGAACAACATACACAGTTTCAATGTGTTTGTGGAATCTCTCTATTTATGCAGCCCCTACTTCTCAAACTAGTCTGGAAGCTGTGGATCTTATTAAGTAACAAAGGAACAGCAAAACAAACAGGACATTTAACCTTAGGCACAAATCTAAGCATCAAAGGGCCTAAAACCTTGAGCTGATTTTCATGTCCAGTCCTGCATCAGTAGAAGTCACCTATTCATTCAGAAAGCCACATTATCAGCCATGGGATGTGGAAATTCTTGGCAAGTCATGCTTAGTGAGCTCTATAAATTATTTGCCATCAGACCTTCTCTTTTTCCAAATTTCCCCGTTTTCCTGCTAAAACTCTAGAAATTGAAAGTGAAGCTTCCACAAAACTGTTTCACATCAATACATAAACGCCAAGTCAGGAGTTTCACTTTTTGTAATGACTAAAGAAAAGGCTTTCGGTTTTGCTTGAAATACCCAGGTTTTTCTCCAGCCTAAGTTACATTCAAAATCAGATCTTCTTTCTACATTTCAGGTTGCTGCATTGACTGTACAGGAAATAATATCTCATAAGACTTCCACAGACTTGAGAGCTCACTGCCGCTCTCAAATAATTTGATAAAACATATTTCTCAGTCCTAGTTAAGAGATGAGTGTTTATAGTTCTATTTTGCCTTTTCTTCATGCCTGTATTCCACCACAGCACGTTGTAAAAGCCTCGCTAATCCTCTCTAAGCAGCCAGAAATATTTGAAGTCATCTCTTTTGCCAGCAAATGAGCAGGCCATGTCAATGACCCATTTTGGTGCAGCAAAAAGTGGCTCCCGAGTTATCTACAGCTTCCTAATCCAGCAGCAAAACAGTGCCTGCTTGTCTCTGGAGACTCTTCCAGTTGGCGCAGAGTCCACGGCCCTCCCATGCCAACAGCCATGCTATAAAAC
Source organism: Coturnix japonica (assembly GCF_054131305.1). NCBI lineage: Eukaryota > Metazoa > Chordata > Aves > Galliformes > Phasianidae > Coturnix > Coturnix japonica. Next base: position 1,220,734 of record NC_140669.1, on the reverse strand, counting down.
TATTTCTGCCCATTCTCAGATACACAGAAAGGACATTCTTCTCGTGTGACTCACCCGATCAGCCTGTGACACAGTTCTTCTAAGATCTTTCAACATGACAGCCCAATGAATTATTTTATCATCTGATTTTTTGCAAGAGCTCAGCCCTCCATAGCGGCTGCCTGACACAACTACACAGACCTGCAGCCTCCCACCATGGCTTTGCTCAGGTACCACCTCCCTAAAGCAATAAATATATTGCTTTAGTTCTCAGTTTCTAAGCCCAAGCCCTGCACAGCATGCTCTTGTTTTCATGTTTCCTCTCATCACAGAACTAAACACACCCCCAACACACAAATCAGAGAGTAAGCACAACAACAGGGACTTCTAGCTCCTCGGAAGTCAATAGGGTTTAGTCAGTACCACATTAAAAGAAAACATTACAAACTATAAGTCATGTTCTCCCACCTTCAAACATTTCATTGCAAAGGTCACTCACAGAAACAATTTGGGGCTCCATGTTTTTTTCATGGGTTTTTCCTCCCTTCAATCTGCTTTTTCTAAAGCAGCAAGAATATGGGAGTCAAACTTTGAAATGATTCTAAATGCAAAAGCTGGAAGGTCGCTGTCTTCTCTTTTTTCCTCTCCTCTTTCTCACCTATCAACTCCTTGGGAACAGGTTGTCTACAAGCATACCGTTACTGCACAGCACTGGCCATACACCAGCAGGCCCCCGGGTGCTGTTCATTGCATCA